>NW_027286874.1:85570789-86170789 GCF_022747635.1 Hetaerina americana
TATGATGCACCATATTTATAGGTCTCACGAACACTATCTTGTAATAATAATGTATTAAAATTTAGTTCAATATAAATCACCCATTTTCATGGTAACTTTTTTATACTGCCTTAAATAGTAGGTGGTTATCATGCATATATGTACATTTATTGAAAGAAGAAAATTTCAGCAATAATTTATGATACAGACATGATATTCGATAATCGAAAGCTAAGTGATACAATGTCTTTGACCTTGTGCCTTCGAGTAAACTGCCATTAGAAAGGAAACACCGACCATAATGATAATGCTCTCAATGATGCTAGGGGGTAGGTACTGCGACTCGGTAGTTGGTGGATTTATGAAAGTGGAGGAAACCGGAGGTGAAAGAAGAGGGTCCCGCTCGCATCTCCCATCCCACTCATGTGCCTGGATTTCTTTTTCAGGGACTCCTCGGCCCATTATCCTGAAAGAAAGGGTTCATCTCTTCTAAATCCCACGCTCTTTCAGGGCTCCCTTTTTCATTTAAAATGTATTTGCTTCTTCAGTTTTTTCATGTTTTTATCCGCCCCCGATCACGAGCTCAGGTATTCTCTAACTATAGTTTTTTGATGTGAAACATTTGAACTTTTACATAGTTCGTGTGACTTAAGTAGATTATCAGACAGACGCACCAGCAAAGCGAAGGAAATGAACGAGATAGGAATTAGTGAGACATTAGCGTAGGGGCTATAAGGCATGACGAAATATTGCTAAGGTCGATTTGTAATTGACTCCCCATGAACTAAATTGTTTCATTTCGCTGTTGATCGAAATAGTAACTCACCAATTGGATAGTCTTCAGTCGTCATGTGGACTTAGCTTGTACGTTTGTTTTACAATTAACTGAAAATATCATTGGTCCGATATGGTTATCCAATGTCGAATGAACATTGACGATTGGAGTCAATTCATGAAAATATCGCTTAGGTCCATTCAAATCTTTGGAAGTATCATCATCATGGGTAACTACTGCAAGGATTGGTTAGTAACAGCTGTCATAGATATGCTATTCTCTGCAAATATCTTCATTTTTTAAGATTTTTTTTGCTCTGGTGCAATCCATTACCAGCTTCTCGTAGTTCTTTCTTGGCTTTTTTCTCTGGGCATCAATTTGCGTCATTTAGTGAATCATCACCTCAGGATGTGCCAAATTAGTTTTCTCCTTTTCCACTTAAGATTACTACAGTAAATTCTTTCGTCTCTAACTGTCCGAATTACTTCTTTATTTGTCAGTCCAAAATCTATTTAAGTTTAATTAATTCTTCGTTACACACCATATTTACATCACTTCTGATCTTTTTTTTACCAGCTCTTTCTTTCGTTGATGTCTAACTCCCATAGAAAAATGAACTCCAACTATATGTGCCTATGTTCGTTTGCCTAAGCTGAAATATTTTGCTATCATTAGTTTCTTCTTCCAATGGATTGGTTTTGTTCATTGTCCAAATTCTGCTTAGCATATCACATTTTTTCTTCCATGGACTGTGATATATTTGCCTTTATCGCAAAACGTTTCGAAGGATATGCAACAATTGTGAATTAATTTCGCACCAAGTTCTCAAATGCATTTATCAAAAGCAAACATATTTCGGAACTGGTCCCGATGTCGTTATGAATCTTAACTCGCCCTACGCCTTGCTTGCCGGAATGTACTCGAACAACGAAGAAGAATATTTTTTTGTAGTGAGAGCGCTGTTGGGATTGACCTACCGAAATTGGATAAATATACGTACGTATTTAAATTACTATAATGAATCACACGACATTTTCTACGGTGCAAGAGTTAACAAATGAAATAAATTCTTTGGAGCTCTTGAAATTGGAAATGGGTTCTGGTATGCATAACTGATAAGTAACTACCGAGGATTTGGTTGTCTCGTGGATAGAACAATCTTCAACTTTAAAATAACTCCGTTTAAAATCCGAGCGACAGCTTAGGGCAACGAAGTTTCATTGTGTCCAACTATATTTATCAATTTAAAAAAAAGGTGTTACTCATTTACGCGTCTTTATATATTGTGCATATTCAATTAAATTGTTCCACTGTCAAACAATTAGAGCCTAATTAAATTCTTTCAATAGTTCCGTTTCTTAACGGAATAACATTTTGATTCAGACCCATTGAATCTTATTACACAATTGAATTTTCGTCACAATCACGTAGATATGTAAACAGGTTTACGATGTGGTTATTATGTACATTTTTAGCCAAATATTTGCACCATTTAAGTTTATCATTGACCCTCTACTTCGTAGCTATGAATTTTTCAGGAAGGATCATTTCTTTTTCTGCAAGTACATTCTACTTGTTAAGAACTTACGTGGGCCCCTTGGAAAGTACATATTTTATGGAGTTTGACTTGGTGATAATCGTAGGGCAAATGGAAAGAGATTGTGAGAAGATTCAAATGATAGGGTGAAATATGACGACAGTGGGAGGGAAGAGAGCTGAAAATTTGTTCTCAAGGGAGTGCATTACGACCTCTCCTCCAGAATTAATGGACTGCGGGTGGCGTGAGAGACGAAGTCTCATTGGACTGTAGAGTATTGATTTCAGTTCTCGCAATATTTTTGGCAAGACTAGCACTGCAATTAAAACTGTTACTTTACCCATACTTGTCCACATAAAATTAGAGCAAGTGACGTTATGCTTAACTTATGCTATACCAAATTATTATAGTGTGTATATTTTTTCCTTTATTGTCACCAGTTGGTGATAGTTACAATATTCAACAATCGTACGTTTGCTTACTTTTAAACGTAAGCACCGAAATCACTTTATTAATCGCATGATAATAGTCTCTGAAACACGAGCTTACCCTTGGAATCAATCTTTTTATTGTATATTTTCCGAATACACCAATTTTAAAAATCGCTCGTAGTTTCGGATATTGTCTAGTTTTATTTTGATTTAAAATTCCCGCATGCTATTTTCATTGCCATTGTGATTTATATTTTACGTCCTATTCCTAGTTATGAGATTTGAAAATCGACTTTTTAATGTTGTATCTTAGGCGCATTATTTAACGAAAATACGATGGTATCAATCTCTTTTACCAATCCTTAAAAGAATAACTATCTAATAACAAAGGATGGATAAGGGAAAGGCCATAGGTTGCACTAGAGGAAAAGTAGACCAATAGAATCAAGAGCACTTTGAGGCACAAAAGGCTTGTTTTGATAATGACGGGAGGGAAAATAAAGATTGTTTCACGGTGAAGCCTAAGTAAGGCAAGAAAACTAGGCTGACTATGGAGAGGTTTGAGAGGGAGCCGGAAAGGCATTTTAACGAAATTCAATGTCCACATATTCAAGGAACATATGTCATGTAATTTTTTTCGTAAGCAATTATTTGACGACTTCTGTAGTCTAAGAATTTCATCTTCGAAGCAGTTTAGAAATAAATAAAAAAATCTTGATAAAAATCCCCATTGGCTTCCATGTTTTTGCATATTGTTTCTTTAGATGAAGACGAATTATTTAGTGATTTATAAGATACCATTGCTTCGTCTTTAGAAAATAAGGATAGATGGAAATATTTTTCATGAAATCACACCCATGAACCAGCTCATGGTAGTACTTACTTTCCGGAGAATGAGTAGGATTGGGGAGCGTTCAGCCGTTATACATGAAAACATTTAGCATATATGAGTAAGATTGAATACCCTTTGCATTTGCACTTACTTATATTTCCCTTAAGTAAGAATGATCTTATAAAACCACTTTCCTCGTAAAAGTTACATGATGATATGGACGTCTATTTGTAATCCCTTCCGAACTTCGATCTACTGTTAATTGCGCGCCCTACTAAATATTGCATCGCATATTTCATTAGTTAAAAATGTAAGCAGTAATAAAATTGACTAACCTGTCTGAGAAATGGAAACATATTCTTTATTACAAGATCCGGAAACCAGTATTTTCATAGCATACTTAAAACTCTACAAAAGCTACGCTACAAAAGGCGTGTAATATTAGGCCAAAAACTCGTTGGAGATTTAAATGCTTTTAAGGGAACTTTTGCAATATATTATTTATTTAAGTTATTTTCGTGTTTATTACGAGTATAACTTATCAATAATATAATGTAAATGAAAAGTACAAGATGTGCAAAACACAATTGAGCAGAACTTATCAGAAATAGGTAATGCATGTGTCCATTATAATTATCAGTTAAAGTGTATGTTCTAAGGGTACCTAGCGAGAGGTTTTAGGGTAAAAAGAATGATAACTATATGAAACGAATGTGAGGAAAATCCAATTTTCTGCCTGAAGTTAACGAAAAATCGACTGTGTTCTTCTTTTTAAAAACCCATTAACATCGAGGGCTTTTGAATCATCCGTAATTATCTTAATCGTTGTCACCCCGGATAGAAACCTCGAACACATATTCAAAGCATTTAATTTTCTAAATATAGAGCCCGCTTGATCTTTACCCTTTTCATTCATTTTTCTCAGCTCACTTTTATCCCATTTTAGGAAATTACCTACCTCCTTCAGTGGCAAATCTTTCCGTAAAGATATTTCTTCTGATATTGAGAAACCAGTCGAATAGCCGGTCAAACTTCTTGACCTTTTTTTACCCTCTAGAAATTCCTTTTCGGTACATAAAGATTCAAAGCGCTAAATCCCTACCAGGTCGCTCTTTTCCCTCTTCAATCTCCACTCGTTTTTCACCCTCCATTCCCTTTTCTTTCTCCGCTTTCCGCATCCACTCCGTTATCAGTTCCCTGCCTGTTTGTAGAATCTCCATCACTCCTCCACCCCCGACCGTCGGTGCCCAAGAATTTTCGGAGACGAAGTAGTACTCCCCCCTTCTCTCTCTCTTCTTCCACCCACGTCTACCCCTCGCTGCAGCCATCCCGACCGCCTCTTCGGTTCGTGAACAATCCCCTCTCCCCGCCCCTCAAACCCCCATCGCACACATGGTGAAACACTCGGCAGGCTCCCTCAGCCCAACACTCCTCCGTGATTTCCCCCCTTATCCCCGAAAACCTCCCAGCTACGCTCCCAAATCCTCCTCCCCTGTCCTCAAACTCACTTTCCTCAAAAAATCTTCCATCCACTCGTTCCGAGAAACTAATTTGGAGCGTCACCCCTTAAAATACGTCCCCCTCTGCGCCACGATCTCTCTCCCACCATCCCTTTCCAGTATACCCGCCCGTCCTACCTCGCCTTCCTTCCCAGAATCTGTCCTATGCTTCCTTCCTCCGTTCCCCGTTGTGTACACCACCACCATCCCGCCTTCAACCCTTAACTTCATCCCTCCGTCTCTTTCATTCTTTCCCTTAACGTTCTCGGTTCGCACAAAAATCCCCCTTCCTTCGTGTCGAAACAAGTTTAAAAGAACAGGACGATAAAGGGGACGGAGGAGGAAGGAGCCTTTTCTTAGCCTCCTGCTATTACTAAAAGCGTTCACATAGGCAAAAGAAGTCTTCTCCTCCTACGATTAATTCGTGTGTACACATATATATATATATATATATATATATATATATATATATATATATATATATATATATATATATACACATATATATATATAATAATGGGACGGCACAATAGAACACAAATAAAATAGTAACATTTAAAAGGAGTCTTACTTGAAGGCGGCCTCGGGGAAGGCCGAAAGCTCAAACATTTTACCGTGTGAGTGTCCTTAAATGTTACTATTTTATTTGTGTTCTCCTAATTCTATTGTGTCGTCCCATTATTATACTGCTCGTGTGAGTGTTTCCGTATAATCGATATATATATATATATATATATATATACATACATATATATATATATATACATACATATATATATATACACATACATATATATATACTATATATATACACATACATATATATATATATATATATATATATATATATATATATATATATATATATATATATAAAATATCTTCGAAATGGAACGCTCTTCGGCGACGCACAAATATATAAAAACACAGATGTAGATTTTTAGAATATAGAGACACAAAGGAAGGACACTCACAATTTGTTATTTGACCAGTTATTTGACCAGATTCTGAAGACGACAGCCGTGCTGTCGAAACGTCAAATAACAAATTGTGAGTGTCCTTCCTTTGTGTCTCTATATTCTAAAAATCTACATCTGTGTTTATATATATATATATATATATATATATAGGGAACCGTAAATATTTATTTATATATATAAATTTATATATATGTATATATATATGTATATATATATATATATACTCGCTCCACGGTTTTCAGTGCCCCTTTCCGGGAGACTTTTCCTCTTCTCCCCAGACTTTTTTCTCTCTCTTCCTTTCATCCCCTCTCTCGCACTCTCCGTTCTCCCCCGGTAACCCTCTTCTGTCGCCTCACCCTCCCTGTACTCTCACTCTTTCCCTATACCCTGACTCCCTCCCTCCTACCCAATACGATTCGTCCCGGGAAATACTTCCCTCTACAACCTTCCCTCCAACTCCCTTTGTCGCTCGTTCTACTACCTCCCCGCACCCCTTACCACGAGTCTTTTCCATCGGGTGTCTCGGATTTTTACTCTCTTCTTCCGTCTCCCTCCTTCCACGCTCCTCTTCCTCTGAGACCGAAATCTTTCCTGGGACGAGGAGTGCAAGGGGGAAGAATTGCGATTGGTGGTGGTCGTTGTTATTGCATCTGGTGTGTTTGAGAAAGCCGTGGGTACATTCCCGCTCTCCTCTTCCTTCTCGTTCGTAATCGAGGGTGCATTATTCCCGGGTTCTACGGCCTGCGAGTGGAAGAACATCGTTTAACAGTCGGAAATGATAATAGGGTAACAGCTTCCTGGCTCTCTTGCTGGGAATATTTCAATTCTTTTCTGGTCGGTTTTTTCGTTTCCGAGAAAGGTTTTAATTGTCCTATCATTCTATTGACAACATTTATAATTCCATTCCAACCGAGGGGTCGAAACGTATGGCTCTAGAAGCAATGCTCTAACCCTCATTGAGTATTAAATCAACAAAATGCGTTACAGGCATTGCGATGAATGTAGACTCATTTCAAGGAATGTAATTTCAGCGAAATTCGCAACGTGAACGTTATGCCAACTGATGCGGTACTGTTCATGCAATTGATTTTTATGGATAATTGAAGCTGAGGTATATTTTTTACGCTGTTTGACTTAATTAGGGATTACTTGCAGTAATTAAGCGGAGATATATGATTTATCTGATTATCGGAGTACGGTCTATAAATTTATGTGGTTAAAAATTATAGCAGGAGTGCTGTTATCGATGATGCCATTAATTTGTTTTTATGGAAATAAATATAAGTCAACATATTAGTATATATAACCATTTCAGCTTTTTTGAATATATCATTTACTATATTAAAGATACAGTTTTTATTACTACAATTTTTAATATTGTAACTGCACAAAGAAGCCATTATTTACCTCGTTAGTGTGATAGATTGATATTTGTTTACTTAATCCAAGTGAAGGGACGAATTATTGGAGTAAAGTAAAAAACTATTTAAAATTTATTTTAATCTTTAATTCTCCAAATAATGTTAGCTTTTAATGCATTCACCAGCACAATCAGTAATGCACAAAAGAGCATTTAGCGATAAATTCTCGTAAAATGCGGCAGTAAATCCAAAACAAATCTCGTTTGAAATAAACTATTTGAGAATGCTTCGATTTCAAAATAGTAAATCAAAAATGTTTTTGTGATTTCCTGGGCCTAGTTTATAAAACCATATAAAAATCAACGATAAAATAAAAAATAAATGAAATAGCTTGAATTTTAATCAATGAATCAGTTAATAATCTCTAAAAATTAAATATTTCTTAGCAGAGTTTTGTTTAATAGGTAGTTTAAAAAAATCTGGGTTAACACTTGGCATTCCATATTAGGTAGGTATCGATACCATAGTATATATCACACCTATAGCAGCCAGTTAGTTCAATCTCTCTGATTGTTCCAGTCAAAATGCCATGATTACAATCTTTTGGTGAATGGCTTAACTAAAGATCATAGACAAATCTAAATGATTTTACGAGTTCCCTACTGCTTCCAAACCAGTCTTCTGTGCCCAAAAAGAATATCTTAGATACAAATATTTTCTAAAGAGAACTTCAAAATTCTGATAGAGAAAGTGGAATCGATGGGCTCCTACAAGCCATTGGTCGTCCATGTCATCATATGTTAAAACAGTCACAAATAGATGTTTTTTGTTTTATGTGTGGTTAGATTTCACAACTAACTATACCCTATGATGTGTGAGACCCATACGCATAGGATTTTTCACTTACATTCACATCATCCATTTTGTGGGGTTGGACCACTTCAATAACTTGTTCTACCATTAGGTTTCCCATCAAACTCTATTTCTAAGAAAATTACATTACATGGATTTTAGATGGTTTTTCCCAAATATTGCCAAATGCGTTAGTAATGTTTTGAGCCAGGGTTTCTTCAGTTACCGAATGTTTAAACAACAGAAAGCTATCACGCCACCGTGAACATAGTCAGTGACGCATTTTGCGGCGTTAAACCATAAAATTCTTTAACTGAACGATAATTTCCAATACCGATATCGTTTTGAGATCTTTTTTTAGTAGCGATTATCCTTAAATGAAGCTCTGAACTTTACGGTTTTTACCTTGCAGTCATTTATATTCGGAAAAATGCTGCAGATTTAATATTTCAACGAAGGCGTTGCCATTTTATAGGGCCTCGTGAAATCACCGGGGAACAGCATCTCTCATCTCTCCCTCCCGGTATGGTAATAAGACGAATATCGATTAAGCAATAACAAGCACTTGGGCGGGAGTTCATTTAAAAACTTCCTCGAGGGAACACTAATTGTGCGCTAATATTACGTTGGTGCAAGAAAAAGGGAGTTTTCGGAGACTAATACGTACACCTCAGTCCGTACCTCTCCTCTGACCCCAATAACGTTTCCGTGCACCTTCCCTCCAGTTCTTCCCTTCCTTCAATCTGGATCCCCCACAGATGGTGTCGTCGGGTTGACTTGTGGGTGGGGCGACGGTAGCGAAGGGTGTCTTGAGCAGGGCGGGGGATGAATGGAACAGAGCGACAGGCGAGAGAGAGAGAGTAGGAGGAGACTGCATCCAGGGATTCCAGCAGATTAGTTCTGAGGCGTTAGTTTCTCAAGTTAGTCGAACAGCAGAGCCCGTTGCATTGACCATATCTACAGAAATCTCTCCTTCACGCTCTAAAAGTTCCCGGAATAGTCCAAAACTGACGGGAATTTCATGATCTGATAGAGTTGCATTAATATTGCTCCATGTCTATTTGTGTAGGCACTTTTGTATGAAATATTCCTTGGTGAGTTCTGAGTAAAGGTGCATCTATTCATAGCCATTAATACGTAATGGTCTTTATTATTTTTAGCCTACGGTATCACACGCATTTCTTATTTCTCTGTCCCAAACGGAGTATTGTCAAATATTCAACGCAATGATTACCGTCATTTCATCATTTACCGTATGCGTAGTATTGATTGGAAAATGAAAAATATTTTAAGTAATTATGAAAGATTACAAGTTACTGTTACTACCTTTTGATTTTCTTTTAGGGAATCAATTAATAAAAAACGTGAAATGTTGTAACACAATAAATATTCACAAGCTCAGAAATATTGATTTTTTTGCGTATTTTTACAACATTTAACAGGCTACGATACCGTCAAGTCCGGGTCCAGGAAAAACCAACCCATCAAGTAGGGTTGGTTTTTCGTATATCAGAAAACTGCAGCACTAATATGTATATCATTGGAAATATATTCATTAGAAAAAACCATCACAGAAAATGCAGCAAAATTCTCATGGTCAATGAATTATTGGTAAATAAAACACGCAAAAATTCTTTGTGCATTTTTATTCCCTGTAGAGTTTAAAATAGTGAGCGCACAATATGTAATACAAATTATTTTCTTAAACTAATCCTCCTTGACGGGTATTGACACAATTTCTTTAACCTAATAAATAATTATTTTCCATCATAGCTTCCATGACTTAAACTTTACCTTATGAAACCTAAGCAAGTTCTTTTTATATGGTCCAAAGTGCATATGAATGCAAAAAAAGGCTTTTTTTTGCATTCATTGCAACGAACCATTTTTCAGATTGTCTTTGCTAAATTAATCATACTCTCCGCACTTTCTTTCTTCATGAAAAGTTGGATTAGGTTGGAATATGTTGATTATTATTGAGAGTGCAGAGGTAAACGATTCGGATGCAATTTTAAATGGTCACTTAATTAAGAAATTTGTTACACAATAAATTATCGAGTGCCCCATTTTTTCGCCATTCTAAGGTGAAGGTTTGAATTCGTGCTTATTTGGCCTCCTTATATGGATATTAAAAATCTGTACGTGAAAAGTAAAAATAATTCAATTGAAAAATGTTTTATAAAAATTAGATACCTTCATTTTAAGTTCAGTGTAATAGAAACAGCACTAATTAGAATTAGGACATTAAAAATGAAATGTGTAGGGTTTGGAAGAAGCGATGAGCTTAATTTATTCCAAAAGTGTTTTTCCATCCTCATTGCAATAGCATCAGTTACTGAAAGTCAGGAAAGGGTGCCTTGGAATAAAAATTTATCAAAATCGTACCGAAATTCAATCGGGGAATCTTCTGCAGGAGTGAACTTAGCATTTATTCAGATTACTGAAACAAGATATGTATCTCTCAACCCACATCTAAAATTCATGTTTTCATTAAAATATTTTCGTTAAAATTTGCGTATATCAATATTTATAAATCGTGCATTACATTAGACGCATTTTTCACATGGGTAAAAATTAAAAAGGAATAGAAATTTTATTGAATATACCTTGGTAATCCCCCTTACTTTCCAGATTGATGGCATGATCTTGAATCTACAACTCCTAGCTTTACGGGCTAGAAATTAAGCCGAGAAAAAAATCTGTGCAGAAAAAAATTTTCATAACTAATACCGATCTTATTACTGCATTATTTCAAATTTCAAATAAGTATAGCGCGCACTGAGGTTCCGTGGAAATCACCAAAGTAGCCCAATTTTAATAAGACTTCGCAGTAGTTGGCGGAAAGGGACTACCAGTGTCATACTTGTATAGACGTTTCAAAAAATTTAAGAAATGATTCAGGATAATGAAATGAAACTCCTTTCACTTCATATTTTTTTATTGATGAAAATGAATATTATGAACTTTTTCAGGATTCATTCAATAATTCAGGAAAAATAACCCATCATCATCCCGGATCACTCTTTTCCGCATAGCCAATAATCCCTGTTTTTTTCATTCTCTCTCTCTCTCTTTCTTTCCCCACTTGATCTAAAATTTACATCTGCGTCCTCCTTGCGAGGTAATTTTCCTACCCCACCCCACTCTATCTCTCCGCACACATCTTCAAGTTCCCCTTTCTTGCTCCGGAATTCAACCATCCTTGAACCCCACCCACAGCCCCCACCTCCCAGTTATCAGATTCGTTCATTTCTTCTCGTCCTCCTTCGACGAATAAAACGCCAATATCCATCCCTTCAATCCCTCCCCCGACTTCTTCAGAGTTGCCTTCCTTCCGAGTGTATAGGTATTCCTTCCCATCTCGTCTCGCCCTCCTCTCCCCAAACCGTCTTGAGTTGGTGAAAGTCTGCTCGCTCTCCGAAGTTGCGAGATGCCTACGCCTTCAGATAGCTCCTCTCCCCGCTTCACTGGTACTCCATTCACCTTTCGGACGGTGCGGCGGATAACGGTTGGGGTGTTTCCATTAGATGTAACCCCGCACGTCAATGACATTATCCTCCTTCCCTACCTCAGTGTCACGCAACCGGTGACCAACCTCACCTTCCCTCCTCAATTACCCTATAGGTTACTGCCTCCATTTCCTCCCTCACCCCGCCCCTGCGTATGCGGAAAAAATCAGCTCTCGCACTATGTAATTTGAATGTGATATTCTGAGCCATGTGACTCGGTAAGTGGAAAAGCGATAAAACGCAAGGAGCAGAACAGTTAAAATATCCAATTGCCTCTCGCCTCCAGTCACAGAATCCATTACCGCTCATTTCTTCTCGCTTTGCAGGGAGTGAGTGTATAGCGAAGCTAAGTACTTATTGATCGCTTCACTTATCCTTTAAAATGGAGCTTAACTGCACGCGGTAACTAACATTTTAAACAGTAAATCACTGAGTAAATTGGCTCTCTCTTTAGTTCATTCACTTGCTTTCTAAAAGAAGGCTGCCGAATTAGCTGAGCCGAAGAACATTGATTTAAATAAAACCCCCTCGCCTCGCCATGAATATCTATCACATTTCTCTCATATTTTTTCTTGAACCAGGAATAAGTTAATAGTTTTAACCAATTCAAGCAAGAAATTAATATTCAATAAACGGTAGATATACAAATTAGGTTCAGGTCACAATAATTATTTCGAATGTCAGAAATGTGTTTAAAACCATCCTCACCTTATTAATTCTCCTCTTTCATCGTATCGATTCTGACACTTTAGCCAAGACACTCCGTCGATTTACGAAACACTCAAACTTCTCTATTCTCTTTTCCTTTTTTGAAGAGCCAGAAGAATACCTCGTTCGAGATTCCTCCATACGTCACCAAAATCTTCGGAAGCTCGCCAAGGACAGTTCTTTCTTCTGGTAATCCTTATGGAGATTGAGGGAAAGAGACGACAAACGTATAGAGAGAAGGGATGAAAAATTGAATCGTCTAGAAAGATCCTTCACTAAATGATGTCGAGGTATTAAGTTGGACGGAGAAAAGGAGAAGGTTGAACGGGTTAGTAGTAGAAATGGAGAGGTTAAGAGGTAGAGAAAGGACGATTAAATGAAGTTTGGGAGTGGAGATGGGTTAGAAGGTAGCAGAAAGAGATGGATGCTTCAAGATATATATATATATATATATATATGTATATAAAAATATAAACATATTTTTTATGTATATGTATATATGTGTGTATATGTTTATATATATATAAACATTATATATATATATATATATATAAAAACACAGATGTAGATTTTTAGAATATAGAGACACAAAGAAAGGACACTCACAAATTGTGAGTGTCCTTTCCATGTGTCTCTATATTCTAAAAATCTACATCTGTGTTTTTATATATTTGTGTGTCGCCGATGAGCGTTCCATTTCGAAGATATTTTATATATATATATATATATATATATATATATATATATATATTTATATATATATATATAGGGTCAGTTTGCCAAAGCTAATGGCGTAGCTACCTAGTAAAAAACGTTATTCCTCTCCCATTAGCCTTTCAACGTAATGATTGTACAACCTAGCAGTGCAAAACCATGAGGCGCGCCCTGGGAACCTTCATTTCGTTTGGAGAAGGAGGTGGAGATGTTGGGAAATATCGTGGGCCAAAGAGAAAAAAGGGGGGAAAGAGGCGAGATAGTCAAAGAGAAGATGCTGTTTGAGGAGGGAGTGGTGGAAGTGTGGATTGGTTGCGAAGGGGAGAAAGGGAAGACGCCATAAATCGGTTGATCGAGGATGAGTGGGGTCAGGAAAAAGGAAGAAGGGCCATGCCATTGAGAGCCGCAAGGGGACGGGTGGATGAGAAGGGATATATGAAGAGTTAAAAGAACTTCCGAGAAAAATACCATTTCATTACGGGCGGAAAACTGAAAGTAACCACCAAAATGTTTTCTCTAGAAAGATTCATTTCCTGTTCCCAAATACCTTTCTAGTGGATTGCGAGCGAAAACTCATTAACTTCTACCTTTTTTTAGAACGATATTTAAAGATGAGTCAGCAGCTCCCTTAGGTTATAATTTATTAGGAATTTATCTTGGACATAGTTTCCCTTGGCCCTAAAACACTGATTAGCCGTATATTTGGTTCATATCAAAGACCGTCAAGTTAATTAATCGTTAGAATTCTTAGCTTAATGAATGGATGAAGATATAAAAATCAAATTCTTTGATTAAATTGCAGTGTTGCATCATCATTTTCCTGGAATTTGCACTTAAATGGAAACATTTGATTTTATTATTTGAGCAGTTCATATTTATACCAAAGAAAATATTTGTATACATATCTACCGCCATCCCCTGAATGTGGAAACTAACATGAGATAATGATGCATTTCACTGTTATATATGATAATGAATTTTGAATAGAATTGTAGGTTTATATATTTTTCGACTCGAGACAAAAAGTATGCAATAATATGGGATTTCAAATCTTAAATAAATGAATATATATAAATATATATATATATATATATATATATATATATATATATATATATATATATATATATATATATATAAATATATATATATATATATATATATCCATGTATATAATATATAATTTTATATATATATATGCATATGCATATATATATATATATAAATATTTATCCATATATATAATATATAATTATATATATATATATATATATATATATATATATATATACTCGTACATACACACACAATACAGTAGTAGGTTGTGAGTTTTGAACTCATCAACATCATGACGCTCTATGATTTGAAAAGGAGAGAAACTCATTGGCGTGAATTAAGTTCGTCACAAGAGTTATTAATAGTCCTCCTTCACGGAGTTTCCGTCAGTCCTCTTTGACAGAGGCCTTACGGCCATGAGTGGCATTTGTTCGTGGATTTACCTGATGTTTGCTCTTGCTTGACCTCGGTTGCCTCGTTCGATTGAAAGGCTTGACAATGGAGTTTGCGGGGTAAGAATGAATTCGCCTATTTCCAGTTGTCGTAGGGCTGAGGATGTAGAACGAGAAAAGGCGTGAATTTCAATTGAAAAACAGTGAGTGAGGGAGAGTACATCGAAGTAAAACAGATTTTATGAGATAAGAGCACGGGTGAAACTAAAAGGGAGATACGGCTACCTTCCTTGGGGAATATTTTTGGCTTTAAATGTAATTGAAACTGAATATTGCTTACCAGTCCGACCCTGCTTTTGAATACCTGCCGTCCCTGAAGCATAAAAAACTACTTTCGGGTGCATTGGGGGCTCTGCATTTGAGCGATTATTTCAGTGGAGTATATATGTATATTCAACTTTGTAAGTAAGTAAGAGATATTTGAGATTCCCCACTGGCTAAGAGAGAGCAAAAAATTTACACCATGCACCATTCACTCCAAAATTATGTCTTCAAGGACTTCAAAATCCCATAGCTTAAGAGGTCGCGGAGTGTAAATTGATTTTGTGGTGTCAAATAGTTATTCAATGGAAGCACTCATAATGTGCTTGTAAGATTCCAAAATATTGCCCATATGTAATATGCGAGTGTTATTGGAAAATATTAATCTACAAGTAGTTTATGCTATATTTTTGTCGGCTTGTTATTGATATTCCGGCGTTGTCGTCACTGAGACGTGGAGAAAGGTGTTTACCTGTTTTAAATTTCATCTATTGAGTTAAAAGAAGATAATAGGATGCGTGTTCAACTAATAAGAACATCTTAAAAGGAACAGTTCCAAGTAGTTTCGGTTCTAAGCATCAGACCCATCGAGCGAACTGGGGGAGCGAGAAAAGTTCTGGAATGAAGGCGGAAATATACTGTAACGAAATTTTACCGTTCCGGATCGGTCTAACTCAGGAAAATTTCCCCCTAACAGCTTCAATGTCCTTCCATCGACTTCCTAGCTAGCAGTATGGTCTAGAGAATAAATAAGAAGTATTTATATGTTCACAGTGTGCCCTTTTAGTGTGCCAGTGTCCCCTACATATTAGGATTTATAATACCACCTCAGATTTGCATTGCCAGAACTCGTGACCTATATTGAATTTTTTTCATTGATTCGTATGAAATAAAGAGATTAACATTCAAATTACTTTCAATTTCATTAATTTTTTCGTGGAAAATTACTAGGCAACAAGCATGAAAAGGATACAAGCAAATGGACATCAAATGATTAATGGAATTTATTTTCTCATTAACGATGTTCATGAAAAAACTGATTGATATGCATGAATTATTAATGGTAAATAATTTACTAGATTGAAAGCGAATGAACTAAATGAAAACCGTACTAAGAGAAATTTTCATTGAGGTACATCGAGGATTAACAGAATTTAATTATTTATTCTAATTTGTCATCAATGATCAGCATCGCCGAACGCGGGAATAACCCGCACAACTTGGAGCCATCTGCAAGCCACCACAAAAGCATTATCTCAAATTAAACTTCATATTAAAAACCTCCGTGTGATGTACTTTTCAGTGAATGCCCGCTGGTCCCTGTGGAAGCCAATTCAGACTGGGTATTTCCATTAGAATCAAGCTCGAACTTGAATCCAGTGAAGAAAGGAACCTCCTGGAATCAAACTTTTCACTCTCTCATGATACCATGAAAACCCAACGTCCTAGTTCTTTGGCTGTGGATATTGACTTTCATATTTATTCTCGTTTGAAACGTAAGGTTAAAGTCTTCTCATATCTCGACTCCTCTTGTGAGGTTATAATGCGTTCAACATTATCAAGAACGTCTTCTATCGAGAATGATATACGAATAGAAGTGTGAGTTCAAGATAACGCTAGCAATGAGAGTACAGATTGTATGTTCATTGTATTAGTACCTGTATTATTTTCAGGGACGACTTAGGGTACGGCCCCAAAACCTAATGATGTAAGGTACATAATGAATACAATTATTATTTACAAGGTAAAAGAAAGCATGTCGCTACATTTGTTCTCATTTTAACCTAAGAGCCAGCACAAGGGCTAGATTCAAGATGAATTGAGTCACCATCGACAAAATTTGTGTTTGGGAAATGTGGAAAATTTTTGGATTTAGGATCGTAGTCATTGAGTAAGTCAAAGTAAAACAATTTTCATAAACAAATTTTACATCTAATTTGAATTCATAGCAATCCCCTCTACCTTCTTTTCCACATTAGATTTTGGTTATTTCATTGATAATGTTCATTAAATGCGCATTAAAATGGGTAGGTTTAGGAAATATTTTATAATTTTGATTGACTTACCAAATATAATTCTCGTGGTTGAGTAACAGGGCTGAGACAAACAACACGTCTTCCAACTTACTAATCATTGTAAAATCTTATGCCCAAGGGATTAACGCTGATAATTTTTACTCCTGGTCTAATTTGAAAGAATTCTTTAATGAAAGTCATTTCAGAGGAATCATCAGGTAGATGGAAAATGAAAAAAATATTTGCTTGACAACCCATAGCTTGAAATCTTCATGCTAAAGAAAACCATTTTTTTAACCGGTCAGCTTCACCGAGAAGTACGTTTTGGAGCGTAGAAAAGGTTCATAAAATGACAATAAAAAGAGTGTTTGTACGTATATGTCATGAAATAATTTCAAAAAGTCCCGAAGTAACGTGAAATGTGGTGAGCGCTGGTGTTTTTCTGTAGCGGACGCCAATTACAGCAGCACCGCAAAGCGAGACGAGACGTCGTCGGCGGTTTAATAAGCGATGAAACGACTAGCAGCAGTCCAAATGAAATGAGAGTGGAAGTGGAAGGTAGCAAAAATTGGAATGTGTAGCGAGGGGGCGGAGGATATATGAGGGAAATCAATTTTCCAAAATATCAACCTTTCACTGCACCCTTCCTGATGGAGAACGAGAACGGCAAACGCCAATCCGTCCATTTTTTTAATGCTTTGGTGTACCTTCTTAAACCTTTGGGAGTCAATGTTAAGCTCACGTTCTCACCAATCCGCACGCGTGCACATCAGACTTGTTTCAATGTTTATCTCTTGCTCTCGTCGCGTTATCAGAGCGATACGTTTCCCAAAAAAAAGACATTTAATTTTCGATATTCAGAAAATCTGTGCCTTTCTTTGTTTATGTTATTATTTTTTTCCTATGAATCATAGTAACAAACCCTAAGGGCTTATTACAGTTTTGGAAATTGGAAACACATTCTTTACTTTCTTGTGGTCACTTCTCCTTGCCTAACTGCCTATGCATACGCCATCGAATTGACTTTCCATCTCGAGCAAGAGATCTCGCTCATCGTCTACTTTGTCTTTGTTTTTCCTAACTTTAGCTTTAAGTCTTCATTTATTGATTTATGACGGCGCGCTCCATCGATAGTGCAGAAGAAATGGGGTTGATTTCCGTTCGTAATAGACGACTAATTCATCTTAGCCGTCTTTCTTTAATTGTCCTCGATATTTCATCACATAATTGGACCCTGATATTTAGGTCTTTACTCCATGATTGGAATTTTTGTGCATGCTTGTGAATGTGCTCGAAAAATAAGCAGTCGTGGATCAGCGGTACTCGGATGAGTTAGGAGACCATTCTTGAGAAAGATGACTTAAACATTCTATCATATCCTACGATGCTGTTGTGACTTGTCGATGGAAGCGTACCACCAGTCTGACTGGGACATTTCCTTACATTCGTTCCTTACCCATACCATTTCCTCCGAGATTACCATCTTCAAATCTTAAGCCATATGAGACTCAGAAGCTCGAACTTGCCCACGGGCGCAATGGGGAACTAGTTTCCGTTAGGCTTGAACTACCCATAAGCTCCGAAGTTCTGCGGACGGAGATTCCGGCACCCAGTTACCATTTTCACTCACTATCGAAGTTTCCTTGGCTAGATAAACACAGCATGCGAGGTTGAATAATATCGAACATGAACTTACATTCTGAATAGTATTGACCAATAAGTCTCATAGATTAAATAAGTTTAGCATTTGGTTAAACTTTCCAATGATGACTATTTTAGGGGATATTATTGTAGTATTCTTCAAATTACGTCTTGATAAATGAATGAATGTAATTTATTACCTTATTATTTACTTCTACCCTATGGTGCTAATAATATTGCTTTTACGCGTATTAATGGATGTCATCATATTTATAATTCAATTAATTCATAATTTTTAATATTCTCCACATTACTTAATATTTTCCATGTGTATACATTTACCTAATTAAAATGCTGGTGACAGTCTTAATGGGTATGAGGATAACCACAGGATTCATCCAAGTTACCGAGTTTCCGTATGGTCCGAGGCAGAAGATCATATGTCGCAAATGACCTTAGCTTTCAGTCGCCTCCCATAAAAAAACAACAACAGAAGAGTATCACTTGCCCTAAGGACTTAGGTTTGATTTTGGTTTGGCCATTGGTTGTGGGTTCCATGCCGTGGGTTTTAAACAATGTAGACTTGAAGGAAACGGGTGGAACAGACACCTTAAAAATAAATTTCTTGACGAGCGTAGACGCTTTCCCTAACACTACGTTGAACGAAATGAGTAATACCGGCTATTCTTTGGAGTAGGGAATTGCAACTCTCATTCATTTTAGTGAAGTTGAAGACCACCGTGGTTGGAACTGCAATCAAAAATTTACTGCAAGCGCCTTAACAATTGCTTTAACGTCTGCCTCCCTACTTTGTGGAGGGCTAGAGGAAACCAACATAATTCCACCCGGAGGTGTAGTAGCTCACGCCTTTCTCCTTTTTCACTTTTTATTAGCCTAACAGACATGACGAAACTCATGTATTACGTGAAATATTTTGACAGCAAAAGAGTTCTCCATTTCATTCTACGAGCGGGGACAATTCGAGAGAGAAGGCACGCTATTCAAATGCGTCGAACAATTAGGACTTGGAACGTTAGCTAACCCCATTCTAGCGGGAGGTTAAAAAAAAACACGTTGAAGAGAAAGAAATTACACATCGTCGAGAAGAATAAAAAATCCCAAACTAAGAGTACTAAAAATCTATGAGTATGAAGCGGCGACAATAGGATAATTACCATAGAGGCCCAGTAGATGAAAATTCGGGATTGGGTGTTGTACTGTCGGAGTGCTTCAATAAAATTGATGTGTTTCGTTCCCTAAAATTTCAAGAACTGTCTTGATGACGTTAGCAGCAGTACCCACAAATGATGTAGCAATGCGAGTACAACTTGCTATGAATTACGTATAGCATATAGTATACTGATTCGTCCTCTCGAGTGAAGAGTTTCACAAGTTTTTATTTCAAAGTCGCAGTTGCGCAGACAACGGATATATCCACTGACTTGGACAAGTGGTAAAGAAAAAAAGAAGGGAAAGATGAAAAGAGAAAAGTGAATTTAAAAAGAATATGTAACGTAACTTAAATATACACCCTCCGATATTAGGAAATCGTAAGAGCGAGGGGGAGAAAATCAGGAATGGGAGAGTGAGGGAAGATTTTGGCGTCAGTGATCAGTTTTGTGAGTGCAAGGTGAATTATGGAGAGGGAAATTAAAATAGGGGATAAAAACAAAGGATGAAATCTAATTTTGAATTTGAAAACTGAATTTTATCCCTGGCCGCCATTTTCTTGTGCGAGGTATGTTAATTGATTTTCATAATGAAACTACAATGAAGTAGTCGCATAATGTTCATATTAGATCTGAAATACCATCAGATAAGTATTTATTTCAATGATATGCACAACACAACAATGTGGAAAACTAGTGAATATACATTGTGATTCATAAAATGTCATATTGCATATGAGATGTTGATATAGGCCGACATTTAGATATGTATGTGGATCAACAAAATCCATATGAAATAGTAAATAATTATATGCAGTACAAGTGATTCTGTCATGAGGTCAGTGAGGAGCAGTCGGCAAATTTTTGCTCTCCAAGCTATTCTTCCGCTTGTTTTTGAGATAAGGGTCAACAAACACACGCTTGTTCATACACACGAACTATTTTATTCGGCAATCTTACCCATAATGCAAGAGGTCACTGAGAGAAAACCTTTATAGCTATCAAAGAGGAACATGTTACTTGAGCACATCACAATACATTTATTCGCGATAATTTCACATGAATTTGCATCAATATCGGTCGAAAATAAATATTTCACCCTGAGGAAGGACAACGTTTTTCCCTTTCCACATGACTCTACACTTTCTCTGGCTCTTCGCCCTCTTTCGCTCTTTATTCTCTTCTCGCAGTTGCTCAGGCACGTTTCAGGGAATTCTCTCGCGCCCACATCTGAACTATGGGCACATTGAGCAAGCAGAAGGATTCATGTGATGGGGAAAGGGAGAGAGAGAGAAGCAAACGGAGCAAAATGCGGCTAAGCAGAGGTGGTGGTGGTATGGCGGGACGATGGCTGGGGGATGAGGTAGCTGAAGGGAACTAAAAACACGGCCGATCCGGGGCCTATTTGGAAAATCCAGGCTACGCAGAGAGGGGGGAAATGTCAAAGTTCATGAGTGAGTACGAGAGACTAAGTGTGGGGAGGAGAGAAGGGGGTGACTGGCGGGAGGGGCAGGGAGGAATGGAGGGAGGGCGTTTGAGTGGACGGCCGAGAGAGGCCTGACGACTGCGAGGAAGGAGTGAGGAGAGGCTGGAGGGAGAAATGGGAGGAGAAAAGGGAAGGGGAGGGGGAGAAATGGTTTTATGCGGCTGTAAGGGTGGGGAAGGAGGGAACGAGAGATTTGGTCCAGGAAAAGAGAGAGTGAGTGGAAGGATAGGGACGGGCGAGACGAAGGGAAACGGGTACTGCCAAGGGGATTATGACCTGAATACGGGAGGGTAGAGTCTGAGGGAAGGGCTTTACAGGAGGGCAGGGAAAGAGGTGTGGCGTAAGAGAGAATCTTCCCATTCGTGGGTTAAATTGACTCTTCGGAAGCTTCGATCGCTTCTGTGACCCGGCCAGTCAATCCCCGCCGGGATGGATTATGTATAACGTTGAATGAATAATTTTATGTCGGCGATAAGTTATTTCGCTCGCTTAGAGCGTCCTGGGTAATTCACCAGTGACTACGTATACCCTTCTCACTATCCCAGATGAAATATCAAAATTCATCCCATTTCATACGTTGACTTTGCTACCCAATTTATACTGTGCTAACCTTACCAGTCCCATGAACCAAGATCGACTCCCGGGTGGACTGTAACTTCCAGTAGGATAATGGTTTGTCCTTGGATGTGATACGAATAATGTTTTATAAGTGATCACGGCGATGTACCCACGGGTTAAGAGCAGTGTCTATGATCCTAAGGCAACTTTTTTCCAATTATGGGAAGTTATTAATCATCTATAATTCTGTCACTGAATTCTTACTTACCTTGTTCACAAACCAGGGTAAAAATACAATGATCAGGCACGCGAACTCAAGCAAAGTATAGCTGAAATTAAATTTAAAATACTTCGCCTTTCCACATAAACCTTTATGTGGAAAGGGGTGTTATGTGGGTTTATGTGGAAAGGCGAAGTATTTTAAATTTAATTTCAATATGAAGAATCTCCACCAAGTGACGCCAGAAACTGTTTCATTTATAAAGTATAGCTGCCTTAATTTAAATTATTAAAAAATCAAGTACCATCTGAACCAATAATCTCTTGAAATTTCATTCAAAAATATGGAAATTTACAGTATTTTTTTATTTAAAAAGTCCCAAATTTTGGCATTTTGCCACTAAATATAAAAATCGCATTTTGTTTTGATTGATTCAGCTTACGCTATCGTTTTATGAAGATTTATTGACTAGTAAGTCTACACATTTAAGGGGAACGGGTTTTTTTCTTGTCGTAATTTTAGTAAATCATAGAACTCAGATTTCAGGTGCCAGATCACACATTTCACCATAGTTTAGAAATCAAGACCATGAAATCAACTACCCGAATGTTGTTGATACCATGCTTCTTTAATGTCTAGTTCAAAATGAAAATCACTCTCTTTTTGGTAGCTCTTTCTAATTCACCGCAAAACTTATGGTTGAACATTCACCCTTAGGAAACGAGAAGATAGTTCCATCCTTTGGAGTTTTCCTTTACAATATTTACTTAAATTCAAATCAAGTTCGCTGAGGTAGTGTGGAAGGAAAAATCCATCTTCGATATTTCGGTGTAATTTTTAAATTTGAGGAAAACCTCAAGAAAGTTTATTCCCGCTGTAGATTCTCTTGATATTCAGTTTCTTAGCGTAAACTTATGCAATTATAATTTGTAAATAAATAAAATTCATATTAATTTCTGAAAATACAGATAATTTAGTTGAGTGTAGATGAAACATTTTTTTCTGAAAGACATTTATCATCATGGTCAGTGTATCATTTTTACTTGGTTCCATCACATTTCTTAATACTTTACCAGTGATTTAGCGAATTAATAAAGTCGTTGCTTTGATAGCATATGGTATATTTGGTGAAAATCTTTACAATAAAACAGTATTTCTTGGAATTTTGCTTGAAATCGGATTAATCTTTTTTTTTAAGCACGTCAAATAGTAACTTACTCGGGTAAAGAGCAATTGTCTTGCGTAATTCAAAGGGTTAAAATACGTACATACTGCTTTGTTTCGCGCTACTTTGTTTTCTCATTCATATCTGCTCGTCGGGAAACAAATAACATGGATGATTAATCACCAGCTCGGGTGCTGGGTGAATTATTCCACGCAATGATCTTATCCAGAACCAGATCGACTGCCTCGTTAAAGTTATCTGACGAATTGCCTTAATTGGCACATAAAACAGATAGCTATATTATTATCATCCGAGGAGTGAAAAGTAACGTCACCGCTTATTCTCTCTCTCTCGGCCGTCAACATCATAATATTTGTCTGACGTGGCATGGGCATTCAAATCAAGTTCATTATATCAGTAGAATTAATTTTACAGTAAACGTCATTGTTTTTCCATCATTCGTTATATATTTTCCAATTCATCTTATATTATTCACAATTTTTTAAATTCCTGGTAAATACGAGGGTTTTCATTCTCAGCATTGTTGTAAGCCAAAAAAATATGTGCGTAGTGACAGTTGGTTTTGATTTAGGAACCCCCAGTTACGCTGATGACCATATGCACATATTTGATTACCACGAAATATATTGGCGTTTCTTGCCGTGTCTTCTCATTGCTAGAAGTATTTTTAATTGAAAAGTTTTTTAATTATCAACCCATATGAAATATCTGGTAAATGATGCAAATATAGGGTGTTTAATATTGAATATCATCCAAAGAGCAGATTGATTGTACATTTTTAGAAAATTTACGTCAAAATCTTTTTAGAAAAACGTATAATTTTACTCTACAATAGAGGTGTTAGATATTTGTAACACAATTTATTTCCACGCGTGTTTTCATATTTCGTCTGAGAAAGCTCGAAATGTACTACTACTCCTTTGACTAGTTAACAGTTTAAATGAATGTGAACTCGGGACGAGAAATCGAATTCAACTACTAAGAGCTTGTTGAAATTGGAGGTAGCAAAAAAATTGAGCAAAGTTTCAATTTATGTATTACTAAAACGATATGGCCAAGCTAAGCACCCAGGGTCGCGGGATCATACCCATCGGACTGTAGACACACTGATCAGTCAAGACAACTTCATTCCAATCGGAAGGAGTGTTTGCCGAGACCCAACGACAACGCCCTAGTGAGAATGTTTCTCGACCGTGTGACTGTGCATACCCGAGACTTTCCCCTGCCATGAAGCAGGCAAACTCGCTGACCTGTTCATTGCCCCTAAAATCAGCCGTAAATGGTGGTCAAATATTCCGACTGCTGAACATTTGGAGGAATTAGCTCTCTTTCCTTGCTTTCCACGCTGGGGAGCACTTCAATAAGAGTTTCGGCAGCGACGCCGGCAAAAATCAATAACTCAAATATCCCCCCTTTTTTTCGTTACTAATATCAGTGCATATATGAACATACTTTATGATCTGGAATGCTAAAACAAACGGCGTTTTTTTAAGGGTGTGTTATTGGGGTAGCTATAAGTTATTACAATGGTGATGAATAATAAGAGTTACTTCTTCAAAGAATGGATGGTAACACAAGAGGTGCTTATATCAGCCTAAACTACTTCATAATTCCAAGACTATGGCTTCCATGAACCTTCAAGAGTCTACTTTACACTGTTTACCTTAAACCGTAGACTTCGGACTTGCCAAAGTCATTTAAACCTATTGGAAACGGAGAGAATGAACATCTAAGGAATAATAGAGAGGGAGCAGACTCAAATCGAATTTACCAGCGAACAATAAAAGACAAATTGTCCTGATTGCCGTAATTAGGGGTTACGCCACTCTGAATTTCGATTTTCTTGAATTTCACATATTGTTCTTCCCTTTTTAAGCGTCTCTTATCTTTTCCTCTTCCTTGCTCATCTTCTGTAATGAATTTTCTAGAATCTGAGAAAATGTTAATCTGTATAAATATTGTTCAATGCATAAGAATGAGTGCTTAAGTGATTAACTAATTTTTCGTTTTAATATTCGGTTGCTAAGAACTCCTGTGAGATTACTCGGTTTTCTCAGTATTCTTAGTGCTCGCTTAGATTACTGGATACATGAGGAATTCTAATAAAAACTCAAGGCTTCGGAATATCTATTTAAAAAACATACTGGAGTAAAAATCACAATTCCAAATGAACAAAAATTAATTGTACGCAAGGACTCCCTTTAATTCGCCGATAACCCACAGGAAGTTTCTAGAACCAAAATGTTTCAATCACATTAGTATTCAGAACGATATTGTTTACGTTTCCATGTGAAAAAGTTTTGACACAAAAAAATTCATGCTCATACCTGTAAATATACATTCGTTGAAGGACTTGTGCTTTCTGATTTAATATGAATAATTCCTTTGTTTGCAGATTTAATAGTTTTCTAAATAATGAAAGTAGCTGTTTTAATCGTGCTAGGCAGATTATATATATGCAAAGATGGATATAAATATGCAATTAGTTAAAACCTGCGACTGAATTAAGAGAAAATATATTTTATATTCATATATATTGTCATTCATATGCATGTTGAATTGAATTTACTTCCTCAGGTGCTTGATTTGGTTACTTCGTGTTTGCGCATGTGTGTGAGTGTGTTGTGTGTTTATATATGTGTGTGTGTGTGTGTGTGTGTATATATATATATATATATATATAACATTTATGCACATCAATAAGGAAACAGACATCATTAAAATAAAATGTTCATTTATTCAATTTATTGTAAATACTTCCAAGCCATCTAACCTTCTCTGTAAAACATTTGTCTTTATATTCTGACAACAAGATATGATATACTAACCCATAGGTAGTCGAAAGATTTACGCTGTAAGCTTATCAACCAATCGCTTGATCACCGAAAATATGAATTCCTTAGCGATCGTTTGAATCGTGCATAATCATTCTTCCTTCAAAAATTAAGCACCAGAGGTAAACTCCATTAAAAACTTGCGATTGACTGGCTATCCATCCTACTATAAGTGCAAGGTTTTATTTAATCTGCCTAATTCTATTCCACTACATATACGAAATAATTGCTACTCAGTAAACCCATATCGTTTTGATGCTCCGTTCCTATTTGACTTTAGCTTTAAAGCGAGGGCGTTTGATAATCTGATATTTATCCGATTAAACATAGTATTCAAATGGAATCTCCGTGTACACGAGTACTCATTCGAGTTCTTCAGTCATCCGAACATTCAAAATAAGTACTTGTCATCCTGAGGTAACCTGAAATCATGCGAGGCTTCTACGCAAGCCTGTATTCAAACGAGGATTGAGGCAGAATTCTCGCGTATTCATTGAGGTACTCGAATAGTCATCCATGACTCGTGGATATCCCGTCTCTTCATGTATTCACCCAGATTGCTTGCAATTCGAGGTATTCGTGTGCTCATTTAGGTACATAGTCTTGAAGCCATTCAAAAACTCAAGTTTATTTTGCACTCACATTTGATGCACTCATACACGACCGCAACATGACGCAACACGACGCAAAGGGTAATCTTCCACGCTCTCGGTATTCAAAATTTCTGAGGGGTTTGTTAACGTGCATTTAACACCTAAGAATCTTTTTGAGGTCCTTCTGTGTAAAATTCATGACTTGTCCACGAATATTTTCGACGCCACTCTGAAGTTCAGCGCACTGGCTACAGGGCTCCAACGGTAGTTCATTTGATTAAAAATTTAAAAGTATTGGAATGCGTGAACTTATTCCGTTTACACTAGCATGAAAGTAGGTTTCTCTTCTCGGGAGTGAGTGAGTGACCTAAATGGCGGCTATGGGAACTAAAATAGAATACTAGTAATAGAATAGTTACCAGAACGTAACATCCTGTTAGGTAAAAATATGTGCGTAAAAATATACCTATTATTTTGATGAAATGGAAGGATTATCCATGGCTCCTCCATTTATATGTTCATAGCTCTATGTCTCATCCAAAAAATAAATTACCAAGTGCTAAGCGCGTAAGTAACCATCTCAGTGTATCTTTCTGAACTGGAAATAAGGAAAAGTTGTAAGTATTTGTTAACAGTGAATTATTGTAAAAATTATATTCCGCGTTCTAACTGACTTATGATTGTACGCCGATTAAAATGATGTCATTCTATAATCATTTATTTATTTTTGTTAAAATTTCAAACTGATGGCTCGGGTAATGGAACGCATTTTTTAACAGTTCATGCAACTTCCCTGGTAAACTGCCTTGCCTAAAATTACGAAATTGAGGCGCAGTAGCTCAGTTTAGCGATCGATTCGCTAGGCGAGTAAAATGCACCGAGTTGACTCTCATGCACCACCTACAGAGATACCGAAATGTTCGCCACCGCCGTGACCCAAACTCAGGTTATGGTCTCAGGGCTCCATGCGTCTGAAGAATGATGGACGGTACCGAGCGATTTATATCTATCAATATACGAGTATACATTAGACGATTATTGCAAATGTTCTTAAATTTCAATATGCTATAAGCTGGTATTGAGATAAGTTATAGTGAAGTGAATAATTCAAAGCATCGCCCGACTGACTATAGTGTGATTCAATTTTTCCAAAATTTTGGACTATAATTGAACTTGCTGAGTTTTCTGTTTCGCATATTAATACAAAAATGTTAGCACATATGCACCAAAATGTATACGTACTTCTCCGATATTCCCCTTTAATTTACTTCTTCAATGAAAAATAATGACCAGATAAGTTTCAAATAACTGAGTTCAATTATAATTACGAGTAGTTTATCTAATGTAAGTATATAGTCCGATAGTTACTACATCCCATTAGTCGGAAAGGTGGCAATTACCAATCTCTAAACTAACTCTTACTTAAAGGGACACGCACCTCTTGGGAGAGATTATATTTTATTTCCTGGTGTACGCTTTTATTGGTAATCAATAGCTTTTGCAGGTGGTTCGTTAATGCGAAACAAATTACAGGCTGGAACGTTAAAACATTTAATCTATCCCTGCGAACAGTGGTTAAATTGCTTCGCGGGAGAACCCCTTGACAGTGGAAAGGAACATTTTTTTCCTCTCCGTGTTATTTTCTCATTCCAATTCGCGCTCCCTTAATTTAGACTGTCCCACCTTAAAAACATCGAGAAATTTCCAGAGCAGTAGTTTCAGATCATCAGTTCGTGCCTTCGCGAAATTGCAGCTTTGGAAAATGGAGAGGGCAGCAATCTCCGGAGTGCGCGATCTTTTTTTTTCTTGCCCATTTATACTTAAACGATTGTTTGCTAAGGAAGGCAAAATTTTCCCGGATTTCATAACCGCATTGTTCTCGGTAATGGTTTATTTTTCTCTCTCTGTCTTTTTCTTCTCTCCGCGTAATGATTATATACTTCTTTTTATGAACTCCACCTGCGTTCCACACGTATTTCTGTTTTTCCCAATTTTTCGGTTTAATAAAACTCTTCCAACGCTGCCGAGCAGTTTTCTGTCTAAATAAAATGGGAAATAAATGTAAAATACTGGTTAGGGGAATGTCACCAACGCTGAGAAAGTTCATAACTTCAATGGACGACGATAATTTTTTTATTTTGATGAAAAGGGGGAAACCGAAAGGACAAATATTATTGGTTAAACAGATTACAATGGATTTTATGAGGGCACTTACTTTGCCTAGAGCTCCAACTATCACGAAAATCAGGGATAAGAGATAATTTCACAGCGCAAAAATTATTTAATTATGTTGTATTCCCATTCAAAAGAATCATTGTATATTATTTAAACCGTTTCAATATAAAACTGGACACTTATTTAATTTTATTGAGCATAAATTCATCGTTTTAATGACACTTAAACTTTTTTTAAAATTTGGCATGGGTAAATTTTGTTACGTTTACTTCAGTAGCCGACATATTGTTATATCACCTTGATAGCACAGTTTTATATTATTTAAATAATAAATATCTGTAATGGAAAAATCAAAAACATTATGTGCCAGAAGTGTTATTTATTATAGCATTGAATTGCATTAGTTAAGTGGATGAACGTTTTCAATGAATTTCCTTTCTTAATGGTGGGACAAATTCTACAATCAGTATATTCGCACTCTGTCAGCATGGCCTGAATGACTCAGACAACACTCTAATTAATGGGTAAGGCCAAGTGAGCAGGCTATCATTTAAAATGTCCCCATTTTAAGCCATTTCCGCGTAACCGCCAGCGGTCATCAATCGATCCCGAGTATCTGGTCCCGTAGGTGACTCAGGGAAGAGGTCCACCAGAGCCGCCTTGCAAGTCTTGAGCTTATCTTGGTACGTATCTCTCCGCCGTCGTTCCTCGACTGCGGTGATCATGATACAAAACAAGGAATACAACTGTTTCCCTCGTGAGACCACTTAAATTGGAGAAGAAAATCGGATATTTTCAACAAGAGATAAGAACTTTGGAAAATCCTCTTCTACTTCTTACAATGAAAATGTGTGCTTTTGTATGTTATTTGACTCCACACAAGTGGAACTTGAATTTATGGAAGCATTACGTAAATCCTAATTTAGATACGATTCCCTATAATGGGTTCCCTTCCTGCATCTTTGACCTAGTCTAGGTAGTCAAATAATGTGATGCGACTTATCCATAAAATCCTATTCTTTGCCATCTTCTTGCTATGGAATAGACTTGAATGTTCGAGGAATTGTTGGTGACTCAAGTTCCAAAATTATCGAAGCATATAGCAAGCCAACTTGGAGTCTATTCCAAACTGTACACATTCTTTGCATTTTTATTATTTTATACTTTGATCACGATTTAGGTATTCCTTTTCATATCAACAAAAATACACCATATTTTCTGCGTGTGTTAATTGACCCGTATAACTAGGATTCGATCAATTCCCTGCAGCACTGGATGATAAAACACCGCCTACTCAGGAATCATGGTATTTTCTTCTCTCTCTCTCTGGGTCCATCACGGCAGGTAACTAGCCGACACGTTCGGGACTAGCCGACACGTTCGCCGGAAGTTTGCGTGCATCCGGATAATAAAATGATGTCACTTCACCCAAGAGGGAGAGAACCCTGAGGCTGGGCTTCAATTAAGGGCGCAGGTCAAACACGCGCGTTTTGCTTATTCACCCAGCGTTCCTTGGAGCATGAATGGACCCGAGATTTCATGAGAATGAACCTTGGGTCCGGGAGAGTGCCCTCGGCGGGTCATGGGGGGTTGGGAGAAGGGGTAAGTTTGAAGGCACTCCCGAGTCACGGCTGGCTGGGATATATCTCGTTAGTCGCCAGAGGCTAGAGGTATCGAGTGGGTATGAATAGGCTCGTGCATTTGTGGTCATCATTACCGCAGTGTCACGGCAGTGATCAGAAGATGGGAAGAAGGGAGATTAACGAGTTAAATAGGACTTGGCTAGATGGTAGGAACGTGAGTGACTTGGGAACAACCATATTCGCCAACGATCATGCAAAAATAAATACTACCTAGTAATACAAAGGGGACAATATAAAAAATTAAATACTCCTGGCGTGAGAGGGTGCCCTGGCATGATGGGGTCCCATGTGTACGGTCAAAGTGTATGGTTAAAATATAAAAAAACATACAGTTACAAAACCTGCTATGCTATATTTTCTGGTTTCCGCGAATGCCTTTATTTATCAATACATACACACGCATACGTAAGACTACTGACCCGTGGGCCCGGGTTCGATTTCCGGGAATGTCTCTCTGAGCATATTAATCTCCACCCCAGCTGTGTGCTTTTTCGGGTACTAGATTTTCCTGGGAAACCATAGCCGGCACAGGGAAGAAAACTGGCCCCTCTATCCTAATGTGTGAATTGCACACGCCGTCGGGCTTAGTACTGGGTGAACATCACCTACCAAACCGACCAATTCATAATTATTCTTTATGTATAAGGCCTAAATATTTCCCTTCCATTTTGTATACCTCAAGGTTTGAATTTTTCAGAGGTGCAAGAGTTCATAATTTTCAGAAATCGTATAACAAGGGAAATATTCACCAACTTCACGCTTGGTGGATATCCAAATTTAAAAATAGAGTACCAGCCCTGCAGGCATAATGGATTGTTTTAATATAACCTTGTAAATTTTAATCTGCAGGAAATATTAACTATTTTAATTGAAAAAACAAGGTAGTTGGGTCTAGTTCCACTGGTCTCCATCCTCCTCTCCTCCCCCGGTGGGTTACATATTCAATGCGAAGAGTCACATTCAACTCTCGATTACTTCACCATGTCGCGATTCACGTGGGAGACCAGAGCGTAAAATTGTTGCATATTGGTGTCGAGAAAAGCGCCAGTGTTCCCAAACTCAAGAGTTGCAAGCTTGCTTTCGCATACTGTCGAGGGCTTGAATGCTCCAGTTCAATGAAGTCGAGGTTACCGTGTGCTATTACGTACATCACGTACCGTTTTTCCAGTTTGAATTCCGCCGTCGTAAGCTCCCCGATGCGAATCAAAACATTCCGTTCGCCCATGGGCCACGAAGTGATATCGTTGTTTTAAATCAGGTTTGTGATCGTCATTATGGATTTTTTCCATTATTTAAACGTTATTGTGCGAATGTTTAAGACCTGCAATGCATGCCTTCATTCTTTCTCGTTATGTAAGCCGATGGAACTCGTTTTATGAGACGCTGATTTAGTGATAATTCCTCCTTTTCTCGCTAGAGAAAAGTATAATTACTGAGACTTTATGAAAGGCTAATTCAATGATTAAAACCAAATTCTGCATACGTAATTATCTCGATGAGTTTCGATTCTCTGCCTCTTAATTGACGTTAGTTACACGCATTTATTTTCTATTCAAAGAAATAATCCTTACATTTATATTTTTAATTTTTCTATCAATAAACATTAATTTAACTCTATACAATAGCCCTCTACTTATATTAGTAATTTTTAAAGTAAGATATTTTTTCATTTTCGCCATTAAGTGTTTTTGAGATGACTTTAGCAGCATTAACCTGAGTAACTTCATAACTAATCTGTTAACTAAAGATTTGATAATCAAGATGTCAGAATAAAAGCTAATAAAACTTAGATAATCCTGTTGAATTTCCAAGTTTTTCAGCTAAAAACTTATATCCTCATACGTAAGGGTGTTTAAAAGGGATAGAATAAATTTCAGTTTAAAGTTTTAATTCATTTTTATAAATATTTAAATGAATAAAATTCATATCCAGCCAATAATTTCGAAACATAAATGCAGATACTTTGATTTTCCCGTTGAATGAACTCTTACGTTGGATAAAATGCTAAATAAAGTGTTCCTGAAAAGCTTACATCATTTTCTCCTTTTCCCAAGGCATGGGAGATATTTCAAAAGACTTGCCTGTATCTCTTCCACGGCAGCTGTATCTCTTCTCTGCTCTAGCGTCAAACCTCGTGGGAGAACGCCTGGAACTTCGGTGTTTCGAATGCGCTCTCTCTTATTCCTCCGATTTGTTCTTACTTCGGAGTTTCAGGAAGAATACATATTTTCAACTTTTTTTCAATTTCTCTCTTTGATTCGATGCCTTATTCCTCCATCGCGCGATTTTTATGAAGTTTCACTCTTTGGCTGCGTTCCCCAGACCTTTATCCTCCTCGAATTTTCGACAAAATCATATTTTCATATACGAGTGCCTTGAGATCATTCAAGGTTTCTTTTAGCAACTCTGCGAGAAACGACTCAATTTTGATCTATAGATTCCTGTATGTTTTCGTGATTTTCTTCCGCTTACTTTATCCTGAGTGCATAAGTTTAATTTATTTCTTACTTACAGAAAAATCTTAGGAAATCATAAGATTTTTTCAATCCTGAATACACCGAAAAGCATTGATGCGATGAAGAATGTCATACCCAACGTTTTGTTGAAGGAGTACCCTTTCCCCTCTGAAGTTGCCTCCAATTAGTGAGATAAAGAATGTTCTTAATGAATCTTCTTGTTATAAAAAAGGTATTGAATACATCTTTGGAGAACTCCGCTGAGGGCTTTGTTCTTAACCACGACTGTGGATGAATATCGTGGTATAAATAGTATTTGGTTTCACGATGACGTGGAATTAGGGTTTAATTATTTCATGCTAAAAATTTATCATCAGTATCCCTGTAGCAAATTTAAAAATCTTCAACTTTCGAAATGTATCATTATTTCCGTCTATAAAGACTGCATACCAAGAAAAATGTTTTCTTCTTCCTCCTGAGTACCAGTCATTTATCATTGGATTGAATCAACTTTTAGCCATCGTTTTCGCATAATAAGATCTAAGCAACTTGAAGCCTTGCCCTTTTTTGGATTTCTGGGCGAGAATAGTTGTTTTCATCGAAAGAGCGTTTCCGTTTGTTTTTTCCAAACGTAACTTTCTGACTTCTCTTCTCTTTCTCCGTAGAATTCAAAACGTTCGGTAATTCGGTTTACATTTCTGCAGAAAAAGAAGAAAAAGGGTTACTCTTTACCCCCTATCTATTTTTCCATGACATCCAAATTTATAAAATATAGTTATTAAATCAACAATATTATTTCAATAATTAAAATTCGCATGCTAAGATTAAGCGATTTCATAGACATTTACTTGTAAAACGCAAGATTCCAAATAACACAGAAAATCGGTTTTTAAAAGCTTGAGTGCGTGTGAACATCAATAGTTGATAAATTCGATCTTACGGACTTTTTTGTTGTTTTTCGCGCGACGAATTGCCCGTAGGATTAGGAATGATTGGCTGTTATTGTTTACCATATTTCAATATATTATAAATTTTAAATCTGTGAACATTATCCTAATGTTGGTTTTTAAGTATTCAATCATTAAACATGGAATATTTGTTTTAAAACTGTAAGAGTAGGTAGTTTTCCGGTTGCTAGCAAAAGCGTGAAGTTAATTATTCGAGACTGTACTCATTTTTGAATATTAACTACATGAATTATAAAATGAATTCGTAAAAAATAGTAATCTATGAATATACAGATGTCGATAATTAATGGACCAGGTAAAAGAATATTAGTGCAGGGAATGAGGTTCTAAAGAGGAATTAAATTAAGCAAAGTTACCGGATGGTTGAAGGAGACTTCTCAAAGAGTGTGTCAATGAAAACGTCATTGACTAATGATAATAGTTCCATATTAAATACAATTATTTATCTGGCTCGTTAAACTATTTGCATTTAAAACATCATAGATGCACAAATGTGTATTCCTAAAAAAATCGGAAAAGAAAATTATTAGTCGTATAATGTCAAGTGATTATGGAGGAATGCATTTATAGATTTATATAACTGAGATCGAGAAAGATTAATCGAAAATAAAAAAAAGTAAGGACAAAATTGTAGCCAGATTTAGATGATTCGACGATTTTTCAAATTAGGCGATGAAACATTCCGAATAGCACAGTGATCGGGGAGATGAAAAGCTAGTAACAAGGCGGTGAGAGACGGAAAACACGTTTCAAAGTTGCCAAATATATTATGTTTATTCTTGAAGTAAGCAGAAGATTTCGTGAATTGAGGAAAGATCAGAACCTGCTTGACGCATTAAAGTCCTTTGTAAATACTGACACGAATGAAATTAATTTTTCCCTAAAAATAGTTTTTCTAAGTAAATTTGACCAAAATAAACCGTAAAATAAATATATTTTTCGAAATTAACAAAACTTTACAATACGTAAAGAATATTAAACTATAGGCTAATTTTTTCCATTATAAAAGTATAAATGCACATATAATCTGGATCATTGCTGAAAGTAAGATAGCTGCGGTTGTACTAGTTGTAAATTAGCTAGGATATAATTTGAGTTTTCGGTGTTACTACATATAGATCTTCAAGTTACTTTATTTTTTTCTGACAATACATGGACCCTTCTTCTCGGGCTCCCAAAGTTTTGATGCTTCACCAGCCAAAGCAGCTTTCGAGGTTACTGCGTGCAGAGCATACGACCTGAAAACTCTACAAACGCAGCAACTCTTGAAAGCTAAGTCAGCATCGACAAAGTGCTGCGAGGGCTTGCGATGAATTTCCCTCCCAGAAACAAACTTTGAGAATTTCGTCGAAATGTAGTTGCCTATTAAAATGCGCAAAATTGTAAGCATGCAGAGTTAGTCCGCTTTTGATCCACCTTGGATCCGCCTGCAAGGTATTTAATAGTGATAGTACATGAAAAGGTTCAAATGTTTTGGGAAGTTTTCTTTAATACATTGATGTTCTCAACCTTTGCAATCCAAAAGAAGTTCTTATACGTAAAGTGCAAACTAGAGGAAAATTAATATTTATATGTAGGTCAAAATTCACTAGGTTGAAACTGACCCTGTCCAAATACATTACAGTGAGCCAATTGTAGGACCTTTTAACCCAGATCTGAAGCTATTTAACTCTGCTCCAAACAATATTAATGGAAAATATAAGACTCATAAACCGTTCAGTTACTCGTATCCTTGCCATAAATATTCGTCGGCCAGAAGTTCGCTGGCGATGTTATGACTGCCTTCAATGATTTCAGTACTATAAATAGAAACCAATAATTTTTCATAAATTTGAAATCCAGTAAAATATTTTTTAATGGCATTTAGTATTTAATTGAAAGTACCAAACCAGCAATTTCTGATTTCATATAGACTTCCTTCCAATAGATGCAAGAGATTTAATCCTAAATTTAAACTTCGCTCCGTGAATTATTCCCAGTTAAGCTCAAATATTTTTGATACGCCACTCAGTATATCAAAACAACTTTTTATAAATCTAGCTCCTCTACGCTGTACGCAATTCAATTTAGCTAATACTGGTTTCGGTAAATGCTGGTGCCTTGCTCGGAGGCAATAAAGCATTCAATATACCTTATTTTATTAAAACTACTACGAAAGGGAATTTATTGATCTATGGTTTTCATTAAAATATGACGATCAATTCCGTCATTTTTGGAAATCTTTATAACGCATTGAACACGATTGCAAAAGTTTGAATTTAATTTTGTGTTAACCGTCAAAACCGCATTTTTCATGTTGCATTTGCATCCAATGAGTCAACCATTTGAAACCGAATTGGAGTGTATCTATTCAAATTCTTGGGTTTTTTCCCGGATATAGTTCAATAAGCTCGTAATTATGCAAAAGGGAATGGTAAAAATGAATTTCGGAGTGGCACTAGAATGGAAGAAGAATTCTTAATTATCAAAATAAATACATATAACCCAATTGTTCTTCACTTGTTACTTACTTGTTAACCTAAAAAGAATGAATTAACATGCACTTACACATACAGGGTGCGTTCCAAAAGTAATTAAATTATTTTCTCAGAGTAATTTATTGAACAGATTTACACAAATACTTAAAAGTTCTTCAAAGTAATGTCCTTGGGCCTCTGCACATTTTTTCCAGCGACTCTGCCATGACACGCACTGGAAGACGTCTTCGGGGATTTCTCGCAAGGTCTTCGTCACGGCTGATTGAATTTTTTCCATGGACGAAAAACGGGTTCCTTTCAGGGCTGCCTTAATCTGAGGGAACAAAGGGAAGTCTGCTGGGGTAAGGTCAGGACCATAGGGACCAGGATGGGGCAGCGTTGGCACCTGGTGTTTGGCCAGTAGCTGGCGGATTCCTAGCGCGTTGTCGTGTTGGAGATGCCTAGTAGCTTGCTTCCACAGCTTTGGAAGCACTGAGACCGGTTTTGCGGCTTTGAACCCAATAAAAAGGAAATGTAAAAAAATAACTGGTATCTGAACCTGATAGTGTTGAAATAGTACCCCTTCAATACGCCAATATATGTTTTTCATGCAATGGTTTAGTTCATTGATAATGGTCAAGTAACTATAAAGGACACTCCTTTAATTCTGATTAAATTTTTCGCGAAATGCCTCGTAAAAAAATGTCATCCTTCCTTCCAGCGTTTTTCCCGGCGAAAACCACTACTTTTCAAACCTGCGCTGAGAGAGGGAAAAATTAACACGGGCGCGAAGCAATTTGAATGCCGGGGATTATTTTGTGTCTTGTTCAATCTTTTTTCACAACGTTGGTCGACCCTCCGTAAACCATCCAGACGCGCACTGCATTCATTTTCGCAGGAAAAGGTGGTGAGGGATCCATAATGCAGCTCGGACCTTTGCCGCCAGGTCTCACCCGTTCCCACTCAACATTCCCTCGCTCGATCGGCGTGAGTAATGAAGGTGCGCCATTTCCAAGAGCTTTCTCCTCCGACTCTTTCCTCCCACTCCCCCCTCTCTTCCCCGTTTTCTGAAACGATATGTGCCTTATCCTACCTTACTTCCTCTCTCACCTCATCTCTCTAGTCAAATTTACCTATCAAATGGGAACCTCGCCCCCAATCCGTGTCCTCCCCTAAACCCCCTCATTCCACCTTTCCTTCATCCATCCTTAAAAAACATGACCTTAGGGGTACGTGGGACGGAACTGGCTTGTAATGGGACCACAAGTGAGGCAAACATCAGCTTTTCAGAAGTGTATAGGCCGTGGTTTTGTGTGCGTGAGTAGCCGCATTGGAATACCGTAATTGGCCTGGAATTGTCACTTCGCCATTCAGTAAGCCGAAGGGTAAGTTTCCAAAATTTTATCTCTGAATATCAAATGTTAGTTTCATATTCTTTCTTTCTCCAAACAATAGAGCCAACTTCAAGCACCAATAGCAACAAAATCACTTCACAACAGTAGGAATTTTGGCATTGGGTAATTCTTGAAACGTAATTTATCACGGCAAGTAATTATTACACTCAAGTTGAATGGTGATTGAATTTTATTTTAAAGCGTTACTACAAGTGCAAAGACAAATTTTCTCTGCATAAGACACTTTATAAGGGGCAAGGATAAAAATCATCAGGATCCTGATGATGTTGCTATGTGATATCTGTAAAGTTAGTCTTCATTCATTTACGCCTAGTACAAATTTTCTTAACTGGACAGAAAATTACACTTTTACATCGATCAAAATGCTGAAGGAACGTCAGTGACCGTCTTCTTCATCTGCTCAAAAAGCTTAGCACCCAAAATATTATATTCTTATTATATTTTATTATGAAAAATTCCTTTATCCCCACTATTAGATCCTTTGCTAGTCCTAATGTTGTTGATATTTTAATAGCTTCACTGAAATGTTTCGATCGATAACTATTTTTAACTTCTCTCTATAGGCTCTACTAGGTCGAAATTTTATAACCGTGTTTTCCTTGTTTATGCCAATCTGACGACGTTTACAATCATTCCAAATTGATTACCATCAGGGTGATACAGACCTCTCAAATTAGTAATCAAGGCCTCGGCAGGTATTGATGACATGAAGGAAAATCTAGGAGAAGTGTGTTTTGCATGAGTAACTAAGGATTATCAATTCTTAAGCTGAGGAAAAAAAACTGTGGATGGTCACAGTACCATAAATGATACGTCGCAGTAGTGAAACATATTTTTTACCATAAGCGTCTAAAAACAATAATTTTAAAGTCACAAGTGTTGACAAGCACTGTGAAAGTAATCAACTTTGAATGTGGATACCAATAAGTTATTTAACTAAAGAAACGTAAGAATACTTTCACCAAATTTTCCATTAATCAGGTCTGAATTTGCAAAGTACAATATTAATTAGAAAGGAAAAGGTTTGAGATCAGAATGTATGCAACATGCGTTAACCCCAATGTAAAGACCGTTATTCATTAGAATTAAATCTTTCCTAAGCACAGGAAGGTAAAAATAAACGCAATCAACAGTTGTAAAGATTCATAGAGTAGTAAATTATAACCAAATTAGCATTAGTATGACTTGCACGGCATCGCTGTCTTAGTTCTTTGGAAGACTCTTTAAAAATCATGGCACTTCGTTTAAATGCCTGACTGGTAACGTTATCTAAATGAAAATTTTCTTGGAATAATAATTAATTAATATTCATGAAGATAATTGGTATATCTGACCGTTAACATCAATGGCTGCCTTTGAGAAGATCTTTAAATATTGAGACCTTCCGGTGGTTTACCTCGTTCAACTACCGTACAAGCGTCATTTAGTCGTAGCAATTGCATCCCTAATCTGCGGCGTTTGTGTCGCAGACGAGGGAATGCAGGCCGTGAACAGTGACAGAGAGGCGATCGAATAGGGAGGGTGGAAAACCGCCAAACCTGGCGGTTTGCCACCAGCGATGGATTTTGACATCTTTCAAGTTCCATCGATCCAATGCTGGCGATAGCCCTGGCGGTGAGTAATCCGATTACTGTCGAATAGACCAAGCGAACGAGCCAACGCTAAATTGTATGGGATTTGTAGTGTGTTAATACTGTTTAATCACATAACCGCAAGCGATTGCGTCGGTCCGCGTGGATTCGCACGAGCCGTGCAGTTTACCGCCCATCGCTCAGCCACGCGCGACGGTAGCAAGGGATGGTAGCGAGCGATTAAATCGGCGTGTGAGTGATGACATCCTCTCTTGTAAACTGAGCTTTAAGGCCCTGTTCTCCCAACAGTGTTACTGTTTGATGGGCTATCGTTTTCTGTTCCAGCCAGTGCCTCATGTTCACCCGCCAAGAATCAGCAGTAAAGACTGGCTTTCACCTCGGTGATCAACCCGAAGGTTGAATTTTTGACAGGCATGTTTGAAACTTAACATTAATCCCTATGTGCGCAGTAAGAAGAGCATAAAAGACTTTGGAGAGTCAGTTCCTTTACCCTTTTCTCCAGCAATTACCCATAGGTTAACGACACACGGAAAAATAGAACAAGGGCTGAGCCAAGGGTGTGATACGACATCAACCGTTTTCTTATAACATGAATTCCCTCAGGTCGATAGCTGAGTACTCTACTCCTTGGGCTGCCCGATAAAATCTCATGTTTAATATGATCGATTTTTAATGCAAAAATTTCCAAGTGTGAAAAAATCACTCGTATTGACCTGGATTTGAACCCAGATCCCTCGATGTCCGGCCGAGTACTTTATTTATTTTATTTTTTCAGTCAGATAAGCTACCGATGAGTCTTATTACACTTCGAAATTTTATGAATTAATGAAATGGGGGTTCTTAATGATTTCTCAAAGATAATCAACTAGGAAAGTTAATGTTTTTTCTTTTTGATTATTATTCGCTAAAAAAGATAACTGAGGGTTTTGTGCCATTTGGTAAGTGTACCTAGCGTTGTATGTCCTGTTACATCCAAGGATATAACACTTTACAAATAAAAATTGATATCGTAATATAGGTACAAGCTAAGGATTCAGCCGTTGGGATAAATTTGAATCCACCCTGAAAATCCTTTCCGATTTCTGAAATTTACGGCACTCTTCCGGAAAGGCAGAAGTATCTGAACTTAAAAGTGGAATTATTCTATGAACCGATGAATGCTTTCGGAGTACTTTGAAGATGATGAGGTGTTTTGGACGCTCTCTCTCCACTGTACAAACGTTTATTCTAACCCTAACGGAGAGTGCGGGAGAGAAAAATATAAGAGAAAGGAAAAAAAACGAATTATTTTCCTCATTTTCTATGAGGAGAAATTCGGTCACACTCCACGTTAACGGAACTGAAAGAGGCGATCGCAACCAGAATCACCTCAGTCGACCAATAAAGTGCTTCTACCTCCACACTCCCTCTCCGTACATCCGCTGCCCCACTTCGGATCGTCGCGTCCTTTGTTCCGACCACTCGGGGGGGGGGGGGGTTCCTCTTCTCTTTTTGGCGATCATCGCGGGACGAGAGAAGCGATTTTCCGCTGCTCCGGTGTGGCCATGGAACGGTCTCGGCGATCGACGAACCCCCCTTGAATCATGCAACGCGCCCACCCGTCCTCTCCCTAATTTCCATCCCTTCCGTCCACGTCTAATCCTCGCTCTCACCCCAATTTCTTCTTCCCCCGCCCCGTCATTGGCTCCGCCGTCGCGTGCATTAACGCTCCCTGCTGATGCGTTCCCACGTTGTTTATCACCTCGCTCAAAGTGCCAGTGACCTCATAAACACGCAGGAGGGAGTGGAAATCGACTCTTCTTTTTCGTGGAAGTAAAACAGTAGTTACAGGGGACTCGTTCATTTATTCATGATTAAGGTTCTATGAATTTCTGATTGATAAATAATCTGAACATTAAAAAATATTTTCACCTCCGCACATCTAATGTTCAAACCAACGTAGGAGTATTCAAATGGATCAGGATGGATTCAATTACAGAAAGAATTTCTCTATGAATTTCTCTATTTTACTACAGTTGATGCCATTTTCACACGTTCAATGAATTTAAGTCATTAAATCAAGATTAAATTAGTATTCCGCCTTCTGACATGTAATATAGATTAAAGTTCACGGAAGAAAGTGGTTTAATTCAACAAGTCATGTTTTCTAGGTATATAGACGCGACAGTAATACAAGTACTTGTACATCAAGTTTACACGAAGTCTTCCTCTTAAGAAATCCCCCAATAATACATGGAAATACAACATTGCATGGAAAATAGATGCATTTCTGAATTATGATACAAACAAGTTAGGGGTTGAGGCACTCCGATGGGTAAAGAAGAGGATCCAGGTCCGGAAGTTGACCCGGGTTTGATTCTGGTTAACGTCTCTTAGTCCACTCAGCTTTACTCAAGCTGTGTGAATTTTCGGCCGCCAAATCTTCGTGGGAAACCACAAGTGGGACGCAGGAAAAGGTATTAAGCCTCCATACTCTGTTGTGTGAATTTCGCACCTTGCATTAGGCCTACGATTAGGCAAGAATTATTAATGGTTCGATTGTGAAAAAAATTCCCAGTCGCTTCTGAGAACTTCTTTGCCCGTTTTGTTAAAAAGCGATCACTTTTAAATGATAGATTTATATGAGTTAATCGCCGTTCGGTTGGCCCCATCTAGAGCTAATATTTTTGTGAGAATAAAAATAAATAGAGATGGATATTATAGATTTTATTGCCTTGGTAACAATATTAGTCTCATTCAGATTGCATATTGCGTAAAATATAAGCATTTTACTGTTTATTTTGTTGTAGAATAACAGTTTTTCTTATCAATGGGGCCGATTTTTTAAACAAAATTGGTATGGATAGATAGTTTTACACATTATTTCATTGAAATCATTCAATAAAATAATTACATTAGAATAATCAAGATTTTTCAATGATATTTGAGTTAAAGGTTTTGAATACTCCATTGGTAAACTTTTTTTAAAGAAGGCATGAAATTCTAGTACCGATACCACGGAACAATAAGCTACCGTATCAAATGTATACAAGTAAAAGGCTTACTGTTGCGAAACATTGTATAAGTGGCTAAATAGGTAACCATTGAACCATTATACCTAATAAAGGATCTATTAGGGAGGAAGTAATGGGTACCTTTCAGCTTGTGATGACTGCTTCACTTACTCTATCAACTACTCAGGCACTACGATGACAACTCCGGCCACCAATTCCATTCTCCTTCCACTGCTTCCCCAAAGAGGCCATTTAAACTGAAGCCGCGTCGGTAATTACCATTTAAAACTGCAATTGAACATGCGAGCGAAGGACTGGGCGGACCATTCCATCTGAATATAGTGTGTTTTCGGCATTCAGGGACCGTTGTGGATCGTACGGTCCAAAGTACATGTATTTGGGCACATACATATACAGGCAAATGACAGTTGACGAAAGCTTATAAAGGCATGTGTTAGTTGTTTAGAGTCCAAGGATTAAATGTAACACAGAAGCAAATCAAAAAGAAGATCTTAATTTTTTAGAAACTTTTGAGTGACCCTTTTGACCACCTTTTCCGTGTAACATTAGGAGGAATATCGTAACGATATTCTATCCTTTGAATTTGTCCCACAAATTATGCCATCCTGCATCTTCACGTATGTGTGTCAATTTGCGAGAGAGAAAAAATACCGACGCACATGTAGTTTTGAAAATGTTATCTTCTCTTTTGTTTATAAGTAAATAGCAAACGAATCCACAATATACCGCCATATGGTGCGTTTTTTTTCTTTTTCTGCAGGCATATATCTCTGTATATAAAAACATATGGTTGCTCATAAATTCTCCGACATGCATCGGCGGTAGTAGATTTATTGGCTCTCCTTCAACCTGGATTCGCGCATGGCTGGGATAGTGAAAGGTCGATTCTTTTTTTTCGCAGTAAAATGGAAGAATATATTTTATCTATTTACCACTGAAGTTCTCTGACTTGAACTTATTAAATCATGAGTTTGGTTTCTTTTGATGGCCTCAATTGGGTAATGTCTAACTTCCATAAAGTCAAAAGTATTTTCAGTATTGATATGAATGGACTTTTAATTTGTAGTATCGTTTCCGTACATTTTCTGCAGACTTACTATAAATCTTATACGAGCACAGTGAGCGATAAGGTTTTGTACATACGTCTTCATGAACCTAATGAAGATATTAGCCTATATTTTAATATCTACCATAATGAGACATTTTTTTCATTTCTCCTTTCACCCATTACTGAAAATATATTTTTTCCAATATTAATAAGTAACTACATTAGTACTTTACTTATGCCTTTATCATGACGCTTTGGAGAGTCCCTCTATTTAGCTGGCTTATTGTTATTTGACCCCAGCGAAAAAGAAAGACTTCATTAATGTTTAAATTAAATCATGTTTCGAAGTTATTTAATGTTTAGATGAATTTTAACCATGGTGTTTTCAAAAATATTTTTTATCATGTATGTTTAAATGAGTAACACTTTGTGAAGATACCGAATTAATTACTTCTAAGCGTGATTTCATCATATGAGGGCCTGAAAAGGTCCTGACCTGCGAGAACCTGCAGAAGTTCGAGCTGGATAAATTTTGGTATCTAGTGGTAGGTTGGTAATAAAAAATAAATAATTGCCGGGAGACTTTAACTATAATTAGCAGACGAGGAAAATTCACACATTTTAATTGCATCTTATAGTTTAGATATGCCCCAAGTATAAATGATATTTATGGATTAAAGGGTGTATTTACCAATTCTATAGTTATTCATGCTAGATATAGTGTTAGCAGAACAAATTGCTTATATCAGTTGCTGTCAACGTTATTTTGGGTTTTCTTTCACTCGTAAATAAATCTGAAGTACACCTAAGATTCCTTCCTCCACTTTTAATATGACATAATTAAGGGTGGTAATTATTTTTTTCATTGAATACATCGTCTCTGGATAAGTGTAAATATGAATTCATACTCAATGTGATTTACTATTAAGTTTGTTAACAGTCGCTGATATTTGACTGAGAAAATTATCTCGGGTATAGTTTATTTACTATATAAGACGTATTTAAAACTATAGGTATAAAATTATTTTCATTTACGAAAGAGAAAAAATAATTCTCATGAAGAAATCATATTCATTTGGTAATGGCAGTAATATTCAGTTGTTATAATGAAAACTTCAGAGCTCGTCGTTGACTAATATTATTTTTGGCATCAGAATATTTAATGGCTGACGTGGGAGGAAACCATTTTCTTCCACACTAAGTATTTCATATCTAGAGGAGTGAGATTAGGACTCATTCTGAGTAACTACACAGTCGAGTACTAACATAAAAAGTCCCATAGCGACAAGTTCTTATGAATTCATTTTCATCGCAAATAGAAAAATATATTTTCTTTCTTCATTTATTTCCGCCACACGCATATTCCATTTGTACCTACTTTTACAGCAGTTCATTCTCATAAACCTCTGGAAGAAGAGTTATGTAAGGCAGAAATGCAGGTTTTTTTATGACAAGTGGTAACACATTAATGTGATAAAAGTACATTTGCAGCGATGCGAGGAACTGGAATAACACAGGCAAAAAATCCACATGCGGGGGAGTAGGGTCGGGTAAGAGGATATGACGACCAGAAATGCACTCACGATATTCCCTACCCCGGAACACGCGACGAGAAACACATTTTCCCTTCTCTCTCACAAGAATGTAGAGACAGGAGTGGCCCACGGGCGCTCCGTTTCTCCTCCCGCACCCCTTTCACGAGATTTCTCGCATCGACCGGCTGTCGTTTTAAAAATTCAGCCCGACCCGCGCGCCATGTTTTTCAACCACTGAAAGCCCGCGCGCGACATCTTCCCGCCAACGGGGCGCGGCGCCATTTACAGCGCGGCGGCTTGTCCCGGAAAAACTCCGTGTAAGAGAGCCCCGAGAAGAGGTGGAGGTGGTATCAGTATCTTGGGAAGGGCATGAGGGATAAGGGCTCAGGAAAACAGGGGTGAAATGGATGGGAAGGACTCGGACCTTAAATCATATGATCACACGTTAAAATAGACATGTTTGGGAGGAGAGAAAGGTCTTTATTCCATCGCTAATCAAACTGCTTCGGTCACCGCTGTCGTCATTGGCAATCCTTCTCTCTCCTTTTTTTCCGCACTTGCTTTTTTTACGCCCCCTCTCTCTCTCTAATATCTCGCCCTCGCTTCCGTTTCTCTTTCCCGCTTTTACATTCGACCGGTCGGTTGCTTCTTTTTTTCCATCGCCTTTTTTGATCGATGGGGGAAGGGAATTGGGACACTCTACGGCCGCCCAAACGCCCGAAGGGTCAAGAGCGCCACTTCGCACACACACATGCTCCCCCAAGCACACGCGCGAGCTCGCCAACACAAGCCTGCCATATTCAAACATCACACATACACCTGATTATTTAACACCGCAGTATTGTCATCTCCGTTCATATCGAATAGTGTGGCGGCTAGTCCTCCTCTCCTGCTCCGCCCCTCATCCTCGCCCTTTAGGATTCCTTCCCTCCTCCTCCTCCCTCCCCTTCCCGCCACATCCAACCCTGACCCACCCCTCCCCTCAAGCTCCGTGTCTCTCTCTCTCATACACTATTCATCCGCAGCAGAGAGCATCCAGGATCGGATAGGTCAAAGGTCGGGCGTCCGCGGCCCTTCATTTTCCCTGGGATGATAATGCATATTGGGAGGGGGACGAGGAGGTCGTTCTGGTGTGCGCGGGTCATGGGGGGAAGGAGAGGTGGAGGGTTGCGTACAAGGGCGTCTCTGTGTGGATGTCCGAGGGTGATGGGACAGGTGGGAGGGTGTTATGTACAAAGGCACGCGTGTGGACAAGGTGAGCAGACGTCCGGGTACTTCTGGTTTCGTGCCGGGCGTATAACCCGCACGCTTTGTCCCGAATAACCACTACAACCAGAAATGACCCCCATCCTTTATCCTCCATCCTTCAATTCCCTGTACGTAAGGCCGAAATATATGATATTTCAATCACTCTCGGCTCTGCTTTAATCTCGAATACAGTGTAATATATGCTGAAACACAATGAAAATTCATAAAATTTTGTGATGAAATTATCAAATGCGTATTCTTTGTGCAGACGAGCTCTTCTTACCCTTAAATGCTCCTCGGTTTTCCAAATCAATTAGAGCAAATAAGACTACAGAATACTTGAGAAATATTTTCTCATTTATTCTTTTAGCAGAGTGACTGTGTCCCCTTCACTGAAATGCAATTCCTAGTCGGTCTTTACCTTGAAATGATGATTTATAAATCTTGAAGTCTCATACTGTTGAAATTTTTGTAGCAAAATGAGCTTGGATGCCATAATAAATTAAAAAGACGCCGGCAACTGTCCAAACGCAAAATTCTACTTTTTATTCGCAGTCCACTTGATTATTTTTACCACTTTTCTTGCGATTTGGTGTTCTTTACTCAAGGGATGTTGTAAAAGGATAGCAGCGACAACGGTGGGAAGAAACGGTTATAGCCTAGTAAAACGGAACTCGTTTGAGCATCTGAAGAAAAGATAATTGAGCGGATAGTAAATTCATTCTAAAAGAAAAAGCAGTGAGGGAAAAGGAGGCTACAATTGGGTATAAGTACTAACAAAGAAGAAAAAAACTAATTGGAGGAATTATAAAACCCAGCGCCATTATGAAGATCGGTAATCGAAGAGAGTTTGGAATACGGAACTGAAAAGGAAGTCAAGGACGAAATATCAGGGTAGAAATTTTTTGGAAATATCTTTAGTGGATCAAAGGAACGCATCCGTTTCCTTACTTATGCGAGATTGTGAGGATGAAATCTATATTAAAATGTGATGCAAATAAGGGTAGAATTGATCGGAAACTAGAGGTTAATTGAATGCGACACCATTTATCATATGGCATTAATACGAAGGGATGGGAAGAAATGAATATATAATCGGAAAGCATAGTTAAGCATTGTTTCCAAAAGCCAACCCTTCATCAGCTAACTCACGATAACTTTCCATAACCACTTTTCAGATCCACTCAAGATTTAGAAATACTTTTGTAAATCTAGGTTTGGAATCAATCGACATAGTTTTAATAAATTATTAATGAAACAGGGTGCGTTCCAAAGGTAAGGTAATTGAATTTCACAAGTTTCGAGATGATTAAAGGCCTTGAAGGAGGACCGGGAAGAGGCTCACGGCGAGCAACGCTCTGTCTGGGCGGCCGTACCAGCAAAACTGACAAAACTGTGGCTCGAGTTCGACAATTGTTGAACTATGACTGTCGAATGAGTATCAAGATGGTTGCCAATAAACTGAACCTGTCGTCTAGTTTTGTGTTTCGCATTGTTACTGAAGATTTAGCGATGAGGAAAGTGTGGGCCATGCTCGTGCCCAAGGTGTTGGCCACAACGCGCTGCGAGTCCACGAGTCCCTGCCCAAACACCAGGTGCCAACGCTGTCCCACCCCCTCGACGCCACCTAGGCAGACTTCTTTGTGTTCCCTCGGATTAAGGCAGCCCTGAAGGGAACCTGTTTTTCGTCCATAAAAGAGATCCAATCAACCGTGACGAAGACCTTGCGAGAGGTCCCCGAAGACGCCATCCAGGGCGCGTACCGGTCATGGCAGAGTCGCTGGAAAAAATAAGTTGAGGCCCAAGGACAGCGCTTTGAAGAATTTTAAGTGTTTGTAAAAATCTGATCAATTACATTTAAATTACATTTAAAAAATAATTGTATAATAACATTTAAATAATAATTGTATAAAATAATACTTTTGGAGCGCACCCTGTAAATCTGCGTTATAGTGTCTCTTTGCACTAATTTTGAAATTAACTTGTTGGATAAATGAATTAAATAGCTCCAAAGTTTGATAAAACCAACGCTAATATAAATAGTCAAGTAATAATATAATACAGAACGAATAGTAGAAATTTTCCACTAGATGTACTTATACCAGACACGTAGACAGCAACGATAATTGACTTTACTTGCATGTTTTTGACAGTAAATGATTCGAAGTCATTAGGTTTTAGTCTGCATTTACCCGCATGTAAAGCATTTATAGCTGTTACGTATGTATAATCCATCCATTTGTGAGCAACCCCAATATTTCGAAGAAGAGGAACATAACCTGGTCCCTAAGACCCTTGGCCTGGAATTCTTTGGTAAATATAAATAACCAAGTTCAACGATCAAGATTCTTTTTGCAGTTTTTTCAGATAACTTTAGTGGTGGTAAAATACTTTATTTGCCGAATATTATTTCTGCCATCACGAAAGGACGGGTGCACAGGGTGGCGGTAGCAATGTGTCCATAAAACGTCCGGACTATCTTCGTCATTTCCGGGTGCACTTACTATTCCGCCGAATAAAATGAACTGCTCATATACATAAGATATCCAGAATCAGCTACGAAATCTGTGTTAGATATTTAAAATACCGAAATGTGGTTATGAATGGGAGATTTTTTCTAACACACGTACACTGCTCGCAGATACATATTTTTTTAAGTGCTTCCGATAAATGTCTGGATTGTCTTAGTTAAGTGTCAGGGGGCATTTGAGTTGAGATTTATGGAAATTGTGCTATGAAGAGAGTTAGAAGGGAGACTAGCGTGGCGGGGGGAAGAAGGGTGATCGGTTTGGGTTGTTGGGAGTGAACTGGGGTTGGGAGGATTTTAATGTTGACTTTTTCATTCCAACAGCCGCTTGAGACTCGATGGAGCCTTAGTCAATTTCCACCTGCACTCCCTTTTACAGCCCGAAGAACTCCACGAAACCAAATGCCCGCGCCGTGCATGGCAATATTGACCGACCTGGGATCGCGGGGCGAAGGCACCTGAGTAGGAGGGCGTGATTGAAATCACAATTGTTGGTCCTCCTTCCAATTTTCCTCCGTCACATATCTCATAGCCTCGGAGTCCAATCGGGTGGGAGAGGCAGCCGCGGTAGAACTATTTCTGTCCTGAAGTGATGCATGTGATGCCTCCTTAATCAGATCAGCGTTTTTCGAACGCAGTGATGGGATAATACAGTGTTAATAAATCGAAGGAAGCTATATGCTATTTCTCTTAAGCTCCACGAGTACATAGATAATGTCATGAGCATTGAAGGCATATCTCAGAAAATTTCGATAAAAAATAGACAATAACAGCTGCTTCGTAAAAACCTTTAATGAAAGAGGACAAAGTGTCTCACACATTTCTCATAATCTTGGTTGAATAACTGCTTACTTGATGACTTATTGTTAAATAAGTTTAAATTTATATCCCAAGTCGCCTATCTAAATACTTAGTGGGGTAATATACTGAAATTTAATAATTCTAAAAATAAAGGTTTCCAAGGATACTGAGCTTGTGAGACCGTGCTATTGTTTCTAAAATTTTTAACGATCTTTCGCTAATTAGTCTTCATTTACTATATGTTACCCGTATTTGGGAGCCTCATGGAGTTGAATTTATTGCGGAATTAGATCGCATGCAGCGTGCAGGAGCTATATATTCATATATATATATATATATATATATATATATATATATATATATATATATATATATAACCTTTTTTATTAACTCAGTAGCGTATCTTGACTATTAGGTAAACCAGGTTGGAAATCACTTACAAAGCCTAGATTAAATTGCAGATTAAATCTCTTGCATGCATTGGAATCATTTTAAAAACATTAACTTGATGAGATAAATTTTGTTCATCAATAATGGTGCTCTTTTTACTATAATAATGAACAGAACAGATTCACTTAAAATTGGTGTTTATATAATTACAACTAAGCTTTTTTACATTATGATAAGTATTACCTGCTCATATCAAGTTTCAAATATTTTTAGGGTAAAAATTATGAAGTGAAGGGCAATTTAAAACTACATTAATAATTACCATTCCATCAGGATAATGAGAAAAATTAATGAACCACTCTAAAATTCTATGGGGAAATTATAAGACTCTATCAATCATTTGTCTAATTACAAGGTATAATTCATGAAATTAACGATTAGTTATTGTTTTCCTAATGGCAGACTAGAATCAACTACTGTCAATTTTCATATTCTACCGCCCTCCAATTCTGAGAGGATCATATTTGAAATTCAATTTGAGTATTGATTGCATTCAATGTATCGTTGGTATTTTCCTTCGTAGATTGAAAGAGTTTACCAACATTTTCATCAGTGAAATGAAAAATATTTTGTTTGCAAGAGTGTAATATAATAATTGTAAGGTAAAGTCGTCCAATTACTAATGCTCTGCTACTCTCTAGTAAACATTAGCTTAATCAATCACTAAAATATTATAATATCTAAAACTGATAATTTTTCCGATGAAATATTTATATTATATCTCTTAAAAAGGGGAACCACCAATTTCTAATCCCGTAATCGCTAATTTTAGGTAAATAATAATTTTTATTTTTTTTTGTAACTCAGTCACTGAACGAGAGACATTGGGTAGATGTTAATATGCCACACAAGCTTGTTGAGTGATGAGGAATCGTTTAGAGTTAAATCCTCTCAATGATTAATGTGATGTCTTCCGCCCCTTTATGGCATCAATTACATGTCACGACAGGAATTATAAAATATTTTATCATGTACATATATTAACATGTAACTTGTATTCACATACCAGGTACCACTACAAATAAAAAGACTATCTAATAGCAATGAATAAATCGGATAACTAAACTTTTTTATTGACGAGTAACAACTAAATAATTATTTAAATTTACATACTAGGTACAATTTTGGAAGAGAAATTAATTTTTTTCGACGAGTTGTGCGTGTTAAATCTCTATTTGAAAAAAATGAAATTTTGAATAAAAAATGCAATATTTACTTGGTTTCTCTACTATTTCAACGTCTAATTAACATTTTTTAAGACGAGCGTTATCCTCTCCCATTTTGATCTCTTCGCTCACAGTTTGGAAACCTCCAAGCTGAGAAATGATTACTATTGAATTTCATAGCATGCCACTTTGCATCAAACATTTTTCCAATCGGAAAAAATATCAATGGGAGAGTGATATTGGTCTATTTCCCTCGATTTGTAAATCACATCTTTGGGGATAGTTAACCAGAATCAATATTTCATTTCGCGCTTTTCAATAATTCATAGGTCGTCGGAGTGTCCCTGTCATCTTCCCACCTTCATCATCACTGATTGATAATGCCTGAGGTTCTTCCAAGGGTGCCCGCCATCCTCTTGCCTCATCCTCCCCCTATCCTTTTAGCTCCTAACCACCCCCTCAGCGTCGACCTTCCGAATCAACTCCTTCCCTCTCCTATTCATCATGCCACCAAATTCACCCCCAACTCTTTAATGTTCCCTTTTCCACCTCCCCATTATTCTCTGCCTACTTAGTTATCCAATTTCCTATTTCTCTCACCCGATCCGCCACCCTCTCCCTTACGCCCACACCCTCCACTCTCCCTCCTCACGAAACGCGCTACCTCTCGCCCATCCTCCGCAAAGTAACCGCCCATCTGTTAATTTCATCCCCGCACTCCCACGCCTCTCATCCTCCACACCAGGCAGGCGTTTTCTTACCCCTTAAAGCGCACCGTCGTCTCTTCGATCCGATCCCAGAAACCGCCCGGGTGCATGGATATAGCAGCTGGAATGTGCTGGAGGCTGTGTATTAATTTGCGGAGAGCGCGATGAGGGATAGGGAACTTGAGCGACGGACGCACGTCAAGAGCTCCTGCCTTACCCCAGGCGAAGAGTCCCCCTCCTGCCCTCAAAATCCGCGGATGTACGAAGCGAGATCTATGGCTGAATGGACCCACCTATCGGCAAAGCCTTTTCTTTAATCTATATTATGGATATTTTCTCTCAGCCACAGTAGCGTGAATGGCGTGGCAATTTTCTCTGTGAGAAATCGCATTCATCCATTATCCATTCCCGTTTGTGTCTGAAAGAGATATCAGGATGCCAGTAATTATGAAAGGGGGTCACAAAAATGTTCAGCAACTAAAGAAAGAAGATGCAGGAGTAATAATTAGTATAATAGATATTCGTACAACCATAGTCATGGACTTAGTTATGTGTAAGTGGTTCCAAGATTAGTTTTCAGAAGTTCATGCTAATAATTTGGTGTAACTATATATATAGTATATATATATATATATATACTCATTTATATAGAAACAGATATAAGGAAAAGGGATAGGAACACACAAAGGACGAACACAGGATGTGTATATATATATATATATATATATATATATATATATATATATATATATATATATATATATATATGTTAATATATATATATATATGTTAATATATATATATATATATATATATATATATACATACATATATATATATATATATATATATATATATATATATATATATATATATATATATATTGCTGTAAATAGAATTACAAATTGGATCCAGTAATAAATAATAAGGATCTGAAGGAATATATTCGCGAGACCTAATGCAAACGTGGATGAATTCCGTTAATGAAAGTTTGTGCAATATCTCAGTATTGAGTTAATTAGCTGATCGCCGAGAGATAAAGAAGTGCGCTGTATGAAAATACTGGGTAACTCATGTCCTTTGGTAACAATTTTGGGCAAAAATAAGAATGCAGATCGAAATCTGTAGCATAAAAATCATCTGACCTTTCATCGACCTACAATTGAAATTGGAAAATGTTGAATTTGTCATGTCACATGCATATGTATTCGTAGAATACACTAAGTAACCGTCAAAAATTGATGATGGTCGCATTTAATCAAACAAATGTCAATCCATACTCAAAATGGTGGAGGTTTTCAACGAAAAAAATCATTTGACACACTAGAAACGTTTGAAACACTGAATTTCATTATTGCTGCTCAGTAACAAGTTACGTACATCTCCACGTTATCTCGCGGCCAATGTCATTGGAGTAAATGGGAAATTTTAATCCTCTGCATAGTCCCCATGAGAGTTTTCCATATAATTAAAATAGATTTCTTGATTAAACGAGGAGTACAATCTCCAGCCATAATAGGACGATCCTGGGCGCCAGTTAATGTCAGGGTGAATAATATTTTTCCAGTCGAATTCCACATAGCATAATATTTGGACATGAAAAATGTCAGCTCTGGGGAGGAATAATGTAACTGTAATGTTGATGTTAGTTATGCAATGCCGACGTGAATCGTGCACGTACACTTCAATGAGAAATGTTCCTCAACTAATAAAACCTCTAAAACCTATGAAGAATTATCGTTGTTTAACCTACATACTCGCGTAAATACTGAAGTGCACTCAAACCGAATAAAATTTTTATTAGAGGCGTAGGTTATACGATTGACGGAGGGATAATGGAGTGACTGCCTTGGAAATATCTTCAACAAGACCAGGAAGTAAGAGCCGTATTCCTCCGAATCCCACGTCATGGAAATGTGCCAGCGTTTATTGCTTATCCTACGCTCAGTTTTTTTTGTGGTTTCTTTTCGTTTGGGCTTTCCACTTTTATGACGTAATCACTAACTCTTGGCGTCTGCGGAAATTCTTCCTTACATATACATATATCCCCCCACGTGCAGGCATCTTTCCAGTGATGGGAGAACGCTACTGTACGCTTTCCTCTTGTCTCCCGTCATTGCCATATTGCTGCTTCTTTCAACGGCGTAGGTGGATGGAGAGCCTTTGTGGCATTGACATGAGGACTCCTCTGGGATTGTCAAGATATTATACTTATTATGTCACACGTTTAGTATATTCTTAAATCTTCTAATGCCTCACAAATGCTCCCAGTTTTTCTTATAATTTTCTAATGGCGTCTCACATGTCCTCATTTACACTTTGAGATTGGATCAATTTTAATTAAAATGTTTTACTGCTCAGACAATTGATAATTGATATATCTAATGGAGGATGAGGCTTGAAAAAATATTGCTCCACTCATTAATTGCTATTGATCTATCATTAACGGATCGAATAACATATTTCATCTAATTTAAATCGTGATTGGTGTTTACATGTTAAAAATGATTGGTTCCACTGTCACAAATCTCACAGCTGGATAAAAAACGAATACAATATTGCAGCGTTCTTCTCCAAGCCGAATGTGTAACCTCGGCTAGAGAAAAATATGGCGGTTATTTCGGGTAATGAACACGGCAGTAATCGATATTGAAACTCTATACGACTGTCAATAAACATAAAAGCTGAATTTCCGAAGACTTAGGTACGAGCCAGCACCCTTGGCGTCAATTGAGAAATTATCTTTGGCACTATCCGTGTTTATCACCAGAATATTAACTCTTTACATACTGTGTAAAACTAGCTCTAGAATTCGCCTCATTAATGTGGTTTTTATCATTATATGTCAGCATCCACTTCGCATTTAAGCTTGATGAACGTATGAACCGGGACTCTCATATGGACTGTTAACAACATTCACCCATTGACTCAGTCATCGATAGAATAAAAATAGTAACCTTTCTCTTTTTCGACGCCTTTCTATTAGAACCTACGTCGGATTTGCATAAAAAAGCATGGAAATTTTTCACCTTTTTGATTGAATTAATATCCACGGAATTAAGCGAGTGGGAGGAAGCTACAGTGAATTGGAAGTAGCGGCATCAATCTCTAAGTCGCAGTATCGAACAAAACTACATGCCAGCTTTGAGGCTGTGTCACTTTGATCAGGTTAATCACAAGGGGTGGAAAGGAAGATCAAGCGGCAAATAAGTACGGGTTACAAGGTCTGGATTGTAATTTGAGGTGGAGATGATGAGAGGTTTGGATTACCAAGGTTGAGTGTTTTGGGAAAAATGTGTTCCCTCAGTAAAACCAACCGTTTATTCTCGACAGGGTATTAAATTATAATTAGGGCAACACGTTAGCTTTACCTCTAATAGGTAGATTAAGGTTATAGGAAGAACTCTGTAAATGTCACCTGATAGGGTTTTGGAGATCAGTAGGAAACACGTCACAGCTCGGATCGAAACTCTGCCCTTCGGCACGGGAAGTCAATGAACTAGCCACCGTATTCAATGTGAACACCTTCTCGACCACTCCTATTTTTACACATTCTTCGATTTATATATTATAAACTCCTCTGCCTCATTTACTCCCATTTTATCTCACTCGTTCCCTTTTTTATTTGCCATCAATTAATATTTGATCGCACTCACGCTGCCGCGTTGTCCTAAAAAGGATAATTTTCATGGAATCGATTAATGAATGAGCTCTTTGCCCTCACAATTCATTTAATTTCCGATGCTTAGATGATTAATTAGCTAAGGTTTACCCAATCAATTATGTCCCATGTTGTCGTTTCCCCTCTCGTCTTTTCTGTCGTACTTCCCTTAGGGGCGTGAGTGGTTCCTTCATAAAATTGGAATGGAAATTATAGCTCAACCGCCTGCCCCATCGAAGCCATACTTGAATTTCTCCGCCTCCACACTCACCGTTACATTTTCCCGTACTTTTCACTGCAATTTTTTTGTCTCCGTGGCCTATTTTTTCTCACTTCACGATGCTTTTCCATTTGCTTTCCATGTCTTGCGCCCTCGTTTTTTTAGCCTTTCATTTGATCAAACCAGTGTTTTTATATGACCTTGTCAATATGTATCTTGGCTAAAGTCTTTACTAAATTTAAAGGCATCCAAATTAAATGCAGTTTTTTAATTGATTCAAGTATTTTCGATATGATTTACGAAAAAGGATCGTCAGTTTCCCCTAATTTTTAACTATGCAATTTGAGAGCACGCGACATTTTCACCAGAGTAGAAGTTTCTGTGGTATTTTAAATACGAACTTCCTTTAAAATCACTGGAAATCCCGAATTAATCTAGTGGTGACTTGTACGCTAATAATAAATTAATAAAATTCGCGAAAACGAAGAATACAATTAAATAGAATTCAGGACAGCCTCATGTAATCGTTTCAATCGTGTGCAGATGAATTTACATCTAGGACGAGTGCGAATGATCGCAAATGAATTATACGTACGAAATCGGATGGTGGTGGTTTGAGCGAGAGAAATATGTCTGATTTTAAGTGATGGACTTCGTAGAAAAATTGTCCCCAGCCTCAGTGTTATAACTCACACACGTGCCTTAATTCCCATTCCTTACCATCTTAAATGAATCAACTATATCTCTATTTTTTCCGCCCCTCCCGCTAAAAAATCCATTCCCTCCTCGACTCCGGCCTCTTCGACTCCACGGGAGTGAATCACGTCCCCCGCTGCCACCGAGTCACACCCTTGGCGGGCTGAAGGGGGGGATCTTTGAGGATCACGTCGTGATTGGGTAGAGGGATTTCGTGAGGGAATTGAAGGTAAAAGTTGCTGCCCCTGCAAATTGGTTCAAATTGAATGGAATCAACCGCCAGCTAAATAAAAATAATCTTCAGGGGTCTGGAATCTTCCATGAGGATCACGCTTCTCTTGAATGGGGCGGATAATTTATGGGGGAGCTAAATGACGTATTGGTGCTTCTCCTCGCAAAGCCTTGTACAAGCAAACGCCAGGCCTCTTAAAAATCTCGATAAAAGGGTGGATTTATTTTTTTTAATGCCTTTCTGAGTACTTTTGGAGAGAAATGATTATTTAATGCGTCTTTTGATGAAAATATGCCCTAGTGAATTCAGTAACTTATCATTTTTAACCAGTGTATTCAAACATTTAGAGCATATATAGTTAATTTAAGGATTCTAATTATGACTGGTGTAACAAAAATAGGAAAAATAAAATGAAAAATGCGAAAGGTACCTACGAGTAAATGTTCATCGCAAGCTTTTTTAATTTGGTGTACTTCTCATCTGATAGAACTAACAAATATTTCGTAATGATTTTTATTGAAACATAGGAATGAAACAAAATTTAGGAGTGTTTTTTTCCATTTATTTGATGCACTTGGATATCAGGTTACATTTGACTATGGAGCAAGTTATGAGAGTAGGTGGTGAACTGTAAAAAAATAGAAATGCCACATAAGCAAGGAGGTATGTAAAAAACTGGGGACAAGGGCAAGAACGAAAGAAATCTGAAGAAGGGGTGCACTTGAAATAATGTGCTTGTACTCACTTCATGACTCCATCAATTCTTCTACTATTTTCGACTCTGTTTTTCTCATGCGCTGAAAAGTTTACGATTTGGAAACTTACCAGAATCTCTTGAACTGTCTGTTAGCCAGCCGTGATTCCCAAGCCTCAGCTTACGCCTTAATCCAGGTCAACCACTAAATTATGATGGACGGGATCAAAGTTTTTAGACGACTGCTTTAAAAAAGTCGAAAAATTATGGGGAAGTCCATTCGTAGGGGAAAATGGCTTCCACTTCACGAGTGAATCTTTCGTTGAGGTAGTCTTTTTTCATTGGACTGGATGGTCGACTTGAAATTATGACGAATGAATCACGATAAAACTCGGTCAAAGTCTCTCGAATACTACGGTAGAGCTCCTTATTCAGAGTTGAAGTTTCTCGTGGGAGAGTTATATTTTGTGCACTTGTTACAAAAGATTTTCTAGCAGAGAGAAGTCCATTCATTGGTTGTTGGACAAAAACATTTCAAAACACGGTTTATCTTATGTAACGAAAAAAAATCAACCACAATACCATTTACCATCAATGGCGTAATCAGTATTTCATAAAAATAATTTATACTTAGACATTTGTGTACTCACGACACATATTTAAGGTTTTACTGTGAGAAAATTCAATTGATTTTAACTGAATGAAAGTTGAATGTATTTGTATTTTTTTTCTTGGAAGAAATATGTACGGGAGAAGTCAAAGTCTAGGTCTAGAAGGTAAAGTCCAGGACAAGGAAAATACAAAAGGTTTAGAGATCAAATGAATTTTTGTCTGATTTCTGATTAGCCATAAATGCCTTAATTAAGCATGGTTTCATGATGACAATTACTTGAAAAATGAGTGACTGCGAAATAAATTACTTGTGATGTAGGACGCAGATATAGAGCTTTTGTGGTTCTCAAAGTATCCATTATACTCATACAAATTAAAGTTCGTAATAAGGAATCAAGAAGGTTGCCTTTATTATAAAGAGTTTCAATTCAAGTGTGGCGAGAAACGGTTCCGTTTAATAGTTCACATTAGAGTCGCTTGTCGAATTTATCAACAATACAACAATTTGAAAGTGTAAAACTCATTTGCCTTGACCGGGAGTTGAATTTATATCCCTTGATGTCCGTATAGTTAGAGGATGGCTCCTCAACCGTGGATGCCTCAGCTAAAAGTTACTGTCGCGGCATCTCCCGCAGTTTCTCGGAATTAATCAACGATTGTATATCTGGATTTAAAATAACGATTAGTGATGACTCATAACTGGAAATCTTGGAAGGATACTCCTTAAAAACTTAAATTACAATGTGCAATGGCATTGATGAATCCTGCAACCTTAAATAAAGGTAGCTGTATTTATAAATTGTTTCATATGGTGTTCTTGTTGAGATATCTACCAGAGGCCCTGGGTTCGATTCCGGGTGACGCATCTAAGCACCCTAAGAGTAACCATTAGCTCTGTGATTTTTCGAGTACCAGATGTTCCTGGGAAGCCATAGGTGGTACAGAGAAAGGAATTGACCTACCCCTTACCCTTACATGTGAATGTCGCACGTCGTAAGGCTTAATACTAGGTTGATTCGTGCCCTCACATCAAACCACCTTCCGATTGATAACTGTGGCGGTGGTGTGGTGGAAGAGAAGGTTCAAGAAAAAGAAAATTATTTTTCTCACCAAGTGAAATAGGCCCACTTTGTAGAAGGAGATGGTGCGCCTTTCCCTCCCTCTACCTCCATTTTCATTCTTTCTCCTTCCTCCTCTCTTCTCCTTCTCAATGCCAAAAACGAGAATAAGGACAGTAGCTGATTTTTCTCTTCATTTCTCTACTCATTTGTCCTCCGTCTCACACCCGTAACCCCTCACGGACGAAACAAAGGACTCAACAGGTCTTCCTTCCTTCGTCACCGCTGACGCACACACGAACGTGCCCACAGATAGGCGAACACCGGACGTTGTCGCATGAGAATAGGCGCGTGGGTGGATGGATAATGGGGAGTGAGAGGGGAGAGAAGGCTGGCGGCCGTTCCACGGACACGATAAAGCGCGAATACATGCGCCCGCATGAAAAAAAGAGGCCATCTTCGTCCCGTAAAAATAAATAAATATATCTATACATACATATATGCATGCATAATAAAGTTCTAAAAAAAAAACTTTTAACCGCCGCCTTCCCTCTCCTATTCTCCACCAACTACCCGGTATCTCCCCGTCCATTAAAAAAAAGAAAGGAGCTCAGGGGAACTCACGCACGCACCAGTGGGGCGAGGGGGGTTTGATGCATGCTCGCCGACCTGTTATCGCGAGCACCGCGCGGAAAATCGGGGATGACGTCAGAGCGGGAATGCATGGACGGAGCGGAGAAATTCGGAGTGACACATGATCCGTTCGCTAATCCCTTACTTCTCCTACTGTTATCTTTCTCTCTGCACATATAGCAGCCTATCAATTTTCTACGGCTGTTACATTCGAGCGTTTCGGTAGGGAATCTGACGCCAAGCCTCACGTAATGTAAGGAGACCGGCCAATTTTTTTCTCCATTCCCATTTGACCCTTCTTCTCTTGTGTCGCTGTAGGTGGGTCTCAGTTCACTATCGATGAAAATGAAATGCTGACCTCTGGGTGATGATAATGGGGAATCATGACTAAGTAGGGCAAATAATTTAAAAAAATAATAATCCCATGAAATGGCACCGAATAGAAGTTCGCAGCCGTGCAAATGCCAAAACAGAATATCCTTTTTACCTATCTTCTAGAATATGGCTTGATTGCACGTAAATCGGGTAAGGATACGGTCCAGTTAGGAGTGGGTGGGGGAGAAAGCATGACGTGTAGTGGTCAAATTAAAACGGAACTTAAATATTTGCGGCATAAATAGAAAAATTCTATTTGTTAAGCATGGAACCGGTGATGTTAAAAACCAGGATATAGTATAATAGAAAAGCGTATTAAAATCTTAGTTCGAGTGGAGAATTTTAACCATATCTTAAACATAAAACATTTACCTGGAAGATGATGATTTTATAATGTCATTAAGGGTCTACTAATTCACGGCTATGAATAGTGGTGAATGCAGCTTCAGGGAAAAGAGGATTTCATCAGACAAAAATTTTTTCTAGTGGCACGTATTCAATGGAGATAAAATGGTTAAAACAAAAGGATAGCAAAGAATCCATCTTTTTCGTATTTCATCCATGCATAACGTTTGTAACCAAGCGCTTTCTCTGGCGATCCATTCGTCTGATTCGGGTGAAATGTAATTCGTTCTTTTCAATTGAACTTCACTCAAAGTGCAGTTTAGAAATACTCGACGCAAATCAAACACCGAAACAGAAATGACGTCAACATCATTTTGCGGTAGCGCTCACAAACATCTAGACTATAGAATGAATCCTAAGGAGCTAAAAAAAGAGATATGTTCACCAAAGGTTTTCTAAAGAGAAAGGGATCGGCTAACTAGAGAAATTAAAGATGTATTAGATTAATGAAGGAAGTTGTGGAAAGCGTAGAAAGGATGATTTGGAAAAGAAAGTTGAATGAAGTCACGATGGAGAATGGTCACCGATAAAATACAGGTATGTTGAAGGGGCAGAAAGGGCTAGAAAACGTGAAATTGATGCAATGTGATCAATTTAAGAGTTCAACTGGTTGTAGAATAAGATAATCCCTGTCAGCTTTTATTTGTATTTTTTTTAATATTAACGCCGATAATATGAGTGAGTAATCAGGCGTCATATGTTGGGAAATGTTTTATTCGATGAGAAAGACAGTCTAACCATATGAAACACATCAACATACTAGATTATTACCCGTAATATTCTTCCAGCGTATATGAAATACGTGAATAATTCATAAAAAAATAATTTACTCATTTATATATTTCAACCCATCTCCCTTGCTCCCCGACCTTTATCTCTTTAGAATGCAAATAAAACTGATTTTTTATTAAGAGAACATGAAATAATATTCTTCATTACTTAACATTCCGAGCGTTGGTTTACAACACTCCACTTCATTCTCCACGCAAAGCGTATTGTTGCCATTAAATTATTTTAATATCAAACCTCCTGTGAATTGAATATGTTTGAATTTCATTTCCATAGATTTTCACATCGCAGTTTCTTTTCCATAGGTCACGTAGCATGGAGTTGTGAGTTGGGAACTAATCTGTGCCACCAGAAGCTTCATGTTGTTGCATACAAATGACAGAATTTTAGCATTTATTTTTAAAATGGTGTGAATTCTATCCTTTACATTGAGTACTTATGGGTTACATTTTACGACTTAAAAATTTACAACACTATATTCTGCGAGGCTTGATCGATTGTAATTACGTAAATGAATATTTCTGCTTTGTATCCTAAGTATGAGTTAGAAAATGTTTAAGTAATCATTGTACACGTATATCAAGTTAATAAAATGTATGTCTAAAATATCTATGGCTATCTATCTGTCTACAATATATATATATATATATATATATATATATATATATATATATATATATATGTTTACATTGAATCATTTCCATTGTCATCATTAAATCTTTCTACTTAAATATTTTTCCTTTCTTTCTCTTTATTATATATAACGTGAACTGAATTCGAGAATTCAGCTTCCTATTCCTCTCTTTAAATTTATTCGGATCTTGAAATAAAACGGGTTAGGAAAGGGATTTTGAAATATATATTCTTCAAACTTAAGGTCCTCCTCTATCATTCCCTCAATTCCATCGTCTCCTTCCCGCGCGGAAATTTCCGTCCACTCCCTTTTCAAAAGCCACTCTTCGCCTAAATTCAGGTTGAAGTCATTCAAGGGCCCATTTCTCCATTTTGCTCATTGTCACAATTTTTCCTCCGGTTTCAGATCCGTCCGTTTGGATGCCCATTTGATTTTTTTCCCTCTCTCTCTCTCTATCTCACTCCCCCGCACCACTTGGCCCCAACCCCTTCCTCCGCTCGCACATTCCCTTCCCGAAAATAAAATAACTTTTGAAAAATTTCTTTTGTTCTATCTCTCGCCCTCACCCTCCAATCCACCCCCCTTCCATTTCCTCCGGTTATGTCCTTCCCTCCTCCCAGCTTTATCGGCCGTGCACTGTTTCTGTTTTTTTTCCTCGAGGATCTGTGGTGGTGATTCCCGCGTTGAGATTTCCACCATGTCCAGGGAGGGAGGTGGGTTGGAAGGGATGGAAATCGGAAGGGTCCAAGTATAACGAACTGGAGGGATGAAGCGAAGGAATGAGAGACAATAGGTTGAGAGCTTCATGGGATGGGGTGGGCCGAAAAAGAATCTTGATTCGCCCGGGGGTGGGGGGCGAAATTTTCCCAACCTCGGCCTCATCGCTCTCCGCGAAGTTATTCAGCCGAATAGGGGCTCTTTTATGTTCCTTTCTCCCTCCCTTTACTCCTTTAATTTTTTTCTTTCTATCTACATTCTGTCCCTTCTTCTGTTCCATCGATAATCTTCTTTCTTCCGCGCCCCTGCCAGCAGAGCGTTCCATTCTCTCCGAAACATCGCCATTGACCATGTGGCCTTACCGCACGCTGGTGAGACACTTAGCAATTAGAATTAAACTTAAAAAGTGCGAAGTGATGAATTTTTGGTAATAGAGCAATTCCCACCCGAGCGTCTACTGCATTGGGAATCCCAAAATTGAATGCGCAGACTCAATTAAATGCCTAGGAGGTACCCTCACTCATGATCTCTCCTGGGTGAAATACACACGAGGAATATGTGGACAAGCTAACAAAAAACTAGGATTTATTAGAAGAGTACTGGGTAAATGTGATGAAAATGTCAAAAAGAGATGCTATCTTTCGCTGGTTAGGCCTCATTTAAAATATTCTGTTAGCGTATCGGATCCTCATGAAGTTGAACTGATTGCCGAATTGGATGGCGCGAAGCGGAGAGGAGCTAGATTTGTAAAACGTTTATATGATAAACTTAGTAGTGTATCAAAGATATTAGAGGAGCTAGAATGGGGATCACTCACGGAGCGATGATTAAATTACAGACTGAACTTCTTGTATAAATTTGAAGGATGTCTCTTTGGTAATGATGTTAAAAATATATTATTACCCCCATTGTACTACGGTAGGCGAGATAATGTCAATAAAAATAGAGAGATTATATGTAGAATATATAGATTTAAAATTTCATATTTTCCATGAATGATAAGGGATCAGAATCATATTGTCCGCCGACCGCGGTAGGGTCATATTCGGGTCAAAATTAGTCTGGTGTGTATTAACCCCTTACACACACCCTAGCGGTGACTTCAAGGGTACTAAAAAATGCAAAACTACAAAACTTCCACTAATTTCTCACGAGATCAGCTGAGAATTTCGGTAACAGAAGAGCACCTTAGACTACCCGTGAGTTTGCCTTAAATCTGGTCATTACCTCCTTCCTCTCCAATAACTAAGTGCCCCGAGACCACTTGGAATGTACTTAGGGTACCGCAATTACGATTAATTAGGAAAGATTTGGAGTTGGGAGTAGTAACTCTAATACTCGATAAATCCGTGAGGCGATTATTTTACCCAAACGTCTTGTGCATTGTACATTAGGAATATAACTCCGCTAATTTCTCAATTTCTAGCTTTTAAGACAGAGCTTCTGCTTCTTATAAAGTGTTGGCTTATGATGCGATATTGGTAGACATACGTAGGAGACGCAATAGGATCATGAGAAAGTTATTTACAATTGTGGAGATGGTTTGCTCTATTTTTCTGCGGTAAAGGTATATGAAAATGATGGATTTGAGATTAATTGTTTCACGGTGAAACTTGTATTCCAAACCACTATTGTAAATCAATTAGTTGACTCATAGTTATTCCAGAATCAAAAACATCAGCGGACCCGTTATTGAAGCAAAAACGAAGTTAAAAAATAAATCATTTTATATTACATTGAATTGTTCTACCAGAATATTTTGATGCTGAGAAAAATAGAGGCTTTCAAATAATTTTGGAAAAATTCCCAAGATGATTAAAAATGACGCTGCATTGTATCCTAGTTAAAAACAAATGAACATTTCAAGTTTCATTACCTAAGCTACGCGCCTAGCGTAGTATTTATACAGTGCCATCCCTCTTCTCCCGGTAATTCTTCCTGCATAAATTTGTTAAAGCCAAGCCTCGTTTTATCGTGTACTATTATATCTAAGCGGGATATAATGCTGTTATTTTAAAAAATTCACCGAAAACAATGAGGTCATAATCTTTTCCCTCTTCATATTTTCATGTATTTAAATTTAAAAGGCCATTCTAGAATATCTAGATACACCCACACGGAAATCTTATAACTACTAAGGAATAATTCTATTACTGCTTGTTCCAGTTATTACTCTGAGTTCAAGTTTTGCCCTCCCATTTTACCCTAACTTATGATGAAAGAATAAGGGATCACATCAGCATGGTTCACCTTAAGGAAATCATTAGCTCTCAAATTTGGAAAATATTTAGAACCTCAAAGCCAAAAAAATTAATGAGAGTGACATTTTATTTTGTTATTTCTAAAAAAGTAAATCATAAATTAAAATAAACGTTGAAATATCCATCTTATAATAAGTCTCATTTTATACTTAAGCTCTCTCTACTGATTTAAATGCAATTTATTATGGAAAATGAGTTATCCTACGAGCTCACTGCAATGAGTATAATGAGGTACTGTAGTCGAGCTGCAAATAGTTTATTATCATGCGAAAATTTTCCCCAACCTGGATTGTGCTTAATTTACTCTTGGTATCATTGAAAGATATGGGATAGTCATAAAAAGTCAATGCCTGTCTAATACCCTAATACGTTTTTGAAAGCGGAAGTAATGACCCCTGAAAGAAAGAAATGTGAATGTAAATATTATTGAGACGCCGGCGCAAATCATGCAATCACCAAGCTGGATAAGCTGATTTAACTAGTCAAGTTTTAAGAACATTTGAATTTTTTAATATAAAAAGTGGGATCAGTTTTTGCTCTTGAAACTATTAAAATACCATGTAAGTTAACAGTTGATTTCAATAACATAGGAAAAAGGTCTATTGCATTTATTTGTAGTACAATTTATTTTATCTTACCTCTTTGATCAAGTGGTTTAACCCACCGCAGTTCATTTTCTTTCTTCAAGGGCACTCACATGTTAATATTTTTTCTTGCCATCGTCTTCATTTCTCACTTTCTCTCTTCTCCTCTTTGTTATCCTTCACCATACTCACAAGAATACTCTTTGTCCTTGCTCATTTTCCTTTCACGAGCTCTTTATGTTCTTCTTCTCTACATTCTGATATCGCTGCGAATGCCCGCCACTGCTCTCTCAGACAAAGAGAATCGTCAGGAGAAAGAGACTGATGAAGCATTAAAAACGAAAGCAAATTCTATGCCGTCGCCTACTGGAGTCCTGATTGCTTTCATAAGCCCCGAAAAAAATTATTTCAATTTTCTTCTAAAAAGACTTTCTCCTTCTGTCTTCTGCCTGATCCATCGAATTAAATTCTTTCGCTGATGAATATAGTTCCACGCTTTTTTTCCCTTCGGAGCGTTATAAGAGCCGTCGCACTCGTTAAATAAATACCCTCGTGTTCATTCATTTGTCGTCCAGACCAGAAATGTCCTCATACCACGGTCAGGACCATCACGAATTTGGTTATTTTGTATTAACAGAATCATATTTTTTCTCGAAAAAATCTTCATATAAGAGGTAAGACACCTTTCTAAACCCTCATAATTCCTGTGATTATGGGTTCTCTCCATATTAGTTAATCACAAGGAAATATTCATTATATTGTCGTTAATATAGGGCATTAAGTGTCCTGAAATCCGTTACGAATTGGTAGCAATCAAAAAAGAAAATCTCTTTTTTATTTTGGAAACTGCATTGCTCCTAAAATTTATTGATCCTTTTTGGTTTATTTTAATAAGAAAAAATAACTTGGTTCTAATGGTAGGACAAAAAAGTTTAAAATTTGATGCTGATGTTTGCTTACCTTTTCTATAAATGTGCCATTCCTGGGGAAACTAAAAAGGTGATATTGCCCTAAGGGCTATAGCCTAGGAGTCATGAATAAAATGAGGAGAAGCATGAATAAAAATAATTATCAATAATTGTTACCCTCGCTATAGACGATTTCAACAGCGAAGCAGTAAAGAAAACACTATTATTTAATTACTTAGGCAACTGATAACTTACACATGTAACCTCTAATAATTAGTTTTTGGAATTTGCTGCTATCATATATTTGAGCAAGTAAATTAAATCATACAGTATGAATGAATGAAAATTAATTTTAAAAACCTCTGAATGTTACAAATCTTGGAAAAAGTTGTTAAAAGGTATCTAGAAGTTAAATGATTCAGTTTTGAATTTGAGGCGAGGGTAAAATATTTTTTTTTACTTGGTTCATTTTCACATAAGTTCACCAATAGGAATGCATGTGGATTCAATATCCAGGACCCGAATCTAATTCTTTGATGAGAAAATTCCTCTTGGACGTGATTAACTGACTAAATCAATATATAACGAAGTTAATAGAAGTATTGTGTGCATTCAGTCTATTTCCAGGCTCATGAGGAAATCTGAGCACAATGCTAATGCTTGGATCGTTCGTTATTCCTTGGAAAATCCAAAATATGGGGCTCGCAGCATCAAAAATGGTTTGGTTTTAATAATTGTCATCTATCGTTAGACTACTATTTAGGTTTCAGTTGTATCCTCCGCCACAGCCAACCATCCAGGGAATATTTCCTTAAATACATACAGGGTTCGTCCGGAAAATAAGTGTACTGAGCTCAGGAAAAAAAATTCATTACACTTTTACATATCTTAAGCTAATATTCCTCAAAATAGGACCCTTGTGAGTCGATACACTCGTTCCCATTCCTGGAACGCTCCCGCGAAGGCATCATCGGGAACCTCTCGAAGACTCGTCGTCGACCTCTTCTATGCCCTCCACGAACATCTTGTGCCACCGAAAGATCATGTTTCTGGACATGGCTGACTCCCCGTAAGCCTGGTTAATCATACCGACAGTTTCGGTAGACGATTTCCCAAGCTTTACCGCAAATTTGATGGAATAACGCTGCTCCAAAAACTTCGGCATCGCGTTGCGTGACGTGGGTCGAAGCGTGGAGGTTCGCGTTAACAGAGCTCCTCACTACACCACAGCTCAGAGCCGACTGCCTTTTTCAGCGTCGCTTGCCAACATACCCCCCTCCAATCGCAGCCCGTCAGAGCGGTGCTGGGCGCGCCGCTCCAGGCGCGCCCAGCCCAGGAGTCAGTACACTTATTTTCCGGACGAACCCTGTAGTTGTATATCAAACGGTTTTTGAATAAATCTAAGTTTTTAAAAATTAATAAATAAATATAATCACATATTTTAATTTTTTACTACGGAATAATTTGATATTATGCGTTATTATTTGGAATAAAACATGAAAAAGAAATACGCTTATGAATTTCAGTAATCGAATGGACAGTTTAACGACAGATCTGATGGAGATTGATTAACACTTTCGATACATTTTACAGCTGGCCTGATAACCTTAATCCAATTGTTCATTATTAGCATTGATATTATTTAAAAATAGTTAACTTGGCGTCCTTACGTCACCCGGAATGTCATTTATTCGTTAATGTAATTTTAAAGCAGAAGGCATCAAAATCAATTGGCCATTTATTTTTCTCATCGAAATGAACTCTGCATTACTGATGAAGTGTTGAATAATTTATTTCTAGCACAATAAGATTTCCATTTTTGCTCACCATATTATGTTATATAAAAGATTAAGCCTTAGCTGAGGTTATTTTAATCGCTCGATAAATTGGTAGATAAAATTAAAAACCTCTGTTCGTTCGAAGGTTTCCGCGGCGATGAGTAGGTGATTTCCACATTTTTCGGGCTGCGTCCGCGTATGTCGTTTAAATGTACAACAGTTTCGCCAGCTATCCTGCTGGCGTCCTCAGGTCAAGGATGATCCTTGACCTGAGGACGCCAGCAGGATAGCTGGCGAAACTGTTGTACATTTAAACGACATACGCGGACGCAGCCCGAAAAATGTGGAAATCACTTAAAAACCTCTGGTATCGTGTTAATCCAAGATAATTTTAGTTTTGTGTAGATTTAATTAGCATTCAATTAGATTAACGTGGCTTGTATTAACACAAAGTAATATTACTTTAACCATGATAGTTTGCATAGATGTCAACAATAATTGAGATAACCCCAGCTGAGAGATGACTGAATCCACCACTTTCTTTCAGATGATTTAGTGCTGTAAAATGGATGAACGAGAACATAAATTAAGAATATAAATTGTATGAGCTATAACTGAGATGAATTTATCTGTGATAATTGTGAAGAACAAAGTAGTAAAATTATTACCAAGGTTAATAAAGTAATTTTAGGGAGTTAATATTCATATTAAAACTCCAGGTGATATTTTAGATGCGATAACGAGGACATGACACGGTAAGCTGCGACAAAGTCTCCAATAACTCCCAGCAAAACTGCCCATTCCCACTCTCAAATAACTCCGTTTTCCTTCGGCATTAAAAACAAACACTCGGTCATCTTCATCCGAATATCCGTTGACAAATTGGCTGACCTTGCTTTTCGAGTCCATGTATAAATTTCCATGCCCTCGTACCACCTACTTTTTCACCTCCATTCGTGTTTACCATCATCGCAATCAATCGGTGGGCGAGAATGATTCAGGGTGGTGCATACTCGTACAGCCGGTGCAAAGGATCCAGCCACTGAGAATGAATGAGTAGTTTCCGGAGGTGGAAGGGGGAGTTATTCTGTGGCGGAGCATGAACATTTTAAGCTAGGAGGAACGTGCTTAGTCACCTCGTCAGCTTTCATTCTACTCTTATCCGTTCAGCCTCCCTCCCTTTATTACATCTACACCCTCTTTACTCACTCCTCCCTCTTTCTTCCTCGTTTCCTCATTTAAACTCTCTTCCACGCACAATATAACCCTCGCGGACTCACCCTTCTGAGCCTATCTTATCCACCTCATTCCTTTCTTTACACTCTGCTCGTCTTACACTTCTCTCCCCTTTAATGATCTCCAGCCGGACCCCTTCGTCCTTACTCACCCCTCCGCTGTTTCCTTACCTCTGGCGAGGTAAAAAGCTTCTGTCGCCCACCCTCTCATCTCTTTGCCTCCGTCTTCCCTTTGTCCATTTCAAGCTTCCACGCCTCTCCTCCCCCATTTTATCCCGTCTTGCACCTTCTTCACTTCCCCTTGAGACGTCTGAATTCATCACTTTTTTTTCACTCCCCCTCCTCAACCCCAACGCGCCTCCAACCTTTCCAGTGTTCCTTCGCGTTATTTTCGTTTCCACCCCTCGAGGTTTTTTTCTTGAACCAGTTCAAAATTTTAATTATAAAAACCCCTCCGCCTGCGTCTTCGTAATTCCCAGGCCGTAATGAGCACAATTTATTTACTACCCGTACGAAAAAGATAATGATGATGCTCCGCGAGGCGCACTGCCTTTCGAGAGAGGTGACATCCATGACATTTTACATGAATCAATTTAAAAAAATCGGAATTCTCCTTTAGTATTGTTGGTCTACTTACCATTAGTCAATTCCGCGCGTATATTTTACCTTTCGTTCACTCGTAATTACCAGGGAGATCACATTTCACGCTTCTCTGACGGCGTTACATTGCCACCCGGTTGTAAATAAAGGCATCCAAAGGAAATCCTTTCGTCCTCTTTTGCATTTCACACACTGCGAGGTAATTGCGTTCTCCGTGTTTGCTCATAACTGGAACCAGCTGCTGCTTGCTTGCTCAAAGATCCCTTTGACCCGAGGTCTCCCCTTACTTTTAGCGGTCGTCCTGGCAGAGAGACTGATTCGTCTGAGCCATCCAAAAGCATCATAACACATCTTGCATGGTCAGAAGCACTCACAAATAGTAAAATACTATGCCGAGCAAGCTTCCTAGGATTTTTGTCCAGTACGACTGATAGAAATGTCAATAATACGATATTTATTCGATGGAAAATTTAATGTGAATAAGATCTTCCGTGTTATTCTGAAGCCAGAAAACAGTTCAAATCATGTATTTAGATATGGTAGCTAGCACTACAGTTAAATCTAATATTTAATATCTTCTGCCGCGCGGAATTTCGGCTGGTAGTGATAAAATGGCCGGTAGAATCAAAATATTTATTAACTACTGGCTATTTTTCTGAATATTCAATGAATTTTCAATGTTTAAATTAACGTCAAAACAAGTAAAATTGATTCTGCTTCTTGCGTAAATATATCAATAGCAAGATATTACACAGGGTAAAGTTATTAATTTCATTTACTGAATGAGTTTCAGGCGAAGAGAAATTATTTAAAAAAATAAATTGATATATTTTCCAAGCACTATCATGTAATTATTAGTTATGAACTTTTTTAATCACCATTTCAAGATACTTATAGGACCAATAATGGAAATCTGTCTCCGCACCTTAATCTAATAATAATGTCCAGATAATGCCAAGCGATTTTTCGTCATGCGTAACTGCCTGAAACGAAGAATAATGATTAAGCTCGATTCCATGGGGTGGTTGATTTTGGTGGTGGTATTGTATCCTACTCGATGGCAGTATGGAAAACAAATGGAGTTAATGATAGACTTTGCCACTTTCGTTCAGTTTAGGCAAAATTCAGCGGAGGTGTTTTACAATTACACCATTCCTCAAAAATCCAGTTCAAAATATCCATCCTTGCATACCTATTGCTAAGACGTAGTTCGCTAAGACCTGAGTCTGACAGCCGCGTCCCCCATCGAAACACCCAACTGCATGCACCCCCCCAGAAACTGAAGTGTTATCGACCTGTTCTCCCCAGTCGCACGAGTTTCGACTACGGAGCAAGAGTAGATTGACTAGAAGTGGTCCAATAGTCGGCCTCTAACGACGTCATCTGCTCCTCTCTGCCTTGAAATCTCTGGAGCCCCCCTGAGGGGCCCCTCCTCTCTCTCTCTCCGTAAATTGTAGTTCTTCGTTCCGTCATCCCCCCGGAGAACCTCAGTGAAATTCCGCAATAATAGGCCTTAACTGTATTCCTGGAAATGCCATTAGGGAAATTGATTTCACGAAATGCGAGGCTTTTCGCCTCCGAGAGCCAAGAAAGCAGGTAATATCTTTGAAGGAACTGCGTTTGGTAGAGAGAGAGAGGAAGAGAGCTTGAGGTCTGGAGACAGCCGAGACTCATCGAATTTACGAGACGAGATTGTATTTTCCTCTGTGCATTAGGGCGTAGCAGAAATTGAGTAACAGTTTTTGTAAAAGTATGGAGGAAATGAGTATATAATCCAATCGCTCAAACTTCGTGGCTATATTCGTGAGGAAAATAAACGAAAACTTTTGCAATAATTTTGATTGGCTAAAATATTGAAAGTAATATATATTACCAGGTTATTAATGGTAGCTTTTTGGGGAATCCAGCGGCCGTTTAGGTTGTATATACCGTTCAAAGAGTAGAGGTTAATTTGATGATAGGTAGGTAGGAAGTTGAGGAGTGTAACTCTAAGCCTGTTTTGCTAACATTTAGCAAACTAAGCTAAGGTAATCTATAATTTTAAGTTCCCAACCGGTAAAGTACAGCATTTTAAGTGTTGCCAACGTGTCAATTAAAATGGTTTCATAGCGCAATTGAAAATTCTTCCAATGGGCAGTTTCAAATCAGGCTCTTGCTGTGAAATTAAAAATAGAAAATAGGTAAGTATTGCATAGTTATTTCTTTCCCCTGCTAAACAATTTGTCATTCACGCCCCTTCACGTGATAAAATTGGCGATGTACAATTCAAAGAGCTTTCAGAAAGTATATCATATCGCCGCCATAGCTTATATCTCAGAATATAACCGTGTTGTGTAGAGGAAATTAAACGCTATTCAAGTGCGCTAACAACCATTTTTAAGAGTGATTCAGGAAATTTAACGAATTCAAGTTGAGTAAGCTACCATGTAATTTGTAATCAAAACATTTTAGATTTTTAACTCTCGAACTTAGTCACGGGTATCATCGTACTCATCCCTCGATTTCCCGATGGCTTTGAAGAAGTTGTTACGCATTAGCAAATATCCCTAATCATATACCTTATCCTCTATCCGTACTGCATTTTTAGCACTTACTAACTGTGGACTTATAAGGTCTAGGAGGTAGGTATCTCTGCACGTTTAAGCCAGATTGCTCACCGAAATTGGCACGACGCAGTCTGTGTTAACCCTCAGCATCAACTGATATTCCCTGATTGCCGTTTCTGAGGATGTTACCACACTACATTTCACTCCACGGAGATACTATGCTGTTGCTTTGGATGCAGCACATTTTTAAACGACGGGCCTTCTATTTGGGAACGGAGTAAAAACGTATTTTCAAATACATATACTTCTTTGCTCCTTTTTAATTTTATGTACATCCATTTTTTTCCACCACACAGTGCTCTGGCATTCACTGAGCGGACGGAAGTGAAATCCTGGCCGAATGAAAGCCTCAAGGGCTACTAGATGCTCAAAATTTAATCACTGGAAAGAGATGGAACAAGAACAGAAAAAACTACTGCCTCTCCAAGGTACTCTGCACATTAAGGCGATGGAGGGCAAGTAGGAGAACGAGTAAGGGAAGGAAAAGAAACGCTCCCGTAAAAACCGTATACATAATTCTTGAAACCACAATTCGGTGACGAGAAACGCGCTCCAAAGCAATTCCGACAAAGTGCTGTCTGTGAGGAAGAAACGAAATTACCTAAGCCCCGCCTTCTGACGACCCGGGTTCTTCAGATCCCTCTCCTTTCCCGTCCTCCAGTCTGCCCTCAACTTCCTTCATTCTTCTTCCCTCTACGAATCTCTCCCCCCCCTCACAGCAGGTGCTTCACTGACAAGTCCCCTTCCTTTGACGAAATTAAGATCACGAATCTAATTACAGATTGTTTTTATTCTTAGGAAGAGTAAATTTTGCCATTGCGACCATTGTGTAGTGTGTTGTCAGGGCGGCTTGAATTCGCAGTACGAATTTAAGGAAGCTAGTGTATTCTTTAATCGAATATAATCTTTGTGACTGAATACTATATATAATATTTGAATAAACTGTTCTCGGGATATTTGTATTTTAAATTGCACGCTGCACGAAGTGACTAGATTTGGACGCAGAATTACCCAATTGGTAAATATAGTAGTCAGCTTTAAGGTATATTATCTGGCCACCTCAGTTATGGAGGCATTGTCGAATAAGGGCAGGTGAATAAGATTTCCTAGATTAATTATAAAAAATTAAGAAAAGAGTGCTAATAAGCTAAAATACTGAGAAGATAGGATTTAGGCCGCTCTATATTTAGGCCACTATGATTACATAAAGGTTATTCCGAGGGACGAGCCAGAAAATAAAATTGTGGAAGGTCCCGTAATTGTGTTTAAGTCATGTAGGTTAACTGCTAAAATTCACCACAAAGAATTCATTATAATTGACCGAGATTTGAATAGAGATCTCCCTGTTACCGGTCAGGACGAGCTAACCATTCTAACCAACAAATTGTCTTTTTTCTCTGGCCGATTTACATACCTATATTGTCTAAATTTTCTAAATTAAACGGAATGAGAGCGACATTCTTTCGCAATTAATCTAGAATTAATTTGCTCTTCTTTCATTCATAGGCTTCTCGTATTGAAGTGTTCTGGAGTCTTGGTGATAACTAGCTGCTTGAAATATACGTTACTACTCTAACGTGTTAAGATCACCTAGACAGGTATTTGCAGTAAAAACAATTAAATTTTATGCTTGATCTATGCTTGGTTTAAAACGGTATACTGTTTTTCTATGATTTCGTTGGTATAAGACATTTCATACATGTTTTGATGAATTATAAAGCCACCTAGACTTATAACTGTGACGACGTGGCGGTTACAAATAAAACGACATAGTTAGGGCTCCTTACGGAAGTGATCTAATCCCAGAGTAATGTGACGTCATAAAAAGTAAACTGTACCTAGCGGAATCCACCGCTCTCTCGAAAACCTCCGAGTTAACCTATTTCCTTAATACTATTTCTGGGGCTATACTACGGCAATTAGTAGCCATCTCATTTCACCCGGTGCTGATGCTCAAGCAGCTTTCTCGTACTAATTTTTGTTGTCATCTGTGCGTCATCAAATACCAATTACTAAATCTTCAGTAATTGTGAAATTTTGATGATTGATTTATATACAGAAACGTATATCACTAGAATATTTTCAAATTGGGAATAGTGAATTTTTGTGTTCACTTGACTCTAATAAATTTTGAGGGATTCTAATCCTTGGCCTTTTTATTGCCTCATTTAAAACTTAGTTATTTTCCTTACTTTAGCATTGATATTGTGGAACTGGGTCGTGTTATATTACCTGAGGCTTGCATCGAATTCGAGGCATTGGTGCTGTCAAGCATTAATTGAACATGGAAAAGCGGTTAACGTTTCAGTGGCCAAAAGAAATTTTTGTTGGCTGTCTTTGAGGTCAGTAGCAATATCTTAATTTCGTTTTATTACAGCGTGATACTAACGATACAGATAAGCTTAGAAACAATATTTAAGTCTTTATTAAAGTGGTTTTGTTGTTGAATTCGAATTACATTTTAGCACTGTGTTATCCCAGTCTCAGCTCTCGACATACAAACTCGAACTTCCTTCTCACGTCTCTTCCATTAACAATTACCTTTTGCTCCCATTGAGCTCATCCTACCGGGTCCTCCACATTCGTATCACCCTTCCGCACTAATCATCTCAGGAATGACACTCAGTGTTCATCTTCAAAATACCGCAATTGAAATCTAATTCATAACCCCTAACCTCATTCCAGAAACATTTACTTCCCTAAGACCACTTGATGTAATTTTCTCCTCGCTTAAACTTAACCTATCCTCAATCTCGATGTTCAATCGCAGTTCAAGAGATGTCGCAGTTAAGATGGATGGATAGATTATCAAGTATTTAATTAAATTATGAATAAAATCTATGGAATTATGTCTTTCATGTAGCCTTTAAGAGAATCACAAACGGACATGCATACGGTAGTGCCATAAGACAGCTGTCGGCAAGCAAAGAGATGTCTCTCATGTCATTGTCTACACCAACAATAGAGTTTGGTTAGGGCACATGATCTGCATATTTGAACGGGTACATTTTCCTATCCATTATTTCAGGCTTTTTGTAACTTTTGAAGGAGACAAACGCGGATTTTTTACCTTTCCAATCACTTAACGCAAAGTAGAAATAATCGAAAAAAGTTGACTTAGGAGGAAAATTCCTACTGATGAACAATAACATATAGAATTAAAGTAAAATGTAGTAAAAAGACGATAAGACACATTTATTGCGAGACGAAGTAATGAAGGAGCTGTTAGAGGAAAACTTGAGATGAATTTGAAATTAGCGAACATTAATCACCTATTTAAGCCGGCATATTATGGTAAACCTATTATTGGCGTTCTTATTTCCTTATTTTTAATTTTAAAATTTGAATTTTACCCGCTTTTTTTATTCAGCTCTTAATACGGAAAAAGGTTTTAACCTGCCACCAGAACTAAATGCCAAGAAAATTTATAAATTAAATGTATGATAAAGTCAAATCAGTATAAAGCATAATAATGGTCACGTGTTCTAACTTTGCTATAGATTCTTTCTGTTTTTCAAACATTTTAAAATAAAATCATGATCGGCTATTTCCATCAAATATCATTTTTCGAGATATATTCAAATTTTCTTTATTAAACTTGCTAAATTTTAACGTATTTACGCACTTTTTATTGGTGTATTTGTATTTGATGTGATCAGAGATTTTAGAGGACGTTAAAATGTTTGACTGATGTCAAAAAACGTTTTGATCAGCGAAAAAGTACTCAAATTGTTTGAAAAGACGGTCATAACCGGATCAGGAAGTGGGAGTCTCAAAAAGCGGCAGCCGGGGCGACAACACGTAAAAGTTCTCGGTCACGTGGCCCTTCCACACTCTGCCCCATATTTCCCACCCCATCCCTATCTCTCTCTCTCTCTCTGCACACCTTCTTTCCATTGGAATGCCCTCCCCGCTCCTCTCCGGGAAGACCTTGCCAATTAAGGGAAAGGGGGAGACCGTGTTGGGAGCACGTCGCGTGCGGCCTCGCATTCGATCAATTAAGGCGAGCGGAGGCTGTTTGTGTTACTTCCTCCCTTCCGTCCTCATTCCCTCCACTTCTTTCCTCGTTGGCGAGGAAGAGGAGGCGAGAACGAGCGGTGTAGGTGAAAGAGTGGAGGCATTTGTGGGAGGTAGTCTCTCCTTCCTTCTTCTATCGTCTCTCCCTCTCTCGCAATACTCAGCTTCCGTCTTTTCCCAGAGAAATTTGATTTCCCCCGGAACTCGTAGTTACTCGCGTCGGCTTTCGTGGAGCTGCGGGTGGCTTGTAAATTGATTCCGTGTGGAAGGCATTGAGAGCAATGGGCTGAGCGGAGAGGACGGCGCGAATCACGCCTGCGCGTCCAACTCCTTTAACGTCTGAGCTCGAATGGAAATGGAGCATGGAGGGCACAAATGTTAGAAAGAAAATTTCTGAAGCGTAGGGGGCCCTTCAGCACGAGACATTTTCATGATTATGAGACGATCCCTCTGCCTGGGTGACGTGAGCCGATTGCGGTTTCTATGCGTCTCTTATTTTGACTTACGCATTATATCGCACTGTTTGTGGTTTTATTCTTTTGTTCATACGCATAGAGCATCGCTTTAATCATTAACAGAGGGCAAGAGTCAATTAGGAATTATTGTTGCAAGTAGTATCTGCCCTCGTCAACTCAGAGATGGAAACGTTTCGTTTTCTTTTACATATATAGAACATCGAGTCCTGCATCAGACATAGTGTTCAAGAAAGGCTGTTTTTCCGGAATTTGAAGTTTTAATTGGGTTTCGTCACTAGCTAATAGGTCAGGATAATACTTCAGTAGAGTGAAACCGAATCTGGCTCGTATTTAATTTCTAAGGAGCGCATTGTCGTATGTGCTTTCCTTTTAAATTGAACAGAAGTGTACTTATTCCAAAGCAATCTAAAAAATCTTCACAAAACCAAATATTTCTTAGTTATCTACCCCCTAGGTCTGTCGGTGTCCATTTGCAAAGATCGAATCTTTGAGAGATATAATAAAACATTATTATAAATATAAATAACGTTAGATACCATAAAACTATCTGACATCATTCCATAATTTTGGAAAGTTACCTCTAAAGGTTAAATCCAGCAGCTTTTATAAATTTATTTCTGTGAGTGTGTCAATATTTGGCAATCATTTAAAGCACATATAATTATTTAATTTTCATGCTTCATGTATAATATAGAAGTCATTTTCAAATAACAGTACCTGGTTATTTTCAGCATTGTATATGTTTGAAGAAACTGGAAAAAATAGTGTATAAATAAATTTATGAAACGGATCGAATATTTAGGCTTTTCTGATTCCATATTAATTTGTAATTATAATTTAATGTTTTTGCTTCGTTCTCATCGGTAGTGTAACTATTTCAGTAGTTCCTTCAAGTTCCTCGGCATTTTTATATCATTCGCGATTACACCGTCGCCGATTTTGCCCAAGGGAGAAATTTGGTCGTTATTTTTTTATGTTCCTCATCAGAAATTAGGCTTCTAGAAACTTTCGCATTTATTGTCAAAAGTTATATAGGAAATATGCTCATAGATTGTCAAATAAGATGTCCCTTGACAGCTTATATACATTTATATGGGAATACCGTGAGAATTGATACCTTAAAGGAAACAAAATGGAGGTATATAAGAACCCTCAGGGACGTAAAACGAAACATAAATATTAATTTTCGAAAGAGCGAAAAAATAGGGTATTATAATGGAAAGAGAATGAGAGTTCTCGATAAGTTTGAGTCGAAGTTATCTATTTTCCAAATATGGACTGCATCAGGGAAACTTACGATGAAATCATCTTATGAGATTACATTATGATAATAATGATGGATATGAGAATTATGGTGATGAGACCCTGTGTAAATATTTTGATATTGTGGTAAAGAAGGTTACTGAAGGAATGACTATTTCAACGACAAGGAATCTGAAAAAGAGCAAGAGGGTATTGAGACATTTGAAAACCAAGGATAGCATGGTCAGCGATTGTATGAATTATTGTAAATTGACTGTGAATTCCAAAATGAGAAGCAAAACGTTGCCCTGGACGAAGAGACATTGTAATGTTAAGCAATAATTTTATCATGCGACTCAACAATTGGAAAAGGGGTACCCACACAATTAAATTGTAAATCCAGAAAACAAAATGTTATTATTAGTTAAGTTTCACCAAAAATGAAATAACTTGAAAAACTAAATAATACTCAATGAAAGGTAAGTAAATGTGAATAGGACGTTACTTTGAGCATTTAAAACTAATGAGATAATTCAATTGCTAACTTGGAGTTAAAGGGGAATTTCTACCCCTTGAATTATTGTAGGAGAGCACAATAAGTATAAAATCGATTTTTTACAATCAAACATCGATTTTTTACAAAAGGCAATGGAGGTATTAGACATGGTAGGGAAAGTGAAGTTTTTGTGTCGGAACACTAAAGGCCGTACTACGGAAAATAATTTGGGACAATCAAGAGAGCCGGGGTAAATATTTCCCCCGTAAGTATTGTAAGGAATGGAAGTATTGAAACCTTTAACAAGATTGTCCCATCAAAAGAGATTTAGTTGTACGAAAATTATTAAAACATACTTGAAATTCTCAGTAGTTTTGAGGTACAGTGCACAGAATTCCTTTAATTTCTACATTACTTCGAATAAGAAAAATGTAAATGGAAGGGACGAGTTTTTCACAACTCGTTTTTCAAAATCGGCACTCACGGAGGGTGAAACATCCCACCATCACCTATGAGCATGGGGGATCAAACGCATGTGTAAATGGACGACCCCACAGGTCACCATAGACATACAGATGCAAGAGAGACCAAAGAATCATATAACAAAGTATTACTTTATCTATTGAAATCAAACCTAATTTTGAATTCAGTCTTCCTCCAGCACGTATGTAAAGTCGCACGTTCTTTGATGTTTCTTAGTGAATATTTTCTCCCCTTTTCCCTTCCTCTACTTCCTTATTATCCCTTACCCATCCCACCTAATGCTTACACTCCCTGACGCACGCATTTTTGGTGGATCGCGAGGTATTTATGTAGATTTAGATGAAAAGCAATGTTATGATAGCAACCAGATGTATGAAATAGATCCACCCTCGGAAGATAGTTTCGTGTAAGTGAAAAAAGAAATAAAGGATTGTGAAATTACAGAAATTTTCTGCGGTAATGTCCAATTGTTTCATCATGTAGCTCCTAGAAAGGAAATCCACGTACAGCAAATATTGGTTGTGCTTGTCGACGTAGGTTTTCTCCGAGATACAGTAAAATGTGTCACTTGTCTACTCAGAACGGCAAATTTGTCCTGCATTCCAGAGTAATGGAGGAAATAAGTAATGTGGAATCGCAGAGGAGGGGAGCTTAAAAGGGTTTGGGGGGTTGGAGCACAGGGTAAGAGAGATAGAGACAGAGAGAGAGAGACGGGGTGAAAGAGATGCGGAGAGAGGGTCGGAGATCGTTGGGTTCAGTGAGACGAAAAGCAATGTGTGTGCTCGCGAGATTTCGTGTGTTTCGTTGGGGAAAGGGGGCCTTTAAGAGTAGAAAAGGGAGGGAGGGTTAGAGAAAGTGAGAAGAGCTGTGCGAAATTGGGCGTGCAAACACGACCCCAAGGAGGTGAGATGTGCGGAAACAGGGTAGGTAGGAGGGGGGGGGGAGAGAGGCGTTGGAATTCGGGACGGTGGGTTTTTGCAGAAGAGGAGGGGAAAGAGAGAGAGGGGGGTGCGGGGGTGACGCAGAGCGTACGCCGGTGATGGGCGGTGAAAGGGCCGGGGATTGCGCTAACAAGGGCCCGTGTTATGTTCTTGTGCGTTTACTTGTGTGGCTTGTGGGTGTGAGTCTGTTTGTGGGCCTTTGCACGTGTTAACTGAGAAGAAGGGATGTGAGTGGTGGGACGAGGATGGATTGTGTGCCCAGGGGTGGAAGGGGAAACGATGTGCCCGATGTGAGGGAAGGGGAGGATCTCCGTGTTCGCGAGGAGGAAGGAGAAAGGAGGAAGGGAGTGCGAGGCTCATCGGGATGGAGGGACGGTGTTTGTGGAAAGGGGTCTGATATGCGCTAGAGAACACATGGGAAACTGAGGACTGGGAAAGGCTGAATGCCTGCAGGAAGAGTTACCATGCACACACGCTCGCCCGCGCAAAGATGAGGGAGTTAAGTGTGTGTATATGTGAGTGCGGTGGGGAGGATTAGACGGGTGGGTGGAAGGATGGGATGATGGGAAATGGGGTTTACTCGAAATTGGGAAAACCCCCGTCCCCTATTGCCTGAAGGCTCTCGCCGCACATTCGCCTCGGCCATCCCTCATTCACTTCCCCTTCTTCCTCGCTCTCTTCTAGAGGCGCCACATCTTACTTCTTTGCCACTATTTCATTTCGAATCTCTTCCGTCATCTTCTCCTTCCCTCCCCAATTATTCACTGCTGTCCCTGACCTCCCTTCCTTCCAGTGCGCCTTCGTGCTCAATACCCTCTACCAAAATTCCCTTCTACAACGATATCTTCCGAATTCGGCCCCTTGACATGGATTGGAAACGTCCCCTTTTCCTTGGTTTTTCTTCCCACCCACCACGTCCACCAAAAAAATCCTGTTCCTATTGCAATTCCTGGGTGCGGCGCTTAAATCCGGACAAACACGCGTTTCCTCGCCGGGTTGGCGAAACCTTCCCCAGACTTGTTCAAAGCATTATACGCAGCCACAATATCGTAAGGAGTTGATTTGGGGTACCAGAAGAATCGAACTATTTCGAGATATAAAGCCCAGCGCGAACATTTTCGATAATAGCGGCTCTTCGATTGTACTCCGTACTTGTACGTAACATCGCGGCAATTTTGAGGTTATGACTGTTCACTAGATGCCTATAGCTTTCAAGAACGCCAATCACGATCTCCAGTGGAACTACGATATGGCAGGAAATTCAAATTGAAATTTGTCCGGATTTTAGCGCCGCACCCTGTGTACTTCTCGCTCTCATTGCTGCATTATTCACCTTCAAACAAATACCTATTGCGTGAATTGCGATAAACCCTCCTGGCGTTTCACCTAACTCCAACCATAAAATGTAATTTAGAACTAATATAACGTTAGTTATTTTTATGGGAGAGAAATTTCAGTTGTAATTATTTTTCTTGATATTATACAGTTTAAGGTAGGGTTTTAATGGACAAAGACTATGAAATGGTTCAACGATACATATCTTTGCCTCTCGTAATAAAACACTACCAGATAGCCAAAGCTACAAAAAACTCCTCTTCTAATCCATACATTTCCTTCCTTCATTTCGTCCTAGAGACTCATATTCTTACTCCTTTCTCATTTGCATAGTGTTTCCCACTCTCTCACAGTCTTCAACTTTAACGCAATTTAGATACACGACATGTATTTTTAAGATAGATAATGTTTTACAAATTCGTTTCTTAAGAGGCCTATTCAGTACTATTAATCTTGTGACTGAATAATAATTTGAAAAACATCCTGAAAATGATGTTATGATATTTCTGATCTATTTTTATGCGTTATTTCTTTGTTAATAACCAATGACTCCTCGATTATGTGCATTTGGATGAATTTTAAATCAATTACACGCAGGAACTTGGAGCTTTAAATGGATATAATGTTTTAAGGTCTAACCCCAGATAAAATCTAAGTCCTGGCGGAATGAAATATTCTCATTCTCACCGACTAATCTCCCATTACTTTTCCAGCCTACACTGTCTCCTCACAGGGTCCCAACGTACCTCTATCTACACCTTAACCCTTTTCCTGGACTTTTTCTCTTCCCAGGAATCCATTTCCATTTTAATTTCGAATGTTATCCGTTCCCTCTCACGCGAGCAGTGGCAATACTTTAAATCCACCCTCCTCCTCTTTTCATGCCACTTTCAACCACATAGCATACCCAATCCCTTCCATAGATCCCTTCGACGTCTTCGTGGGAGAAAGGGTTTGTGGGGGCCCGGGTGGCACACACCTTAGAAAGGCTCTGTCACCTTTAGCAGGTTCTTATTATACAGTCAACACATTACCTCTGTTTGTCCCCCAATCTCCATAATGATTGCCGCCAACGCCACACCCCAACCGTCTCGCACCCAGCGCACAGTTTTCCTTAAGGCGAACCCTCATGACGACGGGAGGGGTTAGGGAGACGGAGGAGAGAGTGGAGAACTCGAGGGGTTTGAGGGGTTGGAGGGTGTGTATGTGTGTGTGGGCGGAGCGTTTTGAAGGAATGAAGCTTCCTCCTTGACGGTTCATGGGAAGGGGTGAGAGGGACGAGAAACTTCCATATCCCAAGCTTCTCAAACACTCGCGCCGAATGTTTTCGACCCATTAGATCCGATATCAATTAAGAGCAGAAATGCCTCCTCCCAGGTTCCTCCTCCTTCAATGAATTAAGAGCACACAATCTCGTCAGTTCCCTTCCCTTCTGTCTTTTGTCGTAAAATTTTCCATGGCACTTGCCTGATGAGTATAAAGAATTTTTTAGATACTTTTGATTATTTACCTGTGGCATTCTATCCGCATGACTTTAAGAAACCTATTTGTAGTGCGATAATTTCTAATCAAATCGTCTTTGATATGATAAATTAAATTTTACAATACCGGTGAATGAGTATCTAGAAGTACCTTGGTTACTGTGATTTTGAACTGATTTTTAATTTCACATGGTGTTCGGCTTTTTTGAAAACATACTCTCCTAAATGATATCTTCTCAAATAAATATCTGTTTATGTATTCTACGGCTCAAGATTATTCCCATCCTCCGCACTAAAAAATGCTTTCTTACTCATTTGTTCCCTAATGTTAACATGTGATACTTTATTTAAAATTTAGTTACGTAACAGTGTGTTACAGGCACCTCGGTGGGGAGTTGCCAAGGATTCTAAATTTTATGTACCCGTGCGGAAGTATTATTTTCAGTATCAATACCCTGGTATTGACACTGAAGTGTCTATACCTAGTAATAATGCCCTAGGGTATCATACCCTGGAAAATGACCTTTTCTATTCCCCACTCTATCTCAATCCCTCACCCTCCCCAAAGGCGGCTCCCAGGTAATACTGAACGCTTCTCAGAATTCGAAACCATAAATTCTTTTATCGATACCATGTATAAAGGTAAGTTTTTTGGAAATTGAGGTCATATTTTTTTGCCAGCAGGGTAAGACGATTGATAACTGCTGAGGTAAACCGCTTCTAAGCTAACTCTATTTCTTCATAGCTTCTTATTTTGACATCCCAGCAAATTTTGTAATTTATACGAGTTGTTTCATCCATTAATTATTTCTGTCAATATCATCTCCGGTAGTTCATCATACCTTAGACCATGTGATACATTTGTTTGATCCCTTTGTTTTGTTTTTTTTCTGTCTGCGTACACGCTCTGTAAACAAAATGAGGAATAGGAGTTCCGTCGTCGTGCTCATGATCCATCCATTGCCTGTGACAACAACGAGTTTGAGAAAGCATTGAGGGAGAAAGTGCAGGGCGGAGGAGCGTGATGATTTTTTTGGAAAGAGAAGGATTCCACCCTGCCGTAGTTTTTCGGCGTGAGGGATCTATGATCGCAGTGCTTGCGTCGTCGAATTCTGAAATGAGAAGCAGACGGAATAAATAAAAGAATCGGCATTTGAAGCCTTATAAAACGGTTTTCTCGAAAGCGCAGCCTAAAAATAATTTGTTCGCGGAAGTTTTTTTTTTATTTTCAAAAATCTCCTTGGGAAACCATTATCCGAAGCCTCAGAGGAGGCGCCAAAGAATAAAAAAATCCCTCCCGTTCTTCAATAACGATCGAATTCTCAGTCTCACAATGCCTCATTATCGTCAGCCTTCCAAATTTTCTCCCACCCGATTTCCCCATCCTTCCTTTCCTCCTCTCTCCCACTCCCCACATCTTGCTTCTACACAATGTTCCCTTTCTCTCTTCTTTGGCACCCCTTGCCAGTAACCGTGCGCGTGGGAAATTTTGCCCGACCCCCTGATTTGGCCCCCTCTCTTCGGCGGGGTGATTTGGAGCCTCTCTTCCGGTATCCCTCGACATCCATCGACCCGCCATTTTTGTGCCTCCCTCTCTCTCCCCAAATTCATCAATAATTTCGGAATCCCAGACTCACTCGATTCTTTTGTGGGGAAGGTTGAAAGGCGGTCTCGGGGTCACAGGGGTGGACGGTTGGAGGTGGGCCCAAGGGAAGATGAAACGTATTCTGAGAGATGTAGATAGCGTAATGGATAGGAGCTCAAAGAAGTGGAAAATTAGCAATTCGCAACACTTGACATGTTGTGGACCGGTAATTGACTGTGATGAGTCAAAAGTGAGACGGGAAATTGAAAACGTTGTAAAAAAATTTTGAAAGCATCCATTATTTCTTAGTGCTATTTGATTTTTAACCCTTTGATAATTTTAATGAATCTCTTTGAATTTAGTACTTAAAATAATTACATTTTTCCTCTCATCTAAATGAAAATAAAAGAAAAGACTATGCCTGACGATCTCTGTCCTAAATTTTCGTCCATCATCATAAATGATTTTTATTTTTCTTTTAGATCTCAAGGGACTCCTCGGAGGGGAACCCACTCTTTATGCGTCCTCTCCGCACGTAGGATCAACGTTTTTTTCCAAGCCATTTACCATGTCTGCCAATGTCATATCCACGAGGTTTTTTGTTGGGGGAAGCAAATAATGGTAAATCGTAACTGCTTTCGTTTCTCTGGTAGAATTAATAATAGTTTACGAGGGCGGTTCAATAAGTACCCGTGTTAGAAATAAGGAAACCATTTTTTCAAAAACTTTTTTTTAATCTTTCAACATAGTCCCCTTTTAGAAAGATACACTTCTCCCAACGTTCCGGCCATTTTTTTAAGCCCTCCAAAAAATATGATTTGTCGAACTCTCCAAAATACGCCTCTGTCTCGGCGATAGATTCCTTGTTTGAGCTACATTTTTTCCCGCGAGCCATTTCTTCATTTTAGGGAATAAGAAAAAGTCGCAGGGAGCCAGATCGGGTGAATACGGGGGTTGTGGCAGCAATTCATAACGTAGTTCATGCGGTTTGGCGGCGACAACTCCGGATCAGCTTGTCCACCGTGAGCAATCGCGGCACCCATCGGGCCGACAAATTTTTCATCGCCAACTTATCATGTAAAATATTAATTGCCGTTCCTGTCGACACACCCACGGTCTCTGCTACTTCGCGAACTTTTGGTCGTCGATCTGCGAGAATCATGGCGTGGACTTTTTGTAACCACGTCTGCCGGGCGTCCTGGTCGCTCCTCATAAAAAAAGATGTTCGCCCATGTTTAAATTCGTTGAACCAATATCTAACTGTCATCATAGATGGCGAAGTGTCCCCATAAACAGCATCCAACTTTGCTTTTATCTCCTCGCATTTCTTCCCATCCAAAAACAAAAAGCGAATTAGGAACGATTCTGCTCTTTTTCCATCTTAGCGAAAAACACGAAACACGTCTTATTCGAATGGCTGCCAAATCCAAACTAACCTTTAAATAAGTCTGAAATTTGTTTCACCGTCGTTTGATAGATGGCAGCACACGGTGATAACATAAACCTCCCTCCGGAACGCCCTTTGTCGTCAAACACGGGTACTTATTGAAACGCCCTCGCATAACCATATTCGGATACCAATGCTAGAACCATGCACTCTTTTGTTGTACTATTTGATCGTTGAGAAAGTCAAGGCAGTAAATCCAAGGTTTTTTTAATAAGCCGAATGTTTCAGAAGATAGAATAGAACGATGAAAATGTGGTTTGTTCGTGGATGAAAATTTATACATGGAAGGCTCATCCTACTCCTGCTAAGCCAGTCAGTTCTAGCTTGATAGCAGGTACCACGTAAACAGAAATGAGAGCTTAAATTTTATGTCATTATAAATATATATATATATATATATATATATATATATATATATATATATATATATATATATATTTGTTACGTTTTGTTGCAAGCCCTAATCCATCCTGCATAATAATTTGATGTCCATGTTGAACATTATACTATAACATATTTGATTTTGAAGACTCCTTTTCCTTATATTGTGGTTCAACAAAAATTCATTTTTATTTTAAGTTAATTTCAATTCTTTATTATTATCACATTAATGTCATATGCCGTGAATGTGACCTCTCGAATGAATAAAAAACTAGAACTGCAAATATTAACCCCCCCTGAAGTTGATTACAGTAAACTCGTAATTGAATTCCGCGCGATTCGGTACACTGTTCATGAGAAATTACATTAGTGCGTCTTGAAGTAATACTGATATGTCTCATTTATGAGTGTAAAATATCGTCTTATGCAATTATTTTGCCAAATAAATTTTTAAAATCCCACGGAAATTTATCATGCTTTACGAGTAAGATATTGGTCATAAAGAATATACACTTTTCATTTCAATTTTTCGGTTCGACTAACTAGTGGCACTGGCTAATTGCAGCTCATTAAGATTCTCTATTTTCCAAAGGTTGTAGCCTAAGTAGTAATAAACGTTGGAGAACCAAATCATAAACAGCTGAGAGGTAAAATATCCTCCATTAGATTTGACTGACCTTTGGGTGTCATTTTATCCATTTTCATCGCACCAACTCTTAAAATGCCTTCAAACCGCAAATCCCAATCTTAGTTATTTATTTCCAAACGACCTCGATCATTCTCCATCCCCTTCTCCTACCTCACGTCTGTTCCCCATATTTCTCGGAAGAAGTTAATAGCGCAGGCATAAAAGAAACAGAATTCCAAGTGCAGAGAATCGATTTCAAGCCTCAACCTTTATCCATCGGATGCGGCCAACGGAATGAAAATGAAATGCGAGAGTGGAGATAAATACGCCATATAGCATCATTTGCGAAAGGAAAGGAAGAAAGGAGAAGAGAGAGATGAGGTGAAGGGCATATATTGCCATGACTCGGAGTTGAAGACGAAGTTCACCATGAACACGGGACTGTTTGCAGAATGTACACATCACCCTTGTATTTCCCTTTCTCTAGGAGCTATCATCCTTAAATGGGCTCATTCCAACACCGCTGAAGTTTCGCGTAACACGAGCCTTTTATTAACGAGCGCTCGTAGTTGATATGAGATGATTTAGTTAAAACCTAGGTACACTCCAGGCTCAAGAGCTGTAATCTTCATCTCAAACGTAGCCTCCCAAAATTTGAGCGAGGACAGGTACCGCAAGTGCGGGAGCTTTTTAGTTAGAAAACCATACAAAACACCTAGGAAACAATAAACAACGTGAAAATAAATTAAATTAAATGAAAATAATCGATAAGCTATGACCAGATATAACGCACTGAAGATAGGCATTAGAACACGGCACTCGGATGCTTTATGAGGTGACTTAGTCTGTGTGGACCCATTGGCTGCTGACTAAAGAGTCCCTGGTTCAAATCCTGCTTGCATTTGCAAGATATTCCGTAAGCCGCTACAAGGGTCTTTGAATTAAGGAGTGTTTATGTTTCTAGGAATGAACTTTTGGTTTTGAAGCTTTTCTGGAAATCCACAGCGTTGACAACGAGAAAAGTGCAGGGTTTTTCAAACCCGAATGCGTTGATTTCACAGGTCGTAGTGCTTAAATACTTGTAAACTCGAACCACACCTCTTAACCACATTCTGCTTGATGTGGGTTTCTTTTTGATATAGTTTCATCTATTACTTTTCTTAAGAACATAACTGTGATGCCTTCTACAAACATATACGTAAGATGATGCCGAATGTCAGCAAAGCCGTTTGCTACTCGGTTAATAAAACTTTAAAATGCAGCTTGAATATTTTGACTACCTTCTGAAAGAGGTGGTAGACCTTAAAAAACTATTTTCGCGGAGCTAAAGATAATGCCTGAAACCAATTTTTGGCTGATCTAAGTTCATATTGCGGGATTTTTTTCCAAACTTTTCTCATCTAAGGTGGGAAAAACCATTTTGGAAGAAATGATACTTTTATTTCCTGACTTATGATCCGTTCATTTCTCCAAGAAATCTTTTCGTAACCAGTGTCGTTAAACAGAAAAGCATCAGTTTTAGAGGAGAGCAAAAAAAAAAAGAATTCCCTGTTAAGTCCAATAGTCCCGAGGTAGGGCCCCAGAAAAATGGTAGTTTTTCACTGGGCGAGGAGGTAGGTTCGAGTTTATTTTACGACGATGGGAATGCGCCGCAAATAAATCATTGATTCACGCGTAAAGAGGGAAACTCGGAGGTGGGTACGGAGGGCGCATCAAAATCCTATAAGATTCCTGCCGACGGATTCCCCAGAAGAGCGATGTGAAACAGAGCCCTCTCACAACTCCCGACTCCCACACACTCCCAAGCTACCGAAGATAGGCGAGGTTTTTACGACCGCCGCGGCCTGCTATCTGTGGGGCGCAATCTTTATACAATTTCTCGGGATAATGCTGTTTTGTTCCTTCTAATGGGACAATTTCAGCACCTTTTACATCACGCCCGTGATCTCTCCCTCCAGATTTCTACTAGGCCAATTCATGGTCAAACCTGGCCGGAGAACTCTACCACTCAGAGAGAGAGAGATTATGACACTCTGGCGTCTCTCTACTTGATGATTTAAGAATAATCTCTGTCCAAATAGCGAATTTTAAAGTTCACTTCTACACTTGCTTCATAGGCATTATATTCGACTTCAAAGATTTATCTTTTCATGTTTTCCACAGGAATTCTATGTCTTCTCTATTTTTGATTTAGTACATTCAGTGGTTTTAGGGTATAAATTTACTCGGTTCTGAGAGAGGGGTTGACTCAAGTTTGAGGAAATTACCAAGAGTATTCATAAAACTTAGGCGTAGTTTTCAAAATCTAGCCTCTGAAATGAAAAATATTAAATGCGCCTTCTTTCTGAATTTATCCAAATATAAGTGAAAAATACGTAAGAGTATTTGTAATGCAATGGTAGCAAGCTCAAATGTGTAAAATTGATTCCCATTTTTGACCTCCCTACGAACCTTTTTAACCCAACGAATTTTCCCGCACTACAAGTACTGACCAAGTATTGAAAACAACTAACCCGATGGTGTACATGTTTCTATTATATAGTAAATAACACAAATATAATTTAAATGCAGTCGAAACAATCACGCCATGCTCAGCAGTAATTTTTTTTTCTAAAAGGTCACCTTCACCGGCATTTTCTTTGTAATTATTTCCAATTCAAATGTTTTTTGTCTTATTTTCCATCTTTTTGGTAAGATTTGTCTTCGGTAAATTTCCATTGTTCCTTATTCCATTCTTCCGAGAGTCATTAATCGGAATGTTGTCAGAAATAGGAAGTTAGTTGCGGACTCAATGGTTTTAGCTTCTTTTTCCTCTATTTGTAACAATTTTTCCCAAAACGGAACTACCTGTTTGAAATATACTTTTCACACACTAAAACTCAAATGAAACTTATTCCACCTCAACAATATAATGAGTTGGGCAAATAATGAAATATAATATGAATAAAATACATAAAATATAATGTATATCGTGGTAATGAACTCGAATCTCCTCCTCTGTATCACGGTCGTCTTTTCACTTTCCGTACGTAGCATAATTTAGCCTTCCTTCCTCTTACACTCTCCCCTTCTCCCTAGGTTGAACAAGTTTTTCCACCGGAACGCCCTCCGCCTCAGCCCATTGCGCACGTTCCAAAACACACTCTCGTGTACACACGGATACGCGCTCTGCCGACCCCGCTACCGAAGCCCCTTTTAATCAAATATCTCCAAACGGAAGGAGAGGTGGTGAAGGGATGGAAGGCGTGTGGGGAGGTTATCCCTCCACACGCTCCCCCCTCTTCCCCAAGGTTCTTTGACGCTTGCACCACCAGGAAGCGGGGGAAAGGGGAGAGAGAGGCTCAGTGCACAAGACTCAATCACACGCCGCTGCCTTCCTACCTCCTAGACCTTTCCTAAACCCTCCTCACCCTTTTCCACGCGTCTTTTAAACCACCCCCGTAACTGCGAGAGATACGTCTACAGGTAGGTGCAGTTTTCTTCCATCTCGCCGAATGAGAAAGCAAAATTTCCAGCGTCTTCAGGGATGTATTTCGTTTTTACTCGTATTTGCGTGCTTCAGGTTTTTTCGGTAGGCTTTCTTTCTCCTTTCACCTCTCAATCTTCGCTCTCTCTCTGTCTCCCTCCATTGCACGGATCCGCCGCGTGCTTGTATTTTTGTATTTTCTCCGGCTCAGCGACAAAGGAGAGGGGATATCATGAAAGACGGGAGCGTGTGAGGGAAGGAATGTATTTTTTCCATTATTTTTCCTCCTCTCCCTTTCATCGAGTAGGTATTTTATTTTTCGTCTCTATTCTCTCCTCCATCCTATCTCTCCCTCACCTGCTCCAAGGTTCCGCATTTGCGTCACTATTTTCCGACCGGAGGGGTTCTATTTATCTCTTTTCCGTCGCGCTTCCGATCGCATTCCGCCACCCTTAACCCATCCACCCCCGTTCCCCTCTCGTCCTCACCCCACACCCCCTCCCTCCCCACCATCCAATTTCCCGTCGCCCCCTTCCTCCGCCACTACTTTCCTTCGCGACAGCCGTCTTGGTTTTTTTTTCTCCCCTCCGTCTCCCGTTCACGCCCCGTCTTCGTTCCCCACCTCCAGTAGTCTGCCTAACCCTCAGCCGTCGCCACGCCCCACCACCATCATCAGTTCCTGATTCCTTTCGAGTTCTCTGGATTTTTCTCTGCGTGAGGCAAAGGAAGGAATATTTTGAATCACGCACAACAGGTAATGGGGTTTCAACGCGTTCGATTGGTTTTCGATATGCGTCAAATTTCGCACTTCAAGAGTTTGACTCTTTAATGATGGAGAGATGAAACTCCAAAAGATAAAACCAATAATATATGTCCCCTTAATGAGCAAGCGTCGAATTTACCGTACTTTCTGAAGACTTCATCGGCTGTTCTCGTCATGGTAATATTTTCCCCAAGGTTTCCTCATTAATATGATCACCCGCAACATTTGCTATGCTTGCATGCATTTTGGAACACATAGAGCATTTTTTAATGTTTCCGTACAATGGTGGACGTCCGGTTATTGTTTGGTTATTTTTCAATATTTTTCTCTGGCAGAATGATCAAAAAATGACAAATAATGCTGTTTCAACCGATTTTAATTCCCTTGAATTAAGTTCGCGCAAATAAATTTTGCTAAGCTTTTTCACAGCTTATTATTTCTTTTAGTTGACACCCTTGTTCTAGGGGGATAGCATTTAGAGGATTTTGACTTTTCCGGTCAAAATACTTTTCAATTTGCGGGGAGGTGAGATGACTGCAATTCTGAGCTACTGCACAAACTTACTCAGGTATACATGGTTAAACAGAGGTTGTACGGCAATCTGTGAAAATTATCATTTATCCTCATGTACGGGGAATGTTTTATTCTTTACCCTAACTCTATTTACTCTGATTTAGTTCATTATTCTTTAGTTCCTTATATTTCCGAACCTTATCCAGTTTGCTCAAAATACCTTTTCTCTTCCTCAGCCGACCCTCTTTCCTCTTCTGTTTCACAAACTTTAACTCTCTCTTGTCTCTCAACATTCCCTCGTCTTCTTTCTCTATCTTCGAATTTCTCGTGGCAAGTTCCTCTCTTTTCTTGAGGCAAGTTCCTTCCATTATTTTAACACAACCTCCTTCATCCACTCTCAATTACCGTTCTCCTCCAAACTTATATTGCGAAGGCCACTAATTACTTTCAACCTCTATCCTCCATAAAACGTGTTCTGGAGCCATAAAACGTTCCACTCTGCATTAAACCCTTCATTAAAATTTTCTTTGCTGATTGTCCGCCATAAAGTTTCTTTGTCTTGTGAAACATCTCCTCACAAACTCAATACTTTCCCAATTTCTCTATAAATACGTCCATCATCACCTAAAGCAAAGGCTGAATATGAGAACTATTGCATCTGCTTAAACGGAGTAACTTCGACTTTCGGCTCCTTTGAGAATCTTCTTTTGCTTTCTTTCTGTTTACCTCCATCTCATAATTTAAAGCACTTACTCCATGATTTACTCAATTGGAAAGAGTTAAAGTGCATCTAAGCTAAAATGCTCCTTTTTCGTTCTCTCACCGCAAAAAATTGCATCGCACCAAGAGCAGAATGATTTATTTCTTGTCTTTTTCTCCCTTCTCCTGCTGCGTAGGTATTCACTACTCGAAAGTAGGAGACAAACTCTGCATAATTATCCACTCCATAGCACCCGCTCTTGAAGTACACCATTTCTGTAAATGCTAGTGTAAATTTTACCCCAAAATTTTCGTGTTGATCAATCTTTTTCGGTACATGCCTTGGATAGCTTTCAAAATTACCTGCCACCCGGGTCTTTTACCGACGCATTTTTGAGCGGTACATCCTCATCTGCAAAGAAGAAAAAAATATTATTTTCGTCCAAGTGTTTAACCACCCCACGTAGTTTAAATTTCACCCCTCTTCACCTCAATTTCTGCTTCATTTTTCTCCAACCTCCCTCTTACTTGCCTTGCTCTTGTCCACTATTACTCCACTTCCCTCTTCTTGGCCACAACTCCACTGAGTGCCTCGTCTGAAATTCCCTCCTTGCTTCCCTCCTCTGGTATCTCCCGGGAGAAGGTTCATTACTCCACCTCCACCACTTCTCTCCGCTCTCTCCAACATTCCCTTCTCTCTCCTAGAACCTCCCCATTATTCTCCCATTCCGTGCATAGAAGCGGTTGGTGTGTTTATTCTTCCCCTCCCGAATCTTTCGGAATTCTCGCTCAAAAAAATATTTCATAAAATATATCGAGACGAGGCGATGGGATTCGTAAATTGGAATGAAATGGTCCCGTGAAAAATTAAATTGTCGCCAAACCGAGGGGAAAAACTGGAGAGAGATGGTGGATAGGGAAACCTACTGATGGAAAATATTATATTTATCTGTTTTTTCTTCGCTCCGTGGCCAAAATTTATTCGGTCTGATTAATATGTGAGCCATTACTATACCCGACGGAGAATATGAACGTCGAGATGGAATCTTAAATAGAAAACTTTAGAAATTATTCAAAAATTCTTATCGAGCTAATGGAAGTGGAAACTGAAATATATTCTGCTGCTGTTGTAGGGAAAAAAAAACTCGAAGGCCTCGATAAAAATGATAGCAGGAAATGCATATTTCCGCATACATCATATATTTTATATTAATCTTGAATTGAAATAAATTTAAGGTTCTCCGATAATGTTTCGTGAAAGATACAAGACAAAAGTCAGCATGCCCATTACTCTCGTTTTATATTATAGTCTATAATTAATATAAGACGTCATAACTATTTACTGCAGTATATTATACTACCCCTGACTTTATTATGTACACTATAATGTATTTTCCATTTTATGGAACATACATTCAGGACCGCATTGTCGATTTTTGAGTTAAATCACTTTTACATTTCAAGTACCAGTTTGACTTTATAGTTAGCAAATGTATTAGTGAATGCTGATTTGGATTACATTCTCCGAATGTAATCGCAAAAAATGTAAATATACACACACAATCCTTCCAGAAAATAATTTTAACCTAAGATTGAAGGTCTGTTAATTTCAATTTTTAGGCCTATTTAGGCCTCTGTGGTAATAATCTCCTTTATAACCGCTCAAATACAGTGAAGCAGTGAAGCAGTACAGTGAAGGCTAAATCAAATAATACATACCTAGATTGAGTAATGCTTCAATCACACTTCGCGCGCCAAAAAAAGCTGCAATATCAATTTCATATGTTTTTTACTATTTAATTTTACCATTTTAAAGGTAAGATATTTTATTTCAATCAACTGATATGGAATATGATTAAATTCCCTCAAAACGAAAACTAATATTTCTCTTTTTCGATTTCTTAAAAATAAAAAAATTATCCAAAGTTTAAAAATTTAAATAAACCCAAATTTTAGTTCTTCCCTTCTATGAATTTGATTAAATTCTATACATCTGCTGATTTATGGACATGATATTTTTTATTGCTTCTCTTTAATTAACAGTTGCCCAAAACTTTTCAATTTCCGATTAAGTGAAACATTTTCAGCAGAGTTTAAAACAAACGTTTCAGCAGATTTTCAACTGAACGTTTCAGCGATGATTTTTTGTCGCACATACCAAGATGATCGAAAAAAAATATAAATAAGACAAAAAAGAGATGGGTATAACAACCCCTCCCGTTCGGCCTCAATACACGCGACTTACTCTCTTCGACGCCATCCCGTCGGACTTTTTACTTCTCCCTCATTCCCCGCGGCAGGCGGCACACGCCCCCTACTCCCCTCTCCACGCACTCCCGATCATAATGGCTCTCCCTTTTAGAGACTCCGCTATTTTCGCTTTCCGGTTGAACTACGCCTCCGCGTTCCATCCTCACGATCGCGTTTGTTTGGCCGCCGCCCTAAAATTAGGCCACCCTTCACGCACGCACGTTCGGGGTCCTCTCTCACCATCGCACCTCCCCTCCCCAGCCCTCCACGTCCCACCCTCTCGGCCGTGCGTACTTTCCATCTCCCCACCAACACAACCAACAGATCCTCCCCCATATCTACCTCCCCCCGTCGTCCATCTACGTCAACCCATTCAAGCGCCAGCACTCTCTACACATTCACGCACACCCCATCCTCCCCTCTTCCCAACCCTTCCAATCGCCAGTTTCGCAATCGTTTCCTCTCGCTTTCGGAAAGAATGGACTTCCTCCTCTTCCTTGAAAGGTCCCGTTCAATTCGCGAGCGTCCGTCCTCTCCGTTCATCCCTGCTAAAGTCTGCCTTCCCCACAACCGTCCCTCCGAAAGCAATTACATTACCCCCTCCGCCCGTATTCAGCTCCGGGTGAATGTTGCGGGCGTTCAAATCTTTCCTTCAGCTGCGCCGCTGTTGTTTTGGCAGGACTCCGCGGGGATGTGCCCATTTTTCCTCCCCGGGCAGGCCCCATCTGTCTCGCGGGGCTTTCTCTCTCGGTCTCCGAGACCCGATCGTCCGCTCGTTGGTCGTGAAAACGGAGCCCAAAACCTAGGTCATATAATGTGAATTGTTCTACGCGATGGTAAACGATTTTTTTGGTCCTGACTACAGTTGACTTTAATGACGGTTGTTAAACTATAGTACTTTAATGTTTATTTCAATGAATATCAGTGAGGATTCTTTCCGTTTTTTTTAAATTCTCGAAAGAAGTACCCTGAGCAAAGTACATTATTCATTGTAATGAAATCGAGGGCATTCCCGCTAAAATAAAACGTCTTTCTTTTTTAATATTCGGTTACCAATTTTTTGATTTGGGGTAATTCTTAAAATAACAGCACACTTGTTATGTGGCCTTTCATGGCAAATATATTTGAAAATAAAAAAATAACGTATCATTTAATTACCTAAGTTAAGGTTTAGGTAGCGGAGCATTTAGGGGTTTCTTAACTTACTGCACTGAGTTATTTCAAACCTAAAATTTCTTTACTTTACCTTACTAGAATACAAGGTTTACAGCCTACTCCACTAAAAAAAATAGCCCAGCAAAACTAATTTGGCCAGCACACGATTTTCAGCTGAGATTGGTAAGGGCCGTAGTTTATATCCTGAATAGATCTCCCGTGGGATGTTTATTGTATAAAACATATTATATGACAAGTTTTTTTATATACGATGAGATCATTTCTGAGAAGATAAACTTCTAAAGGAAAAGACAAATTTTGTAGATGCTTGTCCAATTAACAATTATTTTCCGAAAAAAGGAAACATTTAGTTATAAAAATAGCAAAAAGGCTAGTCAATCAGACCAGCAAAAGTAAAATGCGTAATTCAATAATTCAAGAAAAAACGTCATTACCTAGAGCTCTCCTGATAACTTCGAACGAGATTATGAATGGATATTTACCATGAACTATTCACAATTGAAGTTTTTCCATCAAGAGAGTCTCCGTTTTCTTAATTAACTGTTGTTAAATGTTTTCTTTATTATACAACTACCGCGGGGCAAGCACTCAAAGAAACGATCTCGTTTTGTTCGGAGAGGTCATAGTATGAGTATTTATCACCCTGCATAAAACCATATTTATTTCCTTGATTATATTTTGGCCCGATACACCCTATTAAATCGGAAGATTATATTTTTCTTTTCTGTCTTTTCCTTCGTCCCAACTCTTTTCCAGGGTCCCACACCCACCGGGGCAATATTCCCGACCGCATTCCCCCTTGACAAGACGACTGAAATGAGGGGAGCGAAAATAATAAATAAATAGCGGAGCGGAAGGAGTCGAAGGCAGCGAAAGAAAGTAAGAAAGAGGGAGGCAGTGTGTGAGAGAGAGAGAGAGCGTGAGAGAAATGACCGAGTTTATTATTCCCCTTCGGAATCTCCAGCAGAGCGGGTGAGTGGGCTCGACTACCCCCGGCAGACGTCCGCGTAGATAGGAGCAGGCTGTGGTGTGGGTAGGGGGCGGGGGGTAGGAGAAGACAATAAAAAAAGAAAAGGGCAGAGCCACGGATTCGCCGAGATGGGCGGCATTAGGGGGGAGGGAGGGAGGGAAGGAGGCGGCGGGAGAAAGATGGCGATCGCATGGAGATGAATGGATGAGGTCAAAAGGGGACAGAGGGAGTAAAGAGGACGGGGTAAAGGGGATGGATGGGAGGAGGAGAAGAAGGGTGGAGGGGCGTGTTTGTGTACCGTCGAGTGGCGAAAAGAATTGAAAAAGTTCAGAAAGTGCCCTTCCCGCCCCTCCCTTCCGATCCCTCCTCCTCCCTTGAGCTATCGGAATTGCTAATCTTCGGCTAAAAAAAAGAAGATACACACTTTCTGACTTCGCAGATAAGCAGCAGATCTGGGCTAATCTGAATATTTCCTTTGCAGGAAAAAGACGCTGTATTGTTTCCTAGACCCTTTCTTCTTTTACGAGGGTCATCCGGAAAGTAGTACCCGTTCGTGCCGCATGAAGTGCTGACGACGCGAGTAGCCGCTGGACGAGGTCAGATAGCTTCAGTGGCTTGTCTGCCTTCTCTGAGCCAAGTTGCGTGACGCTAGCATTGTCTGTGTTGTTTCTGTGATTGTTTACAATGTTTAAAAAAATTGAGAACGCCGCCAGTTGTGAAGTGAGGGCAGTGATTAAATTCCTCAAAGCAAGAAACGTTCGCCCATGTGATATTCATCGCCAATTAAAGGAGGTGTATGGAGACAATGTAATGGACGAGTCGTCTGTTCGGCGGTGGTGTCGCAACTTCAACATGGGGAGGGGGAACACACACGACGATGAGCGTTCGGAGAGACCGTCTGTCATTACAGACCAACTGGTGAGCTCAGTTGACGAATTCGTGAGGAACGATCGGCGCGTCACAATTGATGACATCTGTGAGCATTTTCCCAATGTTTCTCGAACAATTGTTCATGAAATTGTTAAACACCATCTGCATTATGCAAAAATTTGTGCAAGATGGGTCCCTCGCGTATCTCAATGAGCTGGCGGCGAAGGACTATGCAGCAGGAATACAGAAACTTGTCACACGTTATGACAAATGCCTTAATTTGCTTGGAGATTATGTTGAGAAGTAGTTTAAAGTATCCTCTTTCAAATAAAATTTTTTATGTTTGTTAATATTTACTTTTGTGTCTTTATTTCACGAACGGGTACTACTTTCCGGATGACCCTCGTATTTACGACTGCACATAGCCTTTCACGAGCGTGTTGTTCCATATGATGGTATGATAAAAAAATATTGAATTTTTTGTCTATTATACGTTTTTGAGTTTTGCCTTTGAAGCCCTATAAATAAACTAAGAAGTAATTTTTGTGTACACCATTATTACTTATATAAGCACGTATTTAGCAATAAAAGCAGGCAAAATAAAAGTTACATTCTATTATTTATTTCATTTAAATATTGTTTTGTGTTTCAGAAAAACATTAATATTATGTACAAGTAAATATATTTCTGGTATCATTAATTTAGATAATTTGACTACGTAGATTACTTATCAACCTTTGACTCCTTCGTAGTTAAATTATTCTCTACATCTAAACAATGTGTGAAAGTTCACTTTAGTTGATATTTGAAGAAATTAATAGATTTTTACCTCAGAAATTACGTTTCTTCTCTATACCTAGTATTAAATTATTTCACCGAATAACCTAAAACCAAATACAGGTGTCTTAAGTTAACCTACAATTGATTTTTTTACATGGTAGATAAAATATTAACGTTTTCCCATAAAGCTTCAGAAATGGCGATTTATGATTCAAATTTTATATCAAACATTATTTTTTATTGTTTCATTTTAGGCGCATTATGTATTTTTAGAGTTATTAACCTTTACAAACCGTACCGCAAGATAAGAAAATTGATTTTTCAAACAAACGGATGAAGTGAAGGGGCCCTATTGCGTTCGATCCTTGCCACGGATACAACTGAGATAAAAAAAGAAGTATATTCCTACTCGTTGCAAGCGATACTTGGGTGCGAACAACCTTGTTGTTCTCGTTATCGAAGCGCATTCCCCTTCCCGATGGGTATGAGTTTTTCTGTGGATCGACTGCAGCGGTCACCGTCCACCGCCGCGGCATCCATTAAGGAAATGAGTCTGCGCGACGTGTGCACAACAGCATGACGATGCATTTATTGCGATGCATCTGTTTTTGCTGCGCTTACACGTTGCACCGGAATGCATTCCTAAGGAATTCCAAGGATGTATTAATAAAAGAAAATTTCTGAGCGATCAGGCCAATGGACTCCAATTTTTTACGCCTCAGCTTCCTCTTTATTTCTGAAGAAATATGGGTGTATAAGTTACACTATGCATTAGCTTGATGACCAATAATTCAACTTAAGTGAATCTCATTTTTCGTTAGAGAAAGGATTAGGCGTGAATTATATTTTTGACATACTGGTATCCTTATGAAATAAATTCTGTTGTCTGTAGAAGGGCATTACACAAGGAAGGGTACTTTCAAAGATGTATTGCAGAGAAATTTGTGAAGATGTGGGATGAAACACTCTTATCTAATTTTGTTGCACGAAGAAAGTGTATACGAACATATTTAGAGCTTTGAAGAGATTGATGATCGATGGAGATTAGAGGAAGTATTACATATAATTCGAGTATTGTTAACTATCAAAGCAGCACATCCTCTTGAATAAACGGCTGAATTCAAACTGGTTAATTTCAGTTTTTTCTGATCGGCACGTTAATAACCCGTCACTTCAGTTTTCTCAACTTCTAATATTCTTCTGGAAGTGTATGAACTCGTAGTTAACTGAGATATACCGTCAAAATCGGTTAATTGTAGCTCCTCTTAAATTAATTTATCGTTTTTTCGTTTATGTATGTTTGGGTCAAATCTTTCACTATACCATCCGCGAAGTTACAATGCACTAAAATTTTATTTCATTAGTAATTAATTTTGCTGTTTGTTGTCATCACCAAATATTAAAACCCGGGGTCATCTGCTCGGAAATCAGATTCTCCATCTACTGCACTAACATGGGTGGGGTTTTACCATATAGCGTGCATATAGCCAAATAAATTCAAACAAACAGGTATACAATCCAAATATTAATTTCCTGAGTGACAACTACAATTGATTTTGGCAGTAAATTATGACCTATTTGGTTTAAGGAATGGCTTTTAATAATCATAAGTCTATAAGTACGAAGATCAATTTCAGTAGTTTCCTTCGACCTCTTCGACTGTTTGATGTCCATACAAGAATTTCTCATAAAATATAATTGAAAAATCACGCTTGGCAATGAGCAATAAAATAAGGAAGAGGTAAAGTATGGTTTGTGTGGGTTGGACGGCAACCTGCTCGGAAATATCGGCTCCCAGAGCTCCCATTATTTTACGACCGAGCGGCGGAGTAACTGCACCTTAAGCGTAGCCATACGGGACGTGCGACTGACACTCAAATGACGATGGAAGGTAAACCCATCACTGCCGGCGCGGTTCGAAACTGGGTCGGTCGGCGGTGGGTAGCTAGGTTACAGCAAGAAATGCCCGGTGCTCCAAGAAAATTGATGTAACTCACTGGTGCGGTGGTTCAAGGCCGAGAGCCTTCGAAGTCGAAAGAGACGAAGAAGATGATAATTCATTCTACCACGTACCGTTAAAGCCACCTCAAGACGGCTGGGTGGCAGTAGGTGACTCAAATCAAATATCTAGCATCAAAAATGTTATTCTTAATTATTAATTACCAATCGATGTGTGAAATATTTCAAATAATGGGTGTTTTCTTATCTTCAGGTATATTCATTACGGTATATAAGTGCAAAATACTTGCAAATGTATGAAAGATGAGCTGCTAGCACTAAAAAGAACATTAGAAGAAGATTAATTTTGATACAATAATTACAACATGCGAGGTTGATTATGATAGAGATGTATTTTTTCCCCTTATTGCGGTCTTTTACAGTTATTCTGATCCCTTATCATTCGCGAGGAAAATTGCATCTTCAATCAGTAATTTCTGCACTTGATCGCTCTAGTCTTATTTTCATTATCTCTCCCACCGTTGCACGATATCATTGATAATAAGTTTGAAAACGCCGCTGATGCGATGTCAACGTCGTCGAGCTTGCAGTGAAAAGATGGACGGAAGAGGATATGCGAGAGAGAAGGACGGGTGGAACGTGCAGCGAAGCCTTCGACGCCGCAGTGGTTGAGTTAGTGGTGGCCATGACGCCGTTGTGAAACACTATGCGCTTTGCTTGGGTATCGACCGCGTGCCTCACACAACGTTGAAAGGTTAGGCCGAGAGGGACACAAGAGAGAGGCTTGTTATTCCATGTATTTTTTATATACCCATATAACATGGAACTTCGCCCATGTCACTCATTTCCACTCGGCCAATATCGTCCGTTATTTTCTTGAAAAGTCAAGGCGCTCGGACTCGAATGGATTTGGACTAAGTAGAATGCACACTGTATAATGAGCTAAATAATGCGATATGGATTTTCGGACACTCTTAAAACACCTTGCTCTAGGATTTTTTTCCTGTATCGCTCTGCTTCAAAGAGAGTACTTCCGCGTGAAGGGCAATGTGAATTGCGCATGACCGACGATGGAAGCCAGAGTCAAAAGTGTAGGCTGAGATGGGTCTTGATAGGGGTCGTGGATTATCCGCGTGGGAAATGCTTTTGCAATTTTTTTCCCCAGTCAAATGGAGATTTTTGTCCCAATGGACCGAGATACTTGCAAATGGATGGGAGTGGTAAGATGGCCGAGGTCATTTCAAGCCACCACGAATGTATACGTATATCACGGCACAAAACGTATCAAAATACTGCATAATTCACGTTCTGCAGGCGAGATCGCGAATCGGGAATCTCACGGGTAACGTTATCAGGTAAATTACTCGTTCGACTGTTGAATAATCGATTGTGTAATACAATTTAGCGTCGTTAAATGCCACCTTATCACAGCGTCTCTCAGCCTGAGGCGAATAATGCCGGCCTACTTGTGGAATTGGAGTATCAAGAGTTTTCCCACGCCTTATTGCTTTGGTGTAATATCATCGTAACTCTGATAGAATTATGCCGTAACCGCTGAGAATTTAGACAACTACACACTATTTAGCCAGCTCATAATATATTTTTGTAACAATTGCTATTGGTTCCGTTACTAATTTCTGGAAACAAAATGCTTGTTGTGGCAAATCACGATGTTCAAACGGTTTGCCTTAATGTGTGAATATTTTGTTTAGAAATGAGATAGTGTTTTTTCCGTGTTAACAAATTACAAATGAATGAACAACTGTTTTACAGCTGCTAATTACAAATAGAGAATGAAATACACTTTTTTCATGCATCTTGAGTAGCACTGAAAAAGGAATTGTCAATGAACAGACTTCATTTTCTCGTTCATGAACTTCATCCAAGTTTATTAGCTCATCGATGAGTTTCAAATTAGTCAAGTCTTATTAAACATTTCTATTAGGCTAGAGGTTTTATATTCTTTTAAGATAGGATGTTTTTCTTCTTCTATGATATAATTTATTATTTAGTATTTTGAAATGGAGAAATATATTTGTGGACTCCGGTGGTGGCATGATAACGTCCTCGCCTACCAATCCAGAGGTCGCGGGTTCGATTCCCACCTAGGTGGTTTTTCACATAAGGCATGGGTGTATGTATTTCTAATGTTGTTATATCATTATTATTATATCAAGTCCCATCTAAAAGGCCGCAGTGCTATTTTGGACTAATGCAAAATAAATAAATAAGAGAAAAAAAGCTAATTCAGCAGCAAGTTTGATAGTTTTTGTTATTAATTAGTTTTGTGATAAGACATGTTATTTTTCCGGTTGTTATTAGTATTCCAATGTATTTTTTAGGTTTTAGTAGACGACTTAGGTGGTTATTTCTTTACAAAATGGATTTGTTTAACTAAAGGTTTAATACTGAAAGATTTTGAATATTTTGCTGACAAATATGAGGATGACATTGTAATTTTAATTGACCGTTTAATTGATTATTTCTTAAAAAAGGTAAATGTAACTACTTTACACCGTCTAGTAAATGGCATTCTGAAATAAGATTGGGGAGAGAGATTATAGATTTGCAATCGTGTAATAGTAAATTCAGCGATTATATGTAAATTTTGTTTTGAACATACTGAAAGAACTCAAATATTTGAAAATCATTGAGTTAATTTGCTTTAGGTGAAAGGATTAAATAATCCATTCCAATAGCAATAATGAGTAAAATAGGCGAGATAAAGAGTTAAACATTTTCTTAAGCTCTTCTATGTTTAATCATTCGAAGACTAACTGGTATATGAACGAATTATCGGGAAGTTAAATTAAGCACTGGTTTAATATCATAAGTAACAACTTAACGTGACTATTTAAAACAAAATCGGTGATTTTTAATACATTTGTAGCCTAATTAACTAAGATTCGGAAAAATTTGATGTAACCGATATGGACTTAGAAGTCGATGCTTAAATATAAAGCTATATATATAGTCACACCACTATGCAACTCCTTTTCCGTTTTTTACGTTCCTGTAAAAGTTACAGACAGTAAATTCTCTTAAACGCCATAATACCAACTCGATATAAAAGTACTTTATTTCAATAGAAGCTTAAACTTCAAAATGGCTTCAACCTCGTATAGTTTATTTCGATTTCCAATAAAATGTCATTACGACCTATGTATTTGAGGTCAAAAAAAGAATGGAGACTAAATCGAAAATATAGCCTTACTACCTGGAGTAGACCACACAGCATGAAACTGCATTAAATTTTTACGGCCGAGCCATTAAATAGCGACTCAACGCAAGGTTTGGGCAAGAATGGCTGGAGGGAGATAATAAGATATTCGAAAGCCGTCCACCCCACCGAGAAGCCGTGAGGAAGAACGTTACGATTCAAGATGGCTGCTTTTATGGAGTCCCGAGCCATATTGCGGTATTCAATCATCCTAGGGTCTTCTTAGCCTTCTAAACATCTGGGGGAGAGGAATGCTCAGCTAAAATCGAGATCAATCTAAATGTGAAATAGGAAACGGTGTTGCAGAGGCGTGAATCCGTCGACTTTAATTAACTTATAATCTATATTTATGAGCATTAAATTTAATCCATTTAATTAAATAATATTTATCTTCGAAAACACATAACATAAGAATGTCCTCCGAGCAAGAATTTATTATAACCTCTAATTATCTGAAGTAGTCCCTTATAAATATCGATGCAATTAAATGCGACCACACTATATTTTGATTACACGGATAGAATTGTTACGAATTATTGCAGTTTTTTAAGCGTAAAAGTCGAAAAATTATCTTTTACACAGGCTTAGTTAAAATAATGGATGGGGAAATGAAGAAAAATGTGTTTTTTTATAAATTATAGATTTTATTTTCAACCGGATATGATTCAGCGTATCACAATCTGGTGCAAATATTAATCAGAGTAAGTATACATTTTATTTAAGAACACCAAAGTTAAAGGAGATAAAAATATTTTTTTACAGCAAATATTTATTTTCCTTCCATCATGAAGAAGTTCCACCGAGTGCCATCACATACAATAGCATGCATTGTCTAAACTACAGTATCTAATTAAAATTTAATGTCTAAGGAATGAGATTCTGCCAATAGGGAATTCCAACGCTGAATGCAATGCAGTAGAGTTATATCAGCAAATTTTACTTATCAACTGCTTCTGTTTTATTTTGATATTGTATGCAGATAAGTCCGGTGAACATATATTTTTAGAGAGATATTTAAATTTTTGAAAAGCCTTCAATTAGAGGAAAACATTCTACTGTGGTTCGCTATGCTATTTAATACGGACCGTTGTGCATAACTTAGAATTTCAAATCATGAATGCTGCTACTAAGTAATGTTTTAACATGTGGGTAATCTCGTGAAAAATTTACTTCAATAACCATGCCGGAAATGAGACATTTTGAGTCATATTAAAACCACCGTGAAAGGTTTACCTTTCATTGTAAACAGCATGAAGTTTCCAATGAAAAGGACTGTACTTCCCTTCTCTCTGCAATTTTCTGTGACATAGTCGAGTCATATTTTAACCGAAAAAATGTTGAGGCATCTTTGTTTCTAATTTTTTGGCGGACGGAACCACGCACACATACACACACACACATGCCCAGACTCCCTTCGCCCGGCTCATGTGGGGTGCGAGGAGTGTACTTTACCATTCTTTTGTGCCGCGAGACATTATTCGTCAACGAGCGTGCCTTGTCTGTCTCATTAAGGGACAATATGTGTTTTGTTTTTCCTTCTCCCATGACAAGGAATAGTTATGCCATCGCAATCATTTCCGCGCTCTTCTGTTGCTATAATGTGTAGCAACGCGAACCAGTAGATGATGGCGTCGTGCGCTGGCGCGTGTATGTGCTTTAATGCTCGTGTATATGTGTATATGGGAAGGGAGGCCCGCGCGAGTACGGGTGCTCTAATATGTGGGGAACTAGGGCGTCTTTTCATCGCGGCACAAAAATGAAACAGCAGACCCGTCCGTATCGGCCCGGCGAATCGAAAAATGAAGATACACGTACATGTGCGAGGGAAAGAAAGCTGTCATGTGGCACGTGGCGAAAATATTTGGTTTTAGTATTAGAGAAAATAAACGATGAAGTAATTTTTCCTACCATTGTAATTTTTCTACAGGATTTTCCGCATAAATTTAAGTGGCTCACGCGAACCTGACTCTCTCAACTGAAAATTGTGAAGGAACACAAAATTTGTGTTCGGGTTCTTTGAACTCGGATTGAAAAGACTGCTGGTTATGGGTCAGTCACTGCTTACTCCACCGTATCACGTATCGCTGCCTAGGGGAACCTTTGGGAAACGCTTCATTAGCGAGCGCTTTGGCTCGATTGCATCAGGACTTGGCGCAAGACCATTGGAGTAACTGAGTTTCGGTTTAGGCTATTTCAAGCGTCTTTCATTGAGAAATCGTACTTTAAAATTCTACTGTGTTTCACATTTTGAATTTTCTTTATTGCATTTGGTCATCTGTAAATTAACACTTAAATTGACGCTAAATTTGGAGGAAGGTCCTGGGGATTTTGATAAACGTTTTTTAAAAAAATTCACAGTCCGTAAAATAACATTTATTGCCCTTCCGCGCATTTTCTTGATCTATAAATGTTTATATATTTCATACTTTTTAAATGTAAGTATCATATCAAGCCGCTTACATGCATGATACCCTACAATCCACTGCTAGAGTTTGTGGTAGGGTGAGGATACACACCAGAATACTTTTGGTGCTAAATACTTTTCCCCCATAGCGCGGTCACTCAACGTTATTCCGATCCCTTATCGTTTGCTGGAAAAATTAAACCTTCAATCTCCCTGTGGTTATTGGATCTAATTTTATTTACCATATTTGTCCTACCTTAGTATGATGGGGCTAATAATACATTTTTCGACGTCGTCGCTAAAGAGATCCTTCCAATACGTATATGCTAGAATTTTACTCTCTCATTCAACCTTTGCTACGTGAGTGATTCTCAACCTAGATCATCCAATAGTATTGATACGCTACTCAAGTATCCCAACAACAATTTCCTTATCAGCTCCCTTATTTCATTAAACTAGCTTTGTTTAATTTGAGTAGGTATCTTAATTTCGGGGAAAAAATTGAATAAATTCAAGTCTACTTTTAAAGCTTCTTTAACCTATTTCTATTTGAGGGACTATTTCAAGCGAAGCCATTAGCACAATCTGTCTCGTCCTTCGACATCTAACGATGGCTTCACTATCGAAAAGAATAGCCAATATTTTCCAGGTAGTTATCCTTTCCGTCCAAATACTTAATTCTAGCAAAAGAAAGTTCCCACAATGATGCGTTCAAGGTGAACGAGAACTAATCTCCTGCGTTGAAAACTTCTTTCGTTGATTGTAACTTGAAGGTATAATGCAAGAATTAAGTTGATGATTACCCACCATACGCGAGTCCAATGATGAAGTACGTTTGACAAAAGGTTTGAGCATCAGGTTTATCACTTATTTTGCTTCGCAATGGTTTCCTATTGTGGAGGAACCCCAAATCGCGTCTTCCACCGCGTCCATGACTTTTTGGTCGGGACGGGTTGGAAGAGGGAGGCTTCTCTTGACAAATGCAGCGCATCTATGACGTCAAGTGTCCTTACAACCCCGCGGCATCTTCGATCCCACTCCCTTCCCACCCCCCTTCGTGATCATCCATTATCCTCACCCACGCCGCCTTCTCGTTCCCTCCATCCGCCCTCAACCTCTTCCCACCTTTTGTGATAAATCACAAGTCCCGAGCAAAGTGGGGAGGGCCCGAGACGCCTTACCCCACCCATTTACGACTGTCCTACGGGCGCGGAAGCGGCATAAGGAATGAAGAGGTTTAGATTAAGCGAGCGAGACTGAGCGTGTTGGTGCGGGGTGGATGGATTAGGTGACGGAGGGTGCGGGATGGATGGGCAGGAAGGTGGGGGGTGAGGGCGAGAAAGGAGGAATGCGGGCGGGAGAGTGGGTGGCTAGGGGTTGACGCAGGTGGGACGGACGAGGGGGAACGAGCGGGGAGGTAAAGTGCTCCTTCGCCCACGGGAGCGACTTCGGTGTCACCTTCATCAAGAGACCGCGCTGGGAGAGCGATGGCGTGAAACGTGGTGGAATTTTCTCCATCCCCACGAAAGAAAATATGGAGGCGAAAGAGGGAGACTCCCCCGCACAAGCCCATTTCAGTCTGCCTATTGCTCTGATACCGAAATATGCAAGATATGCGACGCATGAATTGTTTCTAAAAATGATCATTTTCCCTATTAAAAGAATTTGATTCGCACCGGTACGGCACTCCAGGCTAGCCGTTTTTCCTGAGTAGCCGCAGAGGATGTTTTGTACAGAAGATTCGCCTGCAAAGCAGTGAAAAATGCCTTCCTGTCCATATTGTTATTTTTTTCAAATATTTTTCTCGTTGATATTGCACCTCGATGGAAAGAGTCATCGCTTCAATAGTAATAACTTTGAGTGTAAGCGTGACGGGTATACTGAAGGAATTTAGTTGGGAGCCTGTTCATTCACAAAATTAATTGACAAGATAGATATTTAGAAGGTCCAGGTCATCTGAGTTTCCAACAATTCTGAGGGAATTTTTATGGTCCCAAATTATTTGGGTAGATTACTCCACCGGAATATGAAAGAGAAATGTAACCCGTAATCACTTGCATAAATTGGAAGTAGGTGTCTTAAGCGGTTATTTTGAAAATGTATTGCTAGACTCAAGGTGCCACAGTAGGAGATACCATACAAATAAGGTTATAGCGAATTAAAACCGAACGATTTAAAATGCAAATTATAATTATTTATTCAGGTTTTTATAAAAAGAATCGGTAATAATTTGTATGCGTGAAGTGCTGAACTAAGACCGTCAGTTAAGTGTTCGTATGCTGGCAGATCGTATTGGTATTGATAAGATGACACTGCCCACCATTATCAATAAACATTTGGCGATGCGAAAGATCTCCGCTAAACTCGTCCAGATGGTCTTGACGGACGACCAAGAGCAAAGTCGAGGATCTACTAGTGAAGACCTTCTGCAATGGCATCGCGACGATTCCCTAACCCACTTACAGTCCCAATTTGGCACCAGTAGATTATTTCTAATTCCCAAAAGGAAATCCTCCTTCAAAAGTCACTACCAAGGGACCCTAAGTGCCGCCAAAGTAGCTTGCAGGCGTACCCTTAAGAACTTTCGAGAATTCGTCTACCACGAAACCTTCGAGTTGTGGAAAAGCCGCGAGAAAAATTGTATCGGCGCTTAAGGAATGTATTTTGAAGAATTTTGAGGCATTTGAGCGATATCTGAAATAAATCTATTTTTCCGAAACTTTTCCCGATATTTCGTATACAAACAATGTATATTCGTACCTGCGAACGATAAAGGATCAGGATTACTGAAAATCACGGCAATAGGGGGAAAGTTTTCCTCAAAACTTTAAACAGCCTATAATGTTAAAATTATCTTATCCTCATTTCATTGTCTTTTTGTTTATGGCAGCTCCTATTAGGCTTCACTAGGCAGCGCCTAGGGAAGTATTTTGCGCATAAATAGCGTATTAAAATTTATCAGATGCTAATATAATAATCCATTTTTTTAATATTTCAATTTATCGCTAAATAACAATAAAGAAAAACTTAATTTTGATGTTGTAGATCTGGACTGGAATCAATTCCCGACACATCTTTTTAATACATAGGATCTCCAAAGAGTACCATGGAGATGTATTATGAACTGTTTCACAAAAACCTATTGTTAACTAATCATATCAATAGTTTGATGAGCAATGAAAGAGTTCATCTGGTATTAGCAATAGACCTAAAGTGTGAAGAATTCATTCATCTTTGGTACGAAAAAGGCGCTCTCTGAACCTTCTTCAGATTCCCTGTAGTAAATGATACGCGAAAAATCATAAATCTTAGGTGTTGCTGAGAGTATCCACCAAAGCAACCCAGATCTGAAACCTTCCCTCCGATTAGTATTCCAACGAATTCAGTTGGTAATTTAATATTGATAATTCCAGGTTAATTTGTAATTTATGGCGTACTAGGGAAGATAATAATATATGTTTAAATAAGAATAACGAATCCGTGTGCATAGTTAAATAATCAAAGAGGGCAGGAAAATAATTTCCTTAATCTTCCCGTCGATAGCGTTTTCACAACCATTGATGGGATCTTATACGCAAAGGACGATTTTTTACTTTAGGGAGGGAACCGTCGGCTTCAGGGTTAAACCAATAAGCCGAGGCGGGGCTGACACAAAGTGAAAAAGTAAATTTAATTTCAAAAAAGGAGGCGGAGAAAAGAGAGAGAGAGAGAAAAAATTATAAAGAAAATAGAATGAGATCGGATCTGGAAAATAAGGGAGAGGGGTTTCCGGAGAGAATGATGTTATGACAATCTTCGGGATGAGAGAAGTAGTGAAATGAGAATAGAGGGTTATGAGGGATATCATAAGAAGAGAGAGTTCTGCTCCTGGTAATGAGGACGGGTGGAGGTTGCAGAGAAGAGAGATTGAGCCGGGTGAATTTGTAAAGGGGAATCGTGCCGAGAGTTTCACGAATTTACGTGTATGTTATAAACTTCATCTTTCTTGAGTGATTTTGAGAAAGATAGCACTGCTTTAACAGTATCTTTACTCCCATTTTTTCTCTCAATATGTGTATACATATATTGTATACAATTGTATATATACACTATAAATATTTTATATATATATATATATGTATACAATTAAAATTATCCCGTACCTTAATTGATTTATAATAAAAAAATCTCTCTGCTTAGACAAATGTTCTTACTCGTAGTCAGTTATTCAAAAAATACGCAATCGAAATAATCATTTGGCTGCATTAACCCTCGATAACCTCTTTTCAAAACTTAGTAAAACATTTTCCATTCTTAAATGTACCCCAACACATTTTTTAGAAAAACGTGAACTAGAGGATTTATTGTTGCAATAGTGGATTACGTTTTAAGGAAAAAGTGAATAGTTATTTGAATATTGCTCCAAAGTTTTTATGATATTTTTTAGAGTTAAAAAACTGGAGAAAACCTTTACCTCGGGTATATACAATGTGATATTTTAGATTTAAATACTTCTTCACGCATAAAAAAGGAGCTATTAGTACCGATAAAGAAAGTAAATTGAGTTTGGGCAATGATGCATACCAGAATACTTAGAATGAAAAACGAAAAAATAATTTTTCCCCTTTGTGCGATAGGTTACAGTTATTTTAATCTCTAATCGCTCGTGGGAAAAATTACATTTGAAATATGCTGCCTCCACGCTTGATCTCTCTAAACTTACTGTCTTGATCTTTCCAAGAGTATGTCGATGGGGTTAATAACACTTCTTCAGCATAAACCCTATTAATTACGTAATAGCAAAGTGATTGCGCAACCATATTTTTTTATCCATATCATTGAAGAAACAATTCCGAAGTTAAATTTCGATAACTCCTGTGGCAGGGTTGTTCCAGGTAACAAGATTTTGATAGGCGGCTTGGGGTTTAGAATACAAAAGATGGTGTTTAAGGAGGGGAATAAGCAAGGAAAGTAGAATATCCTGTTGTATCTATCTCTATCTGTATTCTGTTAGAGGGGACGAGATGTTAAAGGTATTACTCATTACGGGATTTTTCAGCGTAATTATGAAATATAGAAGGCATTGAAGCATTAGGTTAACTTTTAAAGGATCTTGATCAGTTGTTTCAATTTACCACTTAGATGATAAAAAATGTATTGCCCGTGAAAATGGATTCAACAAAGATATTACCTTAATAGTCTTTTTCATTTATATTTTCTTTGTGTTTTTGGAATGTGGAATGGTGTGTGGAATCATCACATTGATCACAGCGTAAAACTCACTCGATTTACGCATATTTATGTGTACATTGTAACAGAAATCACATATTTGATCTTCTATTTCAGACTGGCCCCCATTTCCATCACTATAATAATGACGTGTTGCTACTATCCGTACTTCACCGTAATTTTGAATCAAATTCGCTCTTTCCTTGTCGTATATTTGAATTCTCAAATTGAATCTATCCGCGCTAGGGAGCAAATTCTCGAGACGCTATCTAAGATGAAGTCCGACTTATGCAAAATGACGCCTCTCCTTAACACTTTTTTATTCGGATATGCGAGGGTGAGTGGAGCGTCGGGGTGAAGAGCCCGGGGAAGGAACAGCTGAAGGAAAGAAAAGGGAAGGCCGAGAAAACGAAGAGAAATAACGCGAGAGCGGGTGAAGGGATGGGTGGTGGAACGGAAAAATGAAAGGGGATTTTTGCAAATGAAGGTTAACTCCGCGAGGAGACGGGAGGGTGGGAACTTCTTTCATCTTTTCATTTTTAATTTTTTTCCGGGCGGATGGATGAGGGAATGGAATAGGAGATGGATGTGCTCGTGGAAAGGGTGAGGAAGCGTGATGATGTGGGGAGAAGATATAGGTGGATTTTTGAAATTAGCGCGTGAATCTTGAAGGAATCCGTGAAAAGACTCAGATCGGTAAGATAAACTTTGAATTTATCTTAAGCTCTATGGTCATCTCTGGCGACTCGTATTTGCCGTTATTCCTTAGTGACATTTATCTTAAAATACTCATCCTACTCATCATGAACATATTAGGTGAAACTTGAACTCGTGACCTTAGTGTTAGGTAGGGCTGGTAGGTGAAACGAAACTCACCAGACTACAGCCAATTTCAACCCCCTGCAATGCTATTAATCATGCATAATTTTAAATACGGTAATATGTACATAATATTTAATATAAAAATTGTTAAAAAAAATTCCTATGGAGGATAGTGACTTTTGAAATTCTGACTAATGCTAGATCGCTAGTAAAGAATCAATGTTTATACTCTTGAGGATTGCAATTGTGACAATACACACGGTGAATAAGCTTCCCAAAATTTTATGCCACGAGAAAAAAACATTACCATACTTTTCAAAACAATTATAGCCGAAAGAGTGATTCTATCACCCCCCCCCCCCCCAATGGACACAGTGGGTATTTAAATGTGAAAATTTTTAATTTTTCAATCAATAAACATGAACTCCATTTACTTTAAGTGCTTGAGGTTTTAAATTTTTAAATAGTAATTTTTAATGTAAAGAAATTGCGAAAACCCAGAAGTGTCACATAAGTAAATACTTTTTATCATTTTTTTTGTCCCAACATAGAGCCAAGTCCACAAAACATTACCGCTTTCTCTCTTTATGCACATTTAGACATGCAAAAAACGTACAGTGTATTCAAATCCTGATGACGATGCGTAAACATTGAAACTCAGGTCTAATGGTATTGTAAATATAGCGAGTACAAATTTGCATGTTGAGTTGTGCATGGATAATTAATATTTCTAAACCCATGACCGTGGGAATTGAAGAAGAATTTATTTTTACTTCATTTCTTAAACATGTTGAAATAATCTCAAGCATGACGTATAAATTATCCTGCTTGGGGGAACCAAACACGCCCGCTTGATTTTTATCTCTAGCATTTTAGGCGGATAATTTGATGCGAATAAGAAAACTTTTGGGATTGAAAAACTATTTCTCACTATGTTAACCTGGTAAAAAAAGCTAGAATCAGGGAAACGTCTTAATCCTTGGTCGCTCTAATATGCCTTCCCGAGTCGTAGGAGTAATGGTGAAAGAAAATGGGGTGGGAAGTTGGCAGCTGAAGCGGACGAAGCGTGGATGCAGAGCGGGGACACACAAAGGTGGGGGTAATGAAAAAAGGCAGGGAGGGAGGATGGGAGGGTTCAAGAGGAAAAGTAGGTAGAGGGGTTAAATGGAAGGTGGAGGCAGGGGTGGGGGCAGTGGATAACGGGGTGGGGAATTAGGGATGGGAAAAGAGAAAGGGGGAAAGAGGGAAAGGAAGATCGCCAATTTATCACTCCGCGTGACGTAAACCAACACACACAAGCACACTCACAGAGCAGAATTGTGAATATACATTCTCCTACGAACTAGCGCATATTGACACGTACTTATGCATGAGCAGCAAGCCAATAGCATAAGCGCAATGGGAGTATCATTGGATGTCAAAAGAGAGGGAAGTGGGGGAACCCCCAATGTGCCAAATTTCCGTTTTTGGGTATAAGTAACTAAATATATGTTTATATAAACATACATAAATGTGTATATAAATATATATGTATATTCATTCACATGAATACTGACATTAGGAAAAGGGATAGGAACTTGTTCGCCATATCTCGGGTTTTTCGTGTTTGATTATATATGTGTGTATATATATATATATATATATATATATATATATATATATATATATATAAACCAAACCATAAACACAGTAATCAATCTGAATGTCGGTTTGGTAGATGATGGTAGAGTTCACCCAGTACTGAGCCCGACGGCATGTGAAATTCACACATCAGGGTAGGGGGGCCAGTTCCTTTCCCTGTGCCGGTTATGATTTCCCAGGAAGATCTGGCACCCGAAAAATCACATAGCTTGGGTGAAGCTGCAGGTGCACAGGGATGGAACACGGTACCCTTTGGTCAGTAGTCCAATGCTTTACCCCCTGGACTACCGCGACCTTTCCTATCCCTTATCCCTTTCCCTTGCATCTATTTCCATATATATATATATATATATATATATATATATATATATATATATGGAAATAAAAACAAGGGAAAGGGATAGGAACACATATAAAAGACGAAAACAGGAGAGGTGGGGAAGGCGGAATCGAGCAGATCACAAGTGCAAAAAAATTTCCTTGAGATTTCGTGTTTGAATGGATATATGTGTGTGTGTCTGTATATATATATATATATATATATATATATATATATATATATATATATATATATATTTATATATATATAACTGAAATAAAGGAGTCTTACAGTTATCCGCTTCTAGAATATTTATGTTGACTAATTTCAATGTTTATATATCTTTCTCAAATTTATTGTTATCACTGCCGATTTGATGTCCTAAGTCGGGTATAAATGTTTTCAAAGAAAACCCTTAGCAGAAAAATCGGGTAGTATCAAGGGAATAATAATTTTGAAGAAAGATTCAATTGAAAGAAATGAATCAATTAAGGGTACACTGGTAATAACGTAAAGAAAGTATTAGCTAGACATGATCCCTAAGAATCCCAAAGGTAGTCTTTGAGGCAATAGCGTCAGCGTAGATTTAAAGGCTTTCGGGTCATTGACATGGGGAAGTATTGAGAAAGTAAGTTGGCCAGAGAGGAAGAATAATGACGAATTTTTAAATATCAAAATGTAAGACCGATAAATACATGTACTTTATTTCGGTACGTAGCATAGTAGGATAATGGCTCTGAAATATGGTTTATGGGACTAGAAAATGAGAAAAGATCAGAGGCTCTTCTGATTTGGTTATGTAGATTAATGAATAAAATTAGTTGGACATAAATGAGGACAAATGACTTATTACATTTTTATGGTGTACAAAGAGAGAAAATTGTTAAAGAACAACCGGAAAAGTGGTAGGAGAAAATTTTAAAAAGTAGTGAGAAGAAGCAAAAATGCAAGGTAGAGTGTTAATTAAAAGGGTAAGGGGAAGATAATTCATATGCTTTTTTGGACAAGCATGAATGCAAGTATTAAGTATGGAGAACTGAAAAAAATAATGATGCAATAAAACCAAAATAATGATCAGGCAACTCGTAGTATATAATAGGTGTTAAAAACCGTTTGCAACTGATCTTTAATAGGCAAAATATCTTCTATTAATCACTCTGAATGTGATTAAGTGGAAAACTAAAAAAAACACCTTTATTTATTAAACGATTCCACCTTATCAGTTCTGACGAATGACTATTTTTTATGATATTATATGAGTTTTTATAAAATGATAAAATTATCCTCCTATAGAGTTTGGAAGGAGAAGTGGTTGCCCGAAGACCCGAGTAAAGTCAGCCTGGAAATAGGAGGTAAATGGGAAAAAGTTAAAGAGGGAGGTTGCTGTGTTCACCTTGGTCAAAAAGATCGGCAGAGAGAGACTTTCCCGGTTTTGAGTATACTTAAATCCGGAAGCAGGACATCTTGGCATCAACCCCTTGGACTATGTCGATTCCTCAGCAGTGGGTTAACCTGGTGTTCAAAGTGCAAGCTTGCCTTCCTATGGGTCTGCTAGGGTTCGAGTAATAGTAGTCATTAGATGAGTCCACCGAAAACTGAGGTGATTTGGCCCTGTAGGGATAAGTGGGTAATTTATTAACGATAGGATGTTCAGGAAATGGAGGAAGGGTGGAGAGAAACCCGGAGTCGGCATTAGCTTATTGCTAACGAGAGATGCCAAGGTCTTCACAATGTAACGTCCAATCTGACGGACAGTGTACTTACTCACTTAAATTGCTCTCCATTAAACACTCTCAGAAGAGATTCGGATACCATCGCAAAATCCTGACAACGGTTTCGAAAACGAGCCCTCCTGGTAGGAAGTCAGTACATTACCCACCGCACTATCCAGATACCCTTAAGGTTCAAATTCATTTCCGGGAGTGATTGTGTAGTCTTCTTCTTTGCTAAATTATAGAGAGGTCATCGAATTTTTAATGGCAACGTGGATAACGGTAACATTATGTTTACATACTGGACAGTATACCTTCGATGAACATGTCCATGATGGTGAAATATTACTCGTGAAATCGTGTCCCAGGATATTCCTCAACAACCTTCTAAAAATGGGTCTACGAGATAGCAAAAGAGAAGTAGCGAATAGGAATTAAATCAATCAAAATTAATAGCAAAACCCCAAATGTCTCGGGGCCACCAGTAAATGACGTCACCTACTCGAATGAGAATCATGATCTAAACAGGTTGCCTGAGAATTGGTCCTTGCGATGAAGATATCACATCTCAGTAATCGTAAAATGCTGCTTCCGCAAGCTTTTGAATGCTTTTTAAACATAGAAGAGATCTTTGTAAATTGTCGGGGGAAGGACTTGAGCAAACAAGGTTATAATAGTAATAGTAAGAAGTAAGTAACTTTAATATACCTTTGGTTTTTACTTATTTTTATTTAGTTGGCATGTTCCTGAGTTCAGCGTTCAGACTAAATGTCTTATGTAAACTGAAATAAAAGGATAATACACATTCAATGTCGCGATATTTCAATAAATCGTCCATGGTTTACGTGTACGTGACAGTGTGTCATTACGAAGGCTAAATTTTACCATGATGGATAAAAATATCCTCACAAAATTTCACCCAAGTAACAATATCCTGCAACTTTCTTATTTCATAAGATTAAACGTAGTGATAGAATAGTTTTTATATGTATTAAAGAAATAATTTCCCATCCCTTTGTGTTTAATTTCACATTCATATTATCATTGCACACCTTAAAATAAATTGCTGAGTGCCTCATATTTTTATCTGCAAGAGTGAAGAGTGGAGACAAATAGACTTGGTTATTCTTTCAATAGAATATTTTTTCGTGCCCATACGCTGAGAAAAAACCTCAAGAAAGAGATGTCCAACGAGACAAAAGATGACTCATGATATTCAAATGTTGAGCTTCTGCAGCGTAGACGTGGGACAGCTGGTATAACCGTGAAACATTCTCGGCAGCTAGGGACGAACTCAGCAAAATTCTCCTAATATTTCAAGCCTATCTCTCTGTCATTCTTGGCCATTCCTATTTTTTTAGGTTTCTCTTCTTTTCAAGTTTCTCTGTGGCTTTTCACCCATTATCTGCCTCTCTCTCTCCGATCAATCCCTCCTTTTCGATTCGGTAATGCTTTTACGCTGATGAGTTTCCTCTATCTCAACCCTCAACGGTATTGACCACTGCGGACAAGTCAACCTCAGAACTGAATCAATTAGGCAATTACTGTTCTTATTTTACCCCTATTTAAAGCATTGCATACCTCAAATGTGCCAATTGCAAAAGGCCAAACATTTTAAGACAGTTGTGATTTATTTTCAAAATGTTAGCGCATAAAATTAATTATTGAGTTCTGAGTTTTTTTTAAGAAGGAAATTCCTCTCCATCAGTTAATGGAGTATATTTTCTGAATGACTTAATTGCATAGCAGAAGTTTTGCTATTTCAATATTTCATTTTTCTAGCTCACTCTGGTATGTTACGTTTAACATGTTAAAGACACATAAACATGGCAAAGTTTTTAATTATTACTGAATTAAATTTATGAGTTTACAAACGTATATACAGATGTCTTGCCAATGGAAAAATAGACATTTTCAGCTGTCTTAAGTAAACATTTTTAGCCAAGAACTAAAATTGAAATGGTTTTCTTCGAGGTGTAAATTTTATGGCCACAATATGTTAACTTTTAATAAAGACTTAGAATATTTCGTTACAGCCACGCCAGAGGTTAAATTCCTGTCCGTTGTTCGAATACGATGACTTTTTAAGTCACTCAGAAATGCTTGCAACCCTCGGTTGACTGACAAACTATAGCTTGATCATCAGCAAACCTAACTTATTAAATGAATTTCACACCAAATTTCATTCCTATATTCAGTTATTTCCATGGTTTTAGGTAAATATGAAAATTTAGGTTAAGTTTTCAGGTTAAAAAGAATTTAGGTTGAGTTTAGGTTTTTAGATAAAGTTAAAATTAAGTCAAATAAAAATTATCGAGTTCAGTTTCAAAATGCATATTTTTATTGATTTTTTTTATTTTTAGGTTTTTTTAGAATTTTTAGATTCCAATTTCCAGTTAATTATCATTGTAAAAGGTAATCCATCACAAATAAATTAATATTTAGCAAATGTCAAATGGCAAAATATCGCATGTGAGGTCATTAAATCGACAGATGTTCTAACAGTTTGTGGCGGCATTTAGATAGTCAATCTAAAACTCATCACTTTTGGAGCGTTTATATTGCCTCAATTATCGAGATAATGCGGCTACGAGAATTTATTTAAGAAAATGAATTTAATCTACATCTCGTCGAGGAAATGTTCCTCGCCTTCCAGTCTTGGGTAATACCACAAATTGTTTTTAAAAGTCATGCTCGTGTCTTCCTTCTCCCGTGGCATCTTTAAATTGAATGTTCATTCCACTTTATGAGCAGCTCTCCTTGCAAATGAATGAAACCGAAGGAGGGGTACCATTTCGGGCAAATGGCCGCTTTATTACGAAGGCGGCAAGTCCCCATCGCCCACGAGGATGCCCACCATCGACCCGTGCAGACTAATACGTCTCTTGACTCTCAAAAAGACCCAGCCTCCCTTCGCCAAAACAATGGCACCACTCGCCCCGAGAACAATAAAGGGGATATTTCTATTTCGCATTCTCTCACCCTCGCCCCCACCACCACTCCCCGCCTAAAAATCTCTCCTCACTCACGCACCTCCTCAAGCGCAGTGCCAAAATTCCCTTGGACGCAACCGGATCCACGATGAAAGTGAATTTAGCCTCGGGACTCTCTCTCTCTCCATCCTACCTCATCTCCCCCTCCGAAGGTCTTTATCCTAGCTTTTCTCTCTCTCCTTTCCTCTTCTTCCCTGGCTCCTCGGCGATGTTGGTGCCAGATGGAAGCGGTCGGTCGAAACACTTCTCCTCCCCCTCCCTTAGTCCCCCCCCACATCATGACCGCAGAGGGCGATCGTATTGTGAGGCGAAGGACTGTTTTGAGTGACGGGAAGGACCGAGAGCAGGAAGCGAGAATGGATGAAGAGAGGAGGGAGGGGAGGAAGAATCGTGTGGAGATTGTCTTCTCGACTCGGGGTGTCCTCGAGAGGGCGGCAAGACTAGAGAGACTACCATCAGGGTTTAAACTCCTTCGACTCCATCAAGGATCGAGGAAGCACTCAAATGCAGCTCGTCTAACCCCTTTTTCACCCCCCCACATCCTTTTCATAAAAGACTTAAAGGCTGTACACATCCAGGTCCTCCATTCCGGGTTATGAATCCCCTCCTTCAAGCCCACGCGAAAACTGGGTCAAGAATATCTACTTAGGTTCTACTTCAGTCAAAATTGAGTAAACAGTTCAAGTTTAACCCACCCGTTTTGTGATATTCTCTTTTGCAACTCCTTGGTGTGCAGTTTTTCTTGCGGCAGCTGTGTTCAACCCTCCGCGTTGAAAAATGCTATGAATTTAGGATGGAAAATAGATTACCGAACAAAAAGAAGAGAAGTTTATGAATCTTGTAAAGTTTTTAGTTCTCGAATGGATCGTATACTGTAATGAAGAAGTAAATTCCATGCATACTTTCCTTTACATTATTAATCAATATCTTTGGCATGTAAAATTTAACTTTTTGTATTTTCAAACAATTAACAATATCATGGTTATATTTATCAAACTAATAGGTTTGTTTTTTTTTCTTTTCAGGTCAGTACTCAGACCATTGCAAAGGTGTAAGAGACGCCAATTTGTGAGTATTTCATAAATCTTATGTTTATCGTTCGTTTCAAGCTAAACACAAATTGTTAACGAAATTAGAAGTTTAACCAGCGATAAAGAGAGTACACTTGAAATAAACTAATCAACTTGGAATTTATTTTTCTCCTCGTAGCCTATTTTTGTCATGATTCTACATTCTCGTATTCAAAAAGAATAAGTATAAGGTGAAAACTAATAAATTCAGTTAGATTTTTCGTATGTATTCCTTTGAGAATTGAGGAACATTTTACCTCAAAAGTGTATGGTTATATCTGTATTGATGAATCTAATTTCTCAAGACATGATTTTACAAAGTTGAGTATGAGATGCCATTGAATTTATTAGTATTTACCAGGGAGCTACCAATCTCAACTGTCTTTAATTAATGTAATTCCTTTGAATTTTATCTGAACTGGCGTTTTAAATGTTATCTTTTATTAAAAGCATTCTTTGGGTTCAATGCCAAATGTATGAGCACAAACTATGAATGCATTTTAAACTCATAAGCGTGCGTATTTATTTGAGTCGTCAATCTTTTTTAATACATACATCATGAAAACTACTGTTAGATCGCAGCAGAATGAGAGAAAATACAAAGAGAGTTTAATATTTTAAATATTACAAACTACGGAACGAAAAACTGAAACATTTGAGAGAATAACCTTACCTTAAATCTTGATTTGTGAATTATAGGCTAAAAATAAAGCTCAAAAATTTTTTGGCCTTTTTAAATGTTATGTGACTCCTTCAAATAGAAGTTTAAAAAGGTTAAAGTTTATAACGACATAATATTCCGTTATTATTATCTCTATCGCAATGAGTTAAATAAGGGAAGTTCTACCATTTTGCGGATTTTGGTTGACGACAAACATTTTCTCATGCTACAAATCGCTTGGTACTAATATGCATTTTATTTGAGCGGTCACTACACGGATAACACCGTGTCACCGCTCCAACGTAATTCAATTAAGCTCCTTCACAAATATTCGAGATTTACTCGTAAAGCAGAGAGAAAGAGAGACGAAGTGTGTGTTTTTGGAAAATACTTTCGCAAATAGAAAAAAAATAAAATGAATCGGCCGAGAACGGAGATAATCCCCGGTTTTTCTGTTTTATTTCCCCCCCTCCATTTTTTCGGCGCTTTTTATCGTTGCCGCTAGCTAACGAAGACAAACTCACGAGCTCAGTCGGGAGTATAATTGTCCGGTTTCATCGATCAGCCGGCGCCATTACGCAGCCAAACTCAAAATCTCCCTCACTGTATCACCGCACCTCCTCACCTCCTCGCATACCCTCCCTCTCGCCCCAACCTCCCGCCCGTCCCCCTCCATCACTCCCTCTCTCTCCCCTGCCTCGTTTTCCCCATCCCCAGAATCTCCGCCTCTCGGCGGCGAACTCCTCGAACACTTTCTCCAAACCAGCTCGGCGCTACGTTCCTCCCGTCCCTCCCGCGCCTTCCCGTGCACCACCTGCTACTTCCACACTCCTCCCCTCTCTCTCTCTCTCACCCTCCATGGCTCTTCCCTCCCGCCCATTCCCTTCTCTTCTTCCTGACCCTTACATCCAACCCTGTCCATCAAAACTAAAATTTCCCCTCGCATCCCATCCCCTTCTTGCCTACCCCACCATTTTTCCCCCAAAACTCTTTTTTCTTCCTCCCTCGCCCGGTCTCCTCCTTTCCATCTCCCTCTTCCACTCATCCAACTCCATTCTCCCACGCTCGTGATCCAAGCTGAAGGGATGTTGCCGCGGGCTTTCTTCCTAGTCCTCTTGTTACGCCAGTGCTTCGATACGATATTAAATAACCGATGGGAAAGGGCACCACGTCCAAATGTATGAAGCCGTGTTTATATCATAAATACTCATTAGCGTCGTGGAGTTTTGAACCGACAATTGGTAACTGAACCCCTCAGTTATTCTTTTTCATGCGAAAATGTTTGGAAAATGCTATAAAAAATACAAGAAAATCAATACGATATGGCACGACCCGTTTATACCAATTAAAGATGAGATCATTGAATTAACTTGGGTAACCTTTGGCTAAATTATTTCTGATTAATTAAAATATATATGAATTTAGAATTTTTTTTCAAAAATTGAATTCAACTGACAGAAGAGTTAAAAGTATCGACCAAAAACATTAAATCACTTCGCGTAATTCTGCATCAAAGGCATATTTATAATATGGCCATAATCATAATTCAAACAGACATTTGTAAACTGAAATTCATTATTGTATTTTAATGTGATTCTTTCATTTTTCCTTCCATTGATTTTTAAACGAGCATGTTTCTTATTCATCCTGTTTCCTCTTCGCGGCCACAAAAGTACTCTTTCAGTCAATTTAATATTAGCCTTAGTCCTCCTAAATATCCCAATTTTTTGAAGGAGATGATGTTTATTTTCTTAATGACGCTGACACTCACGAATAATTTTTTTCATTTTTACAAATAATTTTCAAGTTGGAGTCGGAAAGGTATGCTAGTGAAGTGAGAGCTGCGTAAATAAACACCAAAGGAAGAATATTTCAGAGAGTTTAAAGTAACCTCTCAATATTTTTCAAAGGCTAAGCATCTTAGTGTTCCACGGCGAACCGTCATTCCCCTTCGCCGTCCTTTCCCATCACCTCCTCTCCCTTCCTTGGCCTTTGGATTTCTTGCCCTCTCCCCCATCACCTTGGGCACACTCCATTTGCCTTCGCTGTTAATTACTTGTCACTCATTCGGGAACCCACCCTCTCTTTCTCCCTCGCTATTATTCTCTCTTCCATTTCATCCTTTGACTATATATTCACTCCCGACTCTAGTCTCTGAAACATATCGAAAATCACTCTTCTAACATTTCCATCCATCTTGTTTCCATTTTCTTGCAATGATTGCTCGTAAACGTTGTCTCTCCCATGAAATACGAGTAATATCCTTAACTCTAATCTCGTTTGATCAATTTCAAAATGAAATGCATTGGTGGTCTTATAGATGAAAAATATCTGTAGTTCAAATAGTAAATAAATGCGCGATAAGGTTATTCGAATAAAATGATTAAAGTTCAACCGGGAGAACAGTTTCTCGTTAATCTTGTTCAAATTTCTCAGATTTCGTATCGGTAACCTCGAGCACCCGTTGGTCTCAAACTTCCGATGGCGGTTGAATATGTATAAAAGAATATGTCAAATATGTAAATATAAGAATATGTAAAAAGGTTGAATATGTAAGAATGAAAGGACATATTTTTGGTAAGTCTTATTGGGTAAATCGAAAATATATTGGACTCTTTAGTCAAATCAAATTTCATGGGCAATGGTAAACATTAGATTCTATAAACATGCATGGAATAATTAACTCAATATGAATTTTATTGATTTCCACAATCCTTCGACATTTTGGCGTCAAATCCTCACTGCTCGTCCTTTGCGTACTTAACCACTTATGCCTGCGAAGCCCATTCCATGTTGGCTGGCGGAACCGGTACTAATGATGTCAGTTAAACATGAATATGGTTAGACCAGGGATGCACAGGATACTCCCTATAATGTTACGAACAACAGATCTTTTTCGAGTTTGTGTTATTGTGATAAACATTAAAATTTTGTGGTAAATTCATAAATTGCTAAAAATGTGCGCATTTTATTTGTTTGATTACATAAATGGGCTCTCTGAGTAAATGAACAATTGTACTTTCAATCAAATTAATTAGAAATATATATTTTTTAATAACGACTATTTTTGGGTTGTTTGAGAAAAAATAATGGAACGTATAACTCGAATTAAGATCCTAATTGACAATAATTTGGACTACCAACTTACACACACAACTCATTCGCGCTATCCACAAAAACTCACAATCAATGATTTCCGTGCACTCCTCTAGTCCGCTTCCCTTTGGTCACCCCTTGGAGTCAACCACGGTATGACCTCATTGGTCGTTAAACGTCAACCTGTGGCTGAAATCCAACGGCGAATTTCTTGGAAGCATTTAGAGTCAAAACTTTAACTATTGCTCATTAGATGCTTCTCATCTTGTCACTCACCACTGTCTGAATGTCTAGCGATGAAATGCTAAACGAAACAACAAAGAGACGTTCACTAGAGTAGCCAAAGAAGGGACCATTATTGATACCCTTACACTTTTATATTTTAATGCAAAAAAGGAAATCATAATGACGATTTTCAAATATTGTTTGCCTATAAATACTCAGCGATCGCGGGGAGCATGGAAAGCAGTGGTGGATTGATTTTAGCTGTACAATGGTGGGCTGCATGTACCCGTGGTCGTCGGGTAATATACCAATTATATAGAGTAAATGTTACTACCAAGCCATTTCCTTACCTGGGCATGCTGAGTATGGACTAAACTTAAGGTGTCTATTGCAAGCGTTGATTTTTATGAAACAGTTCCCATTCATCTCGCTAAAAACCACTCTATAGGCTCTTAGAGAATTTGTTCGTGAATACCCAAAAAATATATTAGGACGATGAAAATGACGAATTCATGCGATCACGCAACCCGTTGATTGACGATCCGCGTGCTTCAAAGGAATCATAAATTCGCGCTCAGTGTCGTATAAGTTTAATTCGTTGGACCGATGTGCGGACTATGGGGATACTTTATGAGGAGAGGGCATTGAGGACTGGGCGCTAAGAGAGGTGCCAGAAGGTTAATGAAAAGCGTGTAGCATTGATGACCCCATCTTATCACTTTGTGCTCCTCTTCACCCTACGTGATACTGGTTGGGCCTTCAAGCACGTTCCGTTTTGAGGGTTAAATGGGTAAAACAGGAGAAATCAAGTCGTCATTTTTGGGTATCCCGTTGAGCCAAGCATGTTTAAATGGCCACTTGATGTGTACGGATGGCCGACACCCACTCATAAGCAGCGCGCTAGTTATCGTTTGGGTCGGTTGGATTGTAAATTGAATGGGTGAGGATTGGAAGGACTTTGATGATAACCTGCGCTGCGTTTAACGTCTCTGGAACATGAATAGGATTCAATGGTGTTCGGACAGAAAGGAAAAGGGAATTTAAAATTGTGTGTCCCACCGCCTTCCTGTCCTCTCCCACTCTTAAATTTCGATTTCCCTCTGCCGGTCTCAACTTGGACTCTTAGTGAGCCACGAGCCATTAGCGGATCTTTCCTGATAATTGACAAGCTCATTCAACTAAGTTCTTTTCCCTTATCTAATTCAAACCAACGTGAGACCTGGGCGTAAAATTTTTATTCGTAATTCTTTCAAGTTCTTCGAGCGCAAAATCAACGTCACAATTTCGTTAATAATCATGGTTCTTTTGGTTATCCTCTCCCTCTTTACTGCTGAACCGATTTAGACTTTTTCACCTCTGTCTGACTCTGTGACCACTTGCCTCTCCCCTTGATACCTGATACCCTCCAGGTAGAATGGCGTCGAAGCACACTAAATATCTTGGGCATCATTGAGTTTGATAGAATTGAGGAAGTTTTAAAAATAAACCGCACCGTAAGGGGTTCTGCAATTAAAATTGATTTCATTCTTATTTTATAATCTACGATTTTTGTTTCCCTCACTATCTTTCTACTTTCCTCTCCATCTTCATATTTTACTTTCTCTTGCCTTCGATCTGTCCCTATTTCCATTTGATTTTATTTCTCGTTTAAAGCACGTTCCATAGATTACGCCTAGTTTCCAGAAAAGGAAGGCAATTATTTCGATAAGCTTCTGTAGCGAGATTTTGAACTGGAATAATTTGTCGATAAAATATTTTTACCGTTAAATCTCACGTCATCTTTTGGTTGGAAATGTCTTCATATCGATGAATTTCAAGAAGGGACAAAACTATGGTCAATATGACAAAAACTATTCGAGAGTGCGCTCATGGGGACTAGCCCAAATTGAGGGCAAAAAATGATTCCACGGAAATGTCACAGTCGTATCGCATTCGTCAGAAACACTTTAATTTTGATTATTAACAAGTTATTTTCTGTTTCAATATTTGATATCGGGTACCGTGTTACGTTCTTGATGGTTACTGAATTCTGGTTCCAATACATAGGCCCTCGACTACATTTTAAATGTTTTTTTATGATGAAGAGCAACCATTTAGTCATTTATCACGGTAATTTCATCACATTAAAAAAATTACTGTTGTGCGATAGTGTCATACATAAGGTATTCAAAATTTGAGAACTTTACTGTAGTTATAGTTAAAAAGTTAAATTGCGTGAATCGATTTTGGTCGAATAACATTAACTCTAATATTTTTCCCTGAATCAATATACGAGGGTGGTCTGAAAAGTTTCCGACATAACAAAGACACATTTTCAGAAAAAAGACATTTTTTCTGAAATTTTCTGATATTTTCTGAGGTCGGAAACTTTTCAGACCACTCTCGTAGGGGGAAATATTTTCTCGTATATTCATGATTCCAGGTAGCGCATATATATAATATGGAGACCTCTCTTTTTTACATGAATTTAAATGTTTTCATTGTATTTGGCAAGATAAAATAAAATTAAGTGACAATAGCTCACTTGTATGACGAAGAAGCAATCTACGACACCTCTCATAATATCAAATGATTAATGCCAAGTATTTTACAATCCCTTGTCGTATAGAGGATTCCAATATTTTGCAACCAAGATACGCAATACAATTTGTTAAGCTTTGCACCCGCCTTTGTCTCCACGATTTATCAAGAGACTTTCAAGTAATTCTTATTTTTCCTCCTCACCCGCGGCCTTACTAGCTCTACCATCACACCCCACGAGCCCTTTCCCGATGACCTGTTTTCTGTGAGATGTTCGGTGGAAAATTGTCTTGGGTCACCGGCGTCAACGTGGCGTAAGGAGCAGTTCGAAGGGGAATGTCAAATGAAGCCAAGGATTTCCTCCCAAGGCCGTGGTGTGTTTGGCTTAACAACAGGCCTGAGCCTCCCCGCGGGCCACGGTGGATTTCCTAGAACAGAGTCGATGTGCTTTGACCACCTGACGTCGAATGGACAGAGGAGCTTAAAAGGATCCAACCGGCTTTGAAATGCAAGCCAACCAATGCGGTGACCCAGTCGCGACGTTTTCTATTCGTTTCCCGAGCCTTGTCTGCCTGTCAAGGAACTTGTGCGACCCGCATATTATAATCACGTGTGAAACGTGGGTCAGCCAAAAATTTGGCTTGGTTACACCAGATGGTGGAAACATTTATTGAGAAGGAGAGACGCTATTTTATTTATGAATTAGTCTTAATTTTGTATGCAGAGGAAGAAAACATTTTGGAGTCATCGAGGAAAACGTTAATAAAGAAATCAAAGAAGGTTTATTTAAGATCACCTGCGATTGTCAAAAATGTTTAAGACAAAAAAATAGGTGTAACAAGATTTCTTGAGAAATTAGATTGTCTCCAAACCTAGGAGAAGGTGAGATATTGACTTTTATAACCGAACGGGACTCCAGTTTAATGTGACACTGAGGAAATTATTGAAGTCCCACATTAATATCGTAAGATCAGACCGCTCCGATAAAATAAGAGAAACAGACTACTAGAGTACGAAGTGATTAATATACACTTTCTTTCCTTTTTCAATATTGATTATCATAACAGAAATCAAAAGTACCTCTACAATAAATCTACAAATAAGTGCATTCTGAAATCTAAATCACATGCATATCGTATTCACGTGAATTAACGTGTTAACCATGTGTGTTAAATATGCGAGAGTGGTCTGAAAATTTTCCGACCTAATAAGGATACAAGACATTTTTTTAATTTTATAAGTCGGAAACTTTTCAGACCACCCATGTATAATACCCCATAACGCCCGTAATCTCGATGGTTCGTAGATATCTACGTGTACACGAAATTGTCATTCTAGGAATTTAAACTTTGATTTCATCCTTATATAGTCGTTTTGGAATCATTGAGAAATTTATTAATGGCACCTGAATCAATAGTGCATGTGTCCTTTTTTCAACTCGTTCCCATGCATATAAAGGTATTGTTTCCCAGGGGAATATTTCACGTTAATAAACAAAAGCTCTCGGTCTAACGCAATGGGGCGTGTTTTCAAAGGACCCTCCCGAACGCGCCAAGGGTCCAATAATCATCATTAGATCGAAATCTGCACCCGAGGATGAAATGAGCCGGTTCGGATGCTGGGATAGGATGGGTGAGGAGCTGACGGCGAGAAATCTATATAAAAGGGTTCTCGTTATGATTGAAGCCCATGGAACCAGGTGCACCCGTGGAGTGAGAAAAGAGCCGTCCACTTCGTGCTTAGCAGTAGGATATGATGTCTGGATATTCCGCCCTTAAATTACATATCACGCTCGTAATTACTTCCATTCAAGAGTCATGAGTAGATAACAGGTACCTACATCCCTTTCGATGAAAAGACGGATCATTTAATTTTTATATATTTCTCTCATAAGTCTTATCTCTTTAATCTTTAATAAAAAATACATAAAACCCAAGACCCTTTATCAGGAGAGACATTTATCGATCCTGGAATCTCTGATGAGGTCTCTTTAGTTTTTGAAATATTTTGTCACTCCTAAAGTTTCCACTATATCACTGGTCAATATAAGGAAGGGTTTTATAGATGTTAATTGAATTCATTAAAAAAACCCGTCTTCAAGCTCTTTATATTTTATAAGGGAATTAAATAACTTTCCATTATTATACCCTGAATGAATAAATTTATAGTTGCACACTAAGGATGATGTGGCAAATGGTAATCAATAGCATTTTTAAGAGGATAGCCTAGACATATAATAGTACAAGATCCTCATTACAGTGAATATTTTCTTTTAATGTTATTGTAATACATACGCAAGACCCTCCGTTTAATTATCTTTTAGTAATGTACTTTTAACTGGAAAATATGAAAATAATTAAAGTTAAATTCAAATATTTATGCTTGCACTATAACATGACGATGTACTTATGCTTACATTGGCTTAATCTGTTAAGAGGAAATGCTTGTTCAATAAGTGAAGGGTGTACCCTATAACTCTTGCTGACAACCATGAACCATTTAGGGAATTCCACGCCATATACAGTAAAGGGTTCGGAAGATAGGAACCAGGCGTGTTATTTCTGCGTCAATTACCCCCACATATGTAAACTCAAGCAAAGAAAAATATGCAAATGTGATTCAGACAAAAATTTCAGCTATTTCTTCTGGCCTGATCTTTAACATGAAATTTTTTTCCATAATCAGGTGCATTGATGTAATTGAAAGCAGGTCCACATCAATTTAAATTTTAAAAAAATTCATTGATGCATGGTTCATATGAATTTAAGGGTAATTATAGTTATTGGGGAGGACGACCGACACCAGAGATATGTCGCCATTACAAGTGTGCACGTGGTGGGAAAATGGGGCAGGTAGATGGAGAAAAAAACCACCGACGGCATCATTTTCATTTCAACAGAAGGTACCAAGGAGTCGTAGTTTTTGTTCCTATCTAACGGTTGATGCACACTGAAAAGATAAGGTTAATCCAAAAAATTCCTGCAATAAGGATTATAACCAAGGTTCTCGGGAGGGGAAGACGGTTCAATAACAAAGTCACCAAACTGATTCTTTAATTTGTGAAATTGGCAGACTTTTTTCATAACGATAAAGTTTTTTAAATTAATTGACAATTTTATGAAGATACTGTGAAAATATACTTTTAAGTCGGAGGATTTCATCCGGAAATCCCAATGTGCATTCGAGAATAGCAATAACCTGACTTGGAGTGAAAGTTCACGTTGGGTTCCCGGAATAGAAAAACGATTTTTTACGGAAAGTTCATTTTCATTTTTAGGTATGTTGACTTGCTGACTGCGCGTGACATCTAACAATATGCTGTAATGGCACATCAAGCAGTTGAGAATTATGAGTGATTGGAGCTCTTTTAATAGATTAAAGCTCAAGTGTATACAAGTTACAGTTACAGAAATGGAGGCTAATGTGTTTTCCTGAGACGCCCGATTTTTTCTAGGATCATGCTATACTAACAAAAGAGCATAGAATTATTACCTCATTAATCGGAGAAATAGAAATAAAATGAATAATATTTATTAAAGTTAACTGGTTAAGTCATTTTTCGAAGTCTTTCTGGGGTTCTCATAATTATGGAAACGCTGCCATTGATCACTGAGCGTACCCACTAGAGGGCAGAGTAGATTTTTCGAATGACCGACAACACACGTACCCAGATAGTCATCCCAAAAAGTAATCATAGACACTCATAATTTAGAGTCAAATGTCGAGCGCGCTAACTCAAGAACCCAACTGAGATATCATTTCTGAATCTCTTAAGCTCTTTCCCAGCCTTAATCTTCGAGCTATCTTCGAGAAAAAGTAGAGAGACTCGAGACATATTCACAAACGATGATAAAAATGTCTAAATAGTTAAAGTTAACAAGAATATCTATATAAATATCCAACTATATATCTATATGAAAACCCTATTGTTGACAATTCTTTTGGAGCGTGACCTCAGCTAAAGCAAAGTTCATTCTCTACAGAAACCTACCCTTTGCCTCCTCGCCCGCCCTATCCTCCATCGGAATAGCTTGCCGCCCAGTGACCCCTCTCCCCTTGTCCCTCGCCATTGTGCAGGGCACGGAGCGCGTCGGCAGCGGCCTGGGCCTCTCCCGCCCGGGGCGTGTCGCAGGCACGCGGCCCACGTCACTCGCACGGGCGTGCTCACCCCTTTAATAAGAATATCGACGAGCAGCCCTCTCTCCCTCCGTTCCCCGGTAACCTGCCTTCCTTCCCGAAACACGCCCTTCGCTCCATATCCCCTTCCCCGTCCTCTTCCCACCCTTCCCATTCGGCCCGCAGGTAGCCGTCCCCTTCCTCTCCATCCTTCGAATCCTTCTCCCAACTCTTCCCAGCCCCACACCACTCCGTCCCCTCCACCACGCTCTCCTCATAGCTCCCTCCACACCCTCCATCCCTCCCTCTTTTCCCGCATTCGCCCTCTTCCCTTCATCCTACCTGACTCCACGCACCTAGCGCAGCCACTGACGTCATTACATCCACCGAACCTTGAGTTCTCTTCCCATTCCGCCGCCCACCTCCTCCTCTCCCCCTCACCCTCCACCCCCACTTCCCTCCCTTCTCTCGACCCGGCTCACTTCTGTCTCTTGGGAGGGGTAAGGAAGAGGGGAGATTACTCCCAATCCCTCCTACTACCTCTCCTCCTCATCTTCCTCCCGCTCTTCAACCTCCCCTCCCCTTCCCACCTTTCCAGAACACTGCCACTTTTTCTATTTCAATATATATTACCCACGTTCCACCCTCGCCGCCCGAATCCTCTGTCCCCTTCCCAACATCACTCCCCCTCCTCCGTAAACCTCCTCCGGAAGTCACCCAGTGAGATTTTTTCCTCGTACTCCAAGTTCTCCCTTTCTCTTCCTTCCCAGCGACCTCTCGTCTCCTCAACCTCTTTCCGCGGCCTTGTCGACTCCTTCCGTTGATTTTTCCATGGCACACGCGTGACTTGGTTCCACCGTAAGGACAGGTAAATTCATATGGCATGCGGCTTTAGCCCCTGGAATCGGGGTGAGGAATCAGGAAATGGGGTTCATGAAACTTACATGACGTGGAGTGCGCGTCTCCACGGATGAAGGACGAGGCGGTTAGGTTGTGATAGGAGGGAATAGTGGAAGCGGTGGAAATGAGCTACCGCTGGAGGATGTTGATGCATAGCGTTCAGGAAAATTTGAACTCCTTTGAAAAGTACATAAAAGTAGTGTTTATTATGAAACTTGATAATGTTAAGATTTAAATTAACCGGGAATATTCCGAGTCGGTTAATTTTCCCTGGGCGGTTGTGAAACGAATGATGAAATCGAAAAGATATGGCATCTGGAAAAGGTTGAATTAATTAAAACAACGGTTAGTTGGGAAATACGGGTGAGGGTAAGACTTAATGAATGGGAAATGAAAGGGGAACAGAAAGGTTACGGGAGGTTATAACGTCTCGTACAAACACTTATTGCATAATGAATGCCATGATGACGAAGCTATTATTCACCAGATTAATGTGGTAGTACTTGTCAATTACAATCTCTATTACCTAGATGTATACCGCGCGTGTCTTTCTGCATTATCTTAAATTGATAAGCAACGCCCATTTTACATGCATTATATCTTACGGCAATGTAGGACCAGTTAGATTAGTGTTTAGAGAAGTCAATGACTGAAGAGCGAGAGCAAAGTTTGGATCCCTCCTTAGTAACGGCTTCATTGTTTGCTTTCTTCTCCGGTTTGTTTCAAACACTTTGGTTTCTTAAGTGCCCTATAAAATCAGTGTTTGTGAAACAAACTCACGGAGTGACACGGCTACATATAAATAAAATAAAATAATATATCCCACCTCATTTTTTTAATTATCTCCTATGCCCTAACCCGCTACATTTTTTTGCAGAAAAACATCATTTGAGTATGATTAATTTCAAGAATAGTCTGTTATCTTTTTTAGAATAAAATGCCCTCATTGGCCAAAATTATAAACTTTAACGATGAATCATTTAGTATTTTATACTTGGCAAATTAAAAAATTATTTTATTGATAAATTTTTTAAGTGATGCTAAAATCTTGAACCGGCGAATAGTTGTTTTTTATACAATCTCTCTGCTACCCGCATAAAAGACGTATTAGACTTTTCTTAATTTTGAAACGGTACTTTCCTCTTTGAAAATTCTGATTACATTCCTTCTTTCTTTTAAGGAAGAAATCCATCAAGTTTTCGTGATTTCTTTTTGAGTAAGTAATTTGATTTAGGTTTCTTAAAGTTTCTTTATATAGTCCATGTAATTAAATTTTTTTATTATTTCTAAATGTAGATCATGCAATTTAAACGTGGTCGTATACTGTCACATGCTGAATCCTCCGTACTGAAAAACCTCAAAATTAATTTTAATTTTAACTATTACTGATTATTATTTCTTCGGGTATTCTCGGGTTCGCGCATTTAGCGTGAACCAAGAATTGCAACACATTAGAGAACTAACATTGCTAAGAAGTCATTTTTTTTATTCATTCTTTATTCCAATCTACGCAGCCTATAGCTTTCAATGTAGTCTATAAAATTTCATCTGAAAATAGAGATTAAAATAAGAAATAACACATTTTTGTATGTTCAGCAATAGTTATGATCATATCATAATAGCAGAGACGAAAATCCTTCCAATTTACCACTTAACAGTGGAAAAATACAAGAGTTTTCATCTTTGTTATTATCGAACAATACCACCTCATGACACCTGAATCTGTTATTTATATGATTATTCCTTTCTCTTCAACCACTGAGTTTTAGTCCTGAATTTTTGTACTTCAAGTAAAAATCTTTACTCCTGAATCTCGTATTTTTTTAGTAAATTTTGGCTTGAATTGAATTATTTGAGAGAAAGTTAAGGCCATTACTTTGTGTGAATCCATTGTAATACACGAAGAGAGAGCCAGAAAGACTTTGTACTCCCACAGGAAAGAATTTATTGCTGTGGACTATTCTCGTCATACTGAAGCATCATATGGACTCTCTACTCTGGATAACTAGTTGACTAATAAAACGAAACTAGTTCAGAGTAATAAATTCTTTCCTATGGAAACGCAAAGTCTTTTGGTTCTTATTTCGGTATGAATTAAATTAAATTATTGAATTGAATTATTACTTATCTCTCGTTTTGGAATTATTTGGGGATACATGGAATTTCGGGAACAACGTGAAAAAATGGCAATGCACTCGTATTATTGCATAACATTCTCTACCAAAAGTTGATGTGAATATAATTTACTATTCCATATTAACTGTAGGAATAAAAATTTCAATAAATGCTCAAAACTATTGTACAATATTTTATATATTATAAAAGTATTTTTTGTTCTTGAAAAAATATTGTCTTTTCCTTAATTTTCAATCTTTGAAGGCTACCGACAATAGCTATATTAAACTATTGCATAGAATTGGAAAAATAAATAAATGGTGAGGGTGGTGCAAATTGAATATTTATTTTGAACAATAAATCTTAGTCCTGCTCGATGTTTGCAAAACTGATGCATAAACAACGAAAATATTCAACCGTGTTGGTCATTCATCGACGCTGTGAGGTCATTGTACTCTTTTAAATGAGATAACTTGTTCAAACAACGGAATATCATGCTACGTGGGTAAAGACTCGCGAACCCCTACTTTGACGACGGCTTTTCAAGCGCGAGACTTGGATATTTGGTCGTGGGAAAGATAGTAGCAGAAGTGCGAGTGGATATCCTGTCCAGGGTTCTAAAACCCACGGGGCAACCGGAGCCCACCGTCCAAATGCGGCCCACTGGCTTATCATCATCCCACGCGCTTCGTCCGTTCGTGACGAAAACGTATCCAACTCCAAAACGGAATGCAGAGTGGGAAGCCATTGAGGTGAATAGATGATGAGGGAAATGGACTGCAAACTAGTCCAGAGGGCCAGAGAAACCACAACCCTACCTTTAGCCCAGTAGGAAACGCGTGAAACGGCGTAGTCGCATTTCCCGTTGAACGTTGATCTGCTCCCTGATTCAAAAGGACATGAAGTGCGACACTTGACAAAGGACTCATTTTCACACGAAACGCATACATGTGAGGTCATTGGACTCTCGCACGTAACGCATTAAATGCCCAGGTTCTGGGAACTCGTGGTAAGAGATGCCGAAAAAATCCTCATTAAGCCCTTAGGTGATGTAAAGCTTTGAAAGAACAACCGTTTGAACTAGACTATTACCTCATCCAATTCAATCTTCCGTTTAATGCTGATTCTCCGCCTGTTTTTTTTATTTTATAGTCTGTAAGTTTGCATAGATATATAAGTCGTCTCGGTGGTAATGCAGAAGTCACAGTAACCTCTGATGAGGTCATTCCGTCGAAGAATACTTTTTTTTAATGGTTAGATAAGTCCCTAATCCAATTATTCACTAAATCTTTAATACCATAATATTTTATTTTCTGTTATATTACGCGAGACTTTGTCAAAGGGTTCTTTGATATCTGAAAAAAATAGTATCAATCTATGTGTCCTTTTCTCTTGACTTCAGTATATCATGAATGGAAATACCTAGTCGATTTTCGCATGCTCAGCTTTTCCTAAATTCATTTTGGGGGTTGTATTTATACTGGAGCCAATAAAGGACTATGTACTACTAACAATGATATGTTCCAAGATTCTCCAGAATATTGATGGTAAAGAAATCGGTCTGAAATTACTCGGGTCCTCCGCTCTTGTATAACTGGGTCATGTGAACCAACTTCCAGTCGCTAGTTATTGAAACTTCTTCTATCATCTTGTAAAAAAATTGTTTTCAGATAAGGTGAAATATCTTCAGCAAGGTCTTTAAGCATTCTGGGTAGAATTTCTTTAGGACTTGGTGATTTTTTCATATCCTGGAATCTTTTTTCTTTTCCTTCCTGAGACAGCAATAATATGTCGTTCATGTGCAGTCCAGGGCTGAGAGGGACTTCGCATTATGAACTAATATTTTTGTCGTAGACAATCTAAAAGAAATTTCTCACTATATTGGCCTTTTTTTAAGCTTTCTGAGGAAATTTTGCAGTTTTCAACCTTTAAAGAATGCACAGTTGGACACATTTCCCTGACGTTAGAGCAAATTTTTTTAGAAAATACTTTAAAAAATCGCCTAAAAATATACTTTCAAATGTAGTTAATGCTTAACGAATTTTTTTTTTCTTTTTTGCTAAACATTTTATGAGTTGACCCTCTGACGCATTCACTACAATTTTTTCAAATCTTTTTAGAACTATTTTTAAAATTAAAGAGAACTTTTTTAACTCCTCGATTCCACTATGACATCCCTGTTACACCATTTTCATTCCTCATTGTCATGTTTAAATCTATATTGTAAAAACTTCACTATTCCGCCACGTATAACATTATGAAACATTTTAGTAGTAAGTTCTCTTCCTGCGCTGTGAGTTTCTAGCCTAAATGGTTACAATTTATATTTCATCGTCTTCCGAGGTCCATTATTGTTCACTTTGTTACATGAATAACCATTACTATATATCTAAATCAATAAAAATATTTTTCATTTATACTCATATAACTTAATGGTTGCCGATTTCCTCAGTTTCACCCGTGCTTGTTCTTTTTTCTTTCAAGTTTTCCTTAGATGTTTTTTGTATACATAAACATCGAGTGTGCTGTTACTTCGTGTGTGCAATTCAACAATTTGTGCTCATTTCTTAGAATTTGGCGTATATATTTATAACTTTTAACATGAATTACGAATTATTTCCGTTTTACATATGCATTAGTCCCAATTAATGGGTGGTAAACTTACTAGATGTCAGGGTACTTATTATATCTCACTCACTGCGACAATTTGTTTGTGACTTTTTAAGTTGCACATGTTCTTACGCTTTTGTTCCTTACCATACAAATATGTAAGAATCATAAAGTCGTCAATAGTACCTTATTAATGGTACCTGTTCAATTTATCTCAGAATAAAGATAAAAATTTCATAAAGAATTTCTTCCAGTATATTTCAAGGCCTCATCAGAAATAGGAAACACTGATACATAATAGTGTATCTTTTTTCCACGGCCGGAGTCTTAACCGCCGTTTCTCACATTCTTGCCATGACTTCTAGGATATTTTGTTAGCGTAAATGGAGATAGTGACCTTAAGATATTGCTATAATCTATTCTCAGATGATTTTTCTTTGTACAAATATGATTTATCATAAGAATGTTTTTCATAAAACATAGGAAAAATCTTATGTTATTGTTAATCTTATTGGGGAATGCCATTATCATCGAAAAATAAACAAAATATGGAGCAAACTAATCAATTTCATTTTTAGGAAAACGATCACTGACCCGTAGTTTAGCTGTAAACAATTCTTCAGGAGGAGAACTTAGACATGTTGAACTTAGTTCATAAAAATCTATCCACTATTTATCTTCCGATATAATTTGTATTGGCCAAATTTTGATCTTCGCCATTTACTTGTTTTTGGGTCAATTTTGAGAATATTAAAATTCCATATTTTTATATAATTATTTAGGCAACATTTCAGTTTTAATAAGAAAATACTAATGGTGCCTTTCTAAAGATCTAAGTACACATGTTATCTTTTAGCCTAGAATAGATTTCTAGAATAAATTAAGCATTTAAAGTTTGTGGAAATAGGAAAGCTTGCAAGAACTCCTCCGTTTAACTTATATATTTATTATTTTGCCATTTTAAGTGTTTTGTACCCAGGAACTAATGTGTATGTAAGGAGAGATTAATGCCCTTAAAACGCTGTAGAAATTATAAATGTTTCACCCAAATTTGTAAGTTTCCTTTTAAAAATACAATCCTGACTATGCTAATATTATTTCATTGCCATAAAACGTACAAGTTCACATGCAAGTACTTGTTACCCTAATCGACAAGTGTTTTTAGTGTTATAAAACCTTTCCGTTACATTTCATGCCATCGCTTCAAAAGAGCGGGCCTTGCCCACATCTATAGGGCATTTTTAATATCTACAAAAAGCGAGTGAAAATGTTTTCTGGGAAATAATATTAGCAGAATTGTCAGTTAGTAATATAAAAATGAATTAAATTTGTATACTGTTGATAATTATTAAATTTTTCATGGGTTCCTAAAAACTCGTGTAAATAATTAAAATAAGGATATACCTCAAAATTACATCTTTTGTTAGGTGATACAGCGCAGTTTTCGTATACGTCTAATATTTATGAGTAACGGCTAGGTACAGGAAGAGAAATAATTAACTCGAGGAAACACTCGTATTTCAAGGACCTTGCCCGGAGTTTTATATGCAGTATGCAAACTTAGTTGGCCAAGTTTTAATTTTCCAACAGTAGCACTTCCCCACCTCTCTCACTATTCCCAACGATTGCCCTTTTTGGACCTTAAGTGTTCCTCTGGCCTTCTCTCACTATTCGTTTTCCCCAGCAGAGCCCCACTTTGACTGCCATATCATTTATTTTGTTTCACCTGCAGTCTCTTTCAATTGGGCAAATGCAGCCGACGAAAAAAACGAGATCGATTTCATGTCGATTTACTGAAGCAAACACATTTCAACTCTATGCATTTCCATTAAATTTTATACACGCCATTAAAGTAGCGTCACAATATTTGGAGTTCTAAACGTATATTTTTTAATGCAACCAAATATTTATTTGATAAACTCTCTATGTAAACAAATATATGATTGCCTTTTCCACTGTCAGAACGATGATTTGGTGTCATACGGTATTAGTTATCGTTTCAATGTAATATGTGACTTCATCGCGGAATTATTTTTTGAAGCCGTAACAAAAGATGAGGTTCATTCAATTCGTATTTATACACCGAGCTCATCTCGAGCACGGTGTAAGGAAAACTAAAAATGATTTTAATTAATTATTTGCAAATATTCGCCGTAAGTGTATAAAAAAATCTAATGCCTCCATTTAGTTTGGTGCGGCGTGCATTCTTCCAAGATAATAAATTAATTCCTGGCTTCCGGCTTTGTTTCATGGTAAATATATTCAATAAGACTTAACACTATCGTTTAATTCCACCGAAATATTAAACAATTGAAAGCCATTCCAATGGCTAAGATTCTAAAAGGTCTTAGTCTTCAACGCAAAGATCAATCCGGCCAATCGTAGCTAACCTGCTTGACACTATAACGCTTAAAAACAGTTCATAATAGTGGGGCCAATTCCATTTTTCGAATTGCCGGTAGGGTCTCAAAAGAATTTGGTATGCAAATAAAGTCAAACTTCAACTTAGTTCTATTTGTTGACAAATGTCATCCGGATTGAAATCGACTGTCGGATCATAAACAAACACGTAGCTCCCACGCCACCTGGCGTAACCGCGTTACGTAATAAGATGATTTATTTCGTTCAAAAAATTATTCATTTTCTCAGTTAGATTGAATTTTTTTTGTAACGCATAGATCTGAAGTGTGCAATTCGGGCAAATTGTTTTTAATATTTAGAGAACTTTTGAGAAATTCAGTCTTGGAATTTTTAAACCATCAATACAAGTTCATATAACTACAAGGTATTTCTCAGCACATGAGGGTACGAATGTTTTAATATTGTTTCATTCGCTGCATTGTATATGCTTTATGCAGATTCCAAGTAAGGATGTTCGATATTTTAGAAACTGGCAAAGGATGCTGTACACGAATATCACCTGAAGATTCAGTATGGATATTTTTAATAACTGCACACATTCGACCATCCCTCTTGGAAGATGCCACTTTACTTCCATTCCCCACGGATTCACTTTCCGGGTTTTTCACTACTGCTCACATAATGCCGCAGCTATACTTTACCTCGCGTCTGTTTTTCTCTCTTATTTCTCCTCCTGTCAAATCTCGTTCCGCTCTTCTTGTCCTGAAAATTTCTCTTCGCGCGGGATAAATTTTCCTCACAATTTTAATGCCATGGAAATTTCCATATCTCGATCCACGTTAATTTTTTTTCCTTTTTTTTCCTGACTTTTTCCCATTCATTTGGAGGGTTTTTTTATTGCTGACTCTAATCCCGGACCTGGATATTTTTAATAGATCTGATGAAGGATTTATCCTATGATCCACTTATTCTAAGTACCTTTTCTCGAGGAGATGTACTAAAGCAATTTGATATTATCTCAATAACGTATTATTTTCATGTACCTTAAATACTATTTCCGTTCCCAGTCCGTGATTGTTTCCACCGTCTCTCGTTATCCCGTGGTCGGGTACATCGTTCCTGACCATTAAATCGCTTACTAATGCAACAATTTCAGAGCGTAAAAATCATTCGCCTTGACTGGGACTCGAACCCAGATCCCTCAATATCCGGTCGAGTGCTTTAGCCACTTAAGCTACCGAGGCGTCCTCTTAAACTCTGAAATTTTGGGGCTTTTAAAGGAACTAGATGTTATGACGAAATACCGTACATACAATGTCACATGTGATTTTTACGCTCTGAAATTGTTGCATTAAAATGCACATTAGCGGATGACTCCGTTAAAAGTTACTGTTGCGGCATCTCCCGCAGTTTCTTTGAAATCGCTTACTCTTTATCCTCCAAGGCACGGATGCCTCTCCAGTGAGGCCTCTCTCGACCCCCTTTTTCCACACTCTCCTTTGCTGCCAATGCCAAAACGCCATCCACCACGACCCGCTTCACTTCCTCCTCCGGTACATTTGAATCCCATCGGATCCATCCGATGTCTGAATCTACGTTTGCTCTTACGACTTCATCATATTACCGATCTTACAATTTCATATATCTGACCTTCCAGGACCGGTTTAGACGGATTATTTCCTTTGGTGAACATACAAAACACAAATCTATGCTCTGAGGGGCTGAAATTTTAACATGTTTGGCAATACAAAAGACGTACCAATTCCTGCAAGCATTGATCTTTACGTTAATTTCTTACAGGAAGCGACCTTAAAAGTCCCGAAATTGCCCACCCTCAAATCACTTTTAAGCGCAATACTACTCCTCCCTGTTAATTTTTTGTGTTTTCCTTTCTGTGTAGACATAGTTCACCATATTAATATTAAAAAAAGTTTTTATAAGTGTGCTCTTTGCATTACTGGCTAGGAGACCCATGGGCAGTACTCAATTAGTCTTTAAGTGTGTTTCAGGATCTCACAATCTCTATTGTAAAGGTCCCCTTGTGAAATTTCAGAGTTGAGGAGACTTATTTTCTAACTTTTATGGCGTTTATGTTTTCAAAATATTCGACCATAAATTGAACCATATTAGTTCCAGTTAATTAAAATTTAATGTCGCAGCCCTTACGGAATATTTGCAATTACTGTTTCATCAGAAAATAGGCTACTGTTCAAATTCTCTCAAGTTGAGATTTTACATAACCTACCAATCATTTTTCCCATCAGCTACAATACCATTAAAGCACGTACTAAATAAGTTGTGACGTTAATTTAGGAATAGAGGTTCAATTAATGAGTGATCAAATATTTATTCTAATTCATACTTGCTGGAGATGATCATCATTACAGATATTTAGTGATGAGGTCGGTTTGACGTAGCTTACCTCTTATTAAAGTCACATATAAAACTGCAATTCCTTGTTTCGTGTATATAATTTGGGTACATATTAGTCAACTCTTCATTTATTCCTCCATCCCTCTCTTCATTAGGTCATTGGATTTTTTCTTCTCCAACTTTTCGCATAATTTCTTCCTGGGCTATGGATGCTGAAAACTAACAAGGGATATGGGATGTAATAGAGCTTGAAATAAATTAAATATACAGGACCTGTAAGACCGTATGAATAAGGTACAGACGCTCAACCGCAGTAATTACCCTTCGGTCGTATCGCTGGGTGCGGATAAAGCTTACCTCCCGCTTAGTAATGTACGCTTTGTAAACTTTGAAACTGTAAACTCTGGAAGTTTTTTTCCTAATTCCATCTGTGTTTTTTCATACATAGTTTTTATTTCGACTTTCTATTAATATTTTCGATGTGTTGTAATAAATACATTGTTAATCATAATTAAATGCGTTCAAAATCTTCTCAAAAATCCTTATTGATTAATATTGAACTGATTACAATTATTTTACATTAGTTATCAGGGGGATATGGTATTCTTTATGATAATGAATAGAGCCCTGGGCTATTGACTGAAAGACAAGCGATCAATTCCTACGGTAGCTCATGAGCGTCCACAGCATCACCCGGGCTGTGTGATTTTTCGGGTACCAGTACCCCCCCTGCCATACACCCTAGTGGTGGCTTTCAGGAAAAAAAACTTCCTGGGATACCGAAGATGTCACAGGGAAAGGAAATACCCCTCTACCCTGTTTATGCCTGAATTTCACTCGCCGTTAGGTTTAGTTCTAGGTGAGCTTCACCTTCTATTAAACCCAACTTCGGTTTGATAACTAAGCTTTTAGTTCTCCGTTACGTTAATTCGGCATCCAAATGTTTCATGTATATTGAGTGATGACAATATTCAAAATTTTTATAGATTCAAAATGGAATGATCCACAGAGTTTAAGTGCACAATTCAAAATAATTTTATTTCTCCGAGAAAACAGAAACCATACATATTTGAAATCACTTCGTACTATAAAAAAATACTTTGTTTTGTATAATTGTTATAATGCTAATACTAAATAATTTTCGAGTGCAACTCGAAAGCACGGACACATTTTGGGGAACGGAAAATATTTTGTCCAGAGAAATCTGGGGAACACTCATCGTCAAGTGGGATATTTTTTTGTGGAAATTATGACTTCTCCCCAACCGTGAGGGAGAAACACTGCCACATCAAATTCCGACTACCGAAAGCCTGACAACCCTCGCAGCCGATCTCTGCGGGCGGAATGCAGGAAGCGTAATGGCCTCAAAAATTAACACAAAGCTTTCCTCGGCGTTCGCCTTTTCCCCGCTCCAGAAATAAATAATCTAGGGACATAAAGTAATATATTCCTGAGCACACGTTGCGCTGCTTGCGTTCACCGTTCGCTACAGTCACGACTCGGGCAAGCGTGAGGCTGCACTTCCAAAAGTGTTCCTCCCACGGGAGGGGAAGACATTTGAGAGAAAAGGAGACGCAAGCGTACGTTAGCACACCTTCAGACGCAGGATTTAAATCCGAAAAATAGATACTAATGTTGCCACTTCCTTAAGGGACAGTGCCACTTGAGACCGCAGCCCCTCGTATACGCCGACGGGCTTGCCGTTAACTTACGGTCGTACCCCAAAAAAATAAAAACATATGATAGAAAAATTAAGATGTAACGGAAAGGGAGAAGAGAGAGCCGGAAGGTTTGGGTACGGCTCCCAGTCCCATAGCCCATAAAACGATTAGATGTGAATGATTTCACCACGTTCCCCCTCGGAAAGCAAAGGAAAGGTGGGAGGGTGAAAAAGTTTTAATTGAAAAAAACGCGAGAGATAAGTAAATGAGAGAAACAAAATGGCTCGTAACGAGGGAATGGAGATAGAGGGAATGAGGGAAAGAAAACACAGAGAGAAAGAGAGAGAGGGAAGATACGGTGTTGAAATTAGTTTCGAGCCCAGATACGAGGCGGATGGCTGTCGACTGAAAGAGAGGAGAAGGGCGGAGTGAAAGGAACGAGATTAAATTGGAAGAAAGAAAAAGGGTGATGAAAGGTGGGAGGGCGAGGGATGAGAATGGGAGGAAAGGAGGAGCAGTAGGGGTTTGGAAGAACGGAATGCGGGGTAGTCTGGGAGCAGCCGTGTGAGTGAGGGGAGACGGGCGACGCGACGGTGCCGAAGCCTTTTCCGCGGCCGAAAAAATGGCTCCCGTCAGGTGAGGGCCGTATCTGAGGCAATTCCGTCCGGTCGGCAGGAAAGCGGCGGCCTGCAGTCGCGTCGGAAACAAAAGGCTGGCGTGGAACGGCAACGAGTGAATATGGAGTCTGCGGTGGTAGCGTGTATACACGAGTAGTAACACACGCACGTGCGACCGCGTTCACGTTTTTAGCCTTCCTCACGGAACTTACGAGTGGGTTCGGAATTTGAGCGAGAACTATGGAATTTTTCTTGTGCGAGTACGTACGTATGCACCAAGTAAAACGAGGACCAAATGTTGTCACATATCTCAGTAAATATCGTTCTGCTCCATGAATGGAAAGTTAAGAGTTGCATTGTATGAACATGAATTGAATTTATCGCAAAAGTTCTCCAATGGTTGTCATGTGGGCTATTAAATGGGTAATCATGTACATTTGTGCCAAATTTACGTCATCAGACGTCAAATTGAATTTCACTTAGGTCTCACATGATAGGAAAGAGGAATGCATCGGAATTTCATGCGGAGAAGTTTCTCAATATTATAACATGGCAATGTGTACACCGCTACTGTTATGAGCAGGCCAGTCAATAAAAGAAAGCATTCCAAAGTTGTTGTTTTTTCATATACCCTGCAAGCTAGGGTATATGAAAAAGGGTATATGCTAGGGTGTGTGGCAAGGGGTGAATACACCAGAATAATTTTACCCGAACATAACCTTACCGCGGTCGACCAATGTTATTATGATCCCCTATCATTCGTGGAAACAATGACGTCTTAAATTTATCTGTTGTACAATTAATATCTCTAATTTTAATAACATTAACTCTCCTACCATATTACGATGGGATTAACAACACATTTTCAGCATCGCTGCTAAAGAGACCTTTCAATTTATGCAAGAGCTTCAATCTGTAATTTAACCTTCGCTCCGTGAGAGAATCCCAGCCTAGCTGCTCTAATATTTTGGATACGCTGTTAAGTTTATCATGACAACGTTTTACAAATCTAGCTCATATACGCTGCAGGTGATCCAATTCGGCGATTAATCTAACTTCGTGAGGATCCCATTCACTTGCAGCAAATTCCAAATGAGGCCTAACCAACGACAGATAACCAAAATATTACTAGAATCCCTTGATTAATGCATCGATCTCGGAAAAAGTTCAAAATATGCGAAAAAAATTAAATGTGAAAAAACTGCCGGCCTTATTTTTTATTTATTTATAGAGCTTGTACAGTGTGTACTTTTGTCACAACCCTTAAATTTGGATTTTATTATGTTTACTTCGCACAGTATTATCAGGTATGGTGAATATTTGAGTAAATTACTGTTTCTCTGCCGGTTATTACCTTATAACATTTACTAAGATCGATAAAAATGGAGAAATTAAGGTAGATTGAGCAAGAGAAATAGTTTCACAGTCAATAACATCTGGAGTTTACTTCCACACCCAGTCACTTTATTTTCATCTTTTCGGCAAAATGCTGTAGTGAAAAACGTTAAAGGAAGTTTCAGCCTCGCTGTAAATTAAGAAACTTAAAATATTTACCATGGGGGTCAATATGAAGACGAGGAGTGAGAGTGGGGAAGCGAGGGGGAGAAGGGGGGAATGAGTTTTTGGATAGGCGGACCACCATTGTCGCGCTTAAACGGTGAGTCGAGAGAGGAGGGGGGGGTGGGATTGAAAAGGACGAGAGCTTGCCTTTAATTCGATGCAAAGAGAGCTCCCGAAGGAGTACAATAGCTCTCGCTTTGGGCTCCGCCATCCCCCTTTTTGTCCGCGGGCGCGTCCCGAGGGACGGCGGAGTCGAGGAGGACTCGGGACCGGCGGGGTAAGCGATTTATTCGTCGGCGCAGGAAAGGAAAATTGGCGATCAGAGGGGATATGCAGACGCAGCGGAACACGGAGAGAGTGACAGAGAGAGAGAGAGATTGAGAGAGAAGAAGAGGAAACGGGAGCACACGAGCTCACATTGCCGCGATGGTTTCCGTGTTCCCCTTTCCAAGGAACGGATCGACTACTGTGGCGGCGAGCGAACACTTTATTTTTTTTTGAAGCGGAAGAAAAAATACAAATAGACCCTCTGAACTTCGTTGTTAACTCAAATGCTCGGTTTTTTTTACTTCTCAGTGTTCCGCTACGAGGAATGGAAGTCGCAGACGGAGCGGGGACCAAACAAAGATCTATGAAAGAGGGTCCCCGTTGGAAATCTTTGCTTTCTAAGCGGAGGAACTTCGGAAAACACGTGCAAACACACGGACGAGAAATATAAAGGGTATAGAGAAGAAGAATGGTGAAAATATATGGGGAACGCGTAATCCTTTTTATATGGTTTCGAGCGCTCACTCAGGCGTCAGTGAATGCGAAGTTATTTGGCAGAAAAAAGGTCACTACTCTTGCGTTCTTCTGAAAGGGGATTTTTGGAGTCAAAGAATGGGAAATGAGTCGAAGAAGTCGGAGGGAAAGGGCATTTTATACCAAGAGTTCGGGAGCATTGAATTCTTTAACGCATTTTCACTCATTCGGAATGGGCAATTGCACCATCGATTGACCTAAACATAAAACTTTCATCAGCTGCTCATGTCGACTCAAAGAAAGATTGTTTTTATGCACGTCTCTTCATCGATATTTTCTCAAGACATTCATTTCTTCCTACCCTCTACTACTTAAGCATCTCTCATCATCTTTCTGGCGTGTCCCGTTCTCAGCTTACATGCGTGATTCTTATCATTCTATTTTTATCCTCTTATACTCTTCCAAAAATGATATGACGTAGTGTGTGGCCAATAAATTTTCTTTTGTCACATATTCTTCGTAGAGTCACGGGTATTTCGGTCTGCTGATCCAATCTTTTATTTTCTACTGTCAGCATTACCTAGTACTCGTATTGAAAATTTTCTCCAAATATATATTTCAAACCATTGTTTCTATCTTTCGAGATTAGTCTAAAATGTTTCTCCCATGGCTTCTTTTCAAACCTTTTCATAAAGCTAATTCCTTGTACTTCCATCGCTAATGATCCTTCTTCTTCGAGAAAAAAATATTCCGCTCTTTCCAGTATTTTGTACTTATAATGGGCCTATGTTAATTACTGCGATCACAAGTCCTATTTTTTATTTAATTTGCGCAAAATTTTAAATTTTGTTTTCTAATGTTCTTTTCCATTTAGGGCGACATGCCCATAATATCTGATTTCTTCTTCCATATCAACGCCGTAACGTTAGTATATAGTAGCATTTTCGTTGCTTTTTTCGTGTGTACTGTGATTCGATTTTGTGTTTAAAAGAATCGTCAACTACCCAAATTTATCGAGATATGTGGCTAGTTCATGGACATACAGTAATAAGCGAAAGAAAGGTTAGCTAATGGCGTCGAGACTTCAAGATTGACGAGCAAATGTGAATGCTAAAGAGCGGAATGGCAGGCCCAGTATCCACGCCGATGAAATCGCTCAACAACTGCGGTCTAATCGGCGATAAATGCTTTGGCTAGTAAATTGTCTCTCGTTGGACGCACCAATTTACAAGTTTTTCCGTACACGATGTGTACGGAAAAACTTGTAAATCATCAATTGTATGTAAGATGTGTACCGAAAATGTTACCGAAATAAACCTAGGAGAATATAGCAGATTTTAGTTGGAAAAATTTTGAATAACCATCCTACAGTCCTGATCTCGCACTAAGCGACTATTTCCTCTTCTTGCTCTTGAAACAGTTGTTTGGTGGGCAACAGTTTCAAGACAACGAGGAGCCCAAAATCGCCGTCGCCAACTGGTTTGATTCCCAGCCGGGGACCTTCTATTCTGAGAGATTAAAGAAGCTGGTTCCGAGTTACAATACATGCTTAAAAGTTATCGGCAATTGTGTAGAAAAGGGTAATAGATTTTAGGAAATTAAAACGTCAATTAAAACTTTGTCCGCATTGTATATATATATATATATATATATATATATATATATATATATATATATATATATATATATATATATATATATAATGAATACATGCCCTTAACTTTCTCTCTGCCCCGAATTTACCTCTTAGCTTCTATTTAATACCATTACGTTATCCATGAAATAAAATTTCATATAATTAATTAAAGATTATTTTAACTATATAAGTGAGAATAAATCGGCTGATTTAATGTTATCAAAAATATCAAACCAAAAACCTAGGTTTTCAACCCAAAGGTCAATTTAATAGGTGAAGATAGAGCTCACGTAGTGCTAACACCAACTGCGTGTGAAACTCACTCATCAGGGTATAGGGCCAATTCCTTTCTCTGTGTTGCCTGTGGTTTCCCAGGAAAGTTCTGGTCCCCAAAAAAAACATAGCTTGGGTGGCGCTTAGGGTACCCGGAGGCATGCGGGGAATCTGAATCCAGGAATTGAACCCGAGCCTTCGAACCAATATGCCAAGGCTCTACTCTCTGGACTTCTACGCCTCCCCAAAAATAAATCAAAAATATTCAAAAATTTACAGAATGTCTAAATACAATTCTGTGCCAACCTCTCCACAAAATCAGGACATTTTAAGTTTATCGTATTCCACAATTTCAGCTTTGAGCGTGATGAGTGGAAAATATAGTTTTCTTGTACTTCATTTAAAGTCAAAAATCATGTTCAAAATTCGTAATGCATCCGGTATTTCTGATCTCGCTCAAAATAGTTATCAAGAGCCTCCTCAACAGGTTTGAAGTAGATAATTGGGATAAACCGGAGAATGGAAAGACGACTGCGGAGTGAATCGAGGTGTAAAATACCCCGCGCTTATTCCCTTGTTGTTTCCCCGACGAACGATACTGCATTTTTTTAATCGCACCATCCCGTGGTTCCCTCGTCCGTCACATCCACGATGGTGGAGAAAATGGAGCAATTTGCGGTCGAAAGCCATCATTTTTGACTCGGCAACAGGTGACATTAGCATTTGATCAACCTCCCCATGCGGTTCCGAAAGAACACGTGAAGGCACACATGCAGTTTTCCCTTCTCATTCTCCCCACCACCTCGGTCGCAAATCCCGCAAGTCAGAGGCGAGTGGATAACGAAGTCTTAAAGGTGCAGAGTGGTGAGAGGCGAGGAAATTTTCCTCAGCAAAGCCCAAGTAAGGCAAGGTTGGAAAAATGAGTTTAAAAAAAGGGAAGAAGCCGCGTCGGTTGAAGCGCTTTGGAGATTTTGATCCAACTGTGGATGGAGGGCGAGGGAAACCTCGTTTCTTCGGCGGAGAAAATTGTCTCGGTAAGCAGTAGCGTTCTCCTCCGCCCCCCCCCCCCCTCCGGCCCCTCGAAATCTCCGTCGTCTTTTTCTCTTCCGTGAGAAGAAAAATAAGCCCGACGGCCATAATGTCTCATTCTCCGCCGCCGATTCCAGCGCGTTCCAACCCTGCGAATCCTTTTCCTCCCTCCGACTCTCAAACCCCACCTCCACCGTCCCCACCATGCGATGAATTACGGATGTCCTGGGAAAGGGCGAAAATGGAGCAATAAACGGGGGCAAGTGAAATACGACGGCGTAGGGGGTTTCGAGGGGGGTTTTTATGGGGTGGAATATCGACCGTGGTGGGGAAGAAATCGGGGATGGTCGAGGAGAATAGGTGGAAGGAAAAATTAAGGATAAAGAACGCAGTTTCGGATGGGCGATCGAGGAAGAAGCGAGGAGGGGGGAGCAGAATTCGGGAGGGAGTAAAACATGCAATTTTGGATGGACGGGAGCGAAGCCACATTTCGGAAGCCGGGTGCAGGTGATGAAGAAACGATTAGGGAGAGGCAAGACAGTAAATTAAGTTCCCTTGTAACTAGAGACAAATGATGCTATCTACAGGTGTATCAGCTTTTTGAACATAGTCTATTCTACCATTTGTCAATTTTTCTTCCGCGAATATTGGAGTTCACATAGTTTTCATTACAAATAAATTAATATTTTGCCTTTTTTCTTACTTCTACGCTATTGTATTATCTATTATTTTGTTTTTTATCTGCTAATTGATACATAAATGTTAACATTGTTTCACATTTGAGGCGTCGACAAGAGTTACACATTATATATATATATATATTTTTCTTTTTATCTTGCAAATCAGACTGCCATTTAAGTATCGGGAGTCTTGAAATATCTCAATAATAATTTGATTAATGTGAGGATCTTGACAAAAGACTTTCAGAAATTTCAAGGCTATCAAGGCCGACTTCTTTAATTTTTTATTATACAACTTTTTTCCAGGAAAGGATTGACAATTCGATAACGATTCCATAGTTTGTATGTTATTTATTACATTTTCGTACTGAATCACATTATTTTTTTGTGTTAAACTTTACGCAGAAGAGATCAACTTGTTTGTAGAAGGCATCTTTTACGTAGACTAACACTGTTTTCGAAAGAAGTATCGTAGAAAACACAGGGTGCGGCAACATAACTTTCTTTTTTTGAAAAAGGAAGTTATATTACGGCTCCCTGTAGGTGGCAGTATTTTTATTTTCCAAAAATTTAATTAGTATCCTTCTACATAGGTATCATAGGCTACTGACGACTCTAGGAGCACAGGAAAGGCTGGAAGCAATTTCATTTTTGTACATCAGGAGAATAACCATGACCCAACCAAAAAAAAAAATAACTAACAAAGAAATTCTACAAATATTAGCCGAAGACAAACAGGAAAAATACGTTGAATTGACAAAGCAATCAGCTCCTCATCGGATATAGACAAGAAATAGGAAAAATAATAGCGTGGAAATATGACAAAGAGTTTGTTGTTTGATGAATTAAGTACAGAGGGGCTCAAAAAGAAACTGAAATTGTCGTAACATATTTAACAAAACGAACTTGAATTGAAATGCTACAACAGTGTACCCGAGGATTTAAAAATGACTGTACAATATTCAAATGTTGGTACTTGAAGGGGAAATAGTTGACGTACTGCCAAATTTAGAATCACGCTTCGATCATTCTTTAATTGATTGTACAAGTGTTACGTTTACGATAGTTGCTCAAGAACTCCCTTCCATACCTTTAATAGGTAGATAACCTTTGATTGATCTTGATTTTTCCGTATTATTACAAAAAGTAACGGCGATCCACTAATGAGAGGGCTTTCTCTCCCGGGAGAAGGGCAAGGGCAGACATATGAGGGATGGAGGAAACGAGGCCTCGGGTGGGAACATTCAGAACGGGATATGGGGTAAGAGAGGTAGTGGGATTTCGGAGCATAATAGAGAATTAGATCCAGCCAGCCCGGAAAGGATAAAGTGCCCACGAATAGGAGAAAGGGAAAGAGAGAGAGAAAGAGGAGATGGAGAGTTGGAGTGAAGGAGAGAAACCACTTTGAGCGTAGTGAAAGGGTCTCCCGACAAATTGGGTCCGATGAGAGATATAGGAATGGAGGCAGCGGGATAAGACCGCTCTCCAACGGGTCGCGAAAGTCCGGAGAAGGAGGAGAGAGGAATATGCGGAGAAGGAAACGAATGGACGGAGATGGGAGCAGTGGAGTTGGGCTGGAGGAAGGAGATGGCGGTAGGGATGGGGCATGTTCCAAGAAACCACGGGAGAGGATGAATAAGGATCCACGGAATAGGGCATAAAGGGCGGTGGCGCGAATGAAAGTGCAGGAAGGGATTGGTTGAAGGGAGCGATATACCCCCCCCCCATTTTCTCGGGTAATATTCCTTCCCCCGTAATCCTTGAACCCATTTGCTAGGTCGTAAAAAAAAACTTTTGGAGTGAAAAATTCCCACTCATATACTCATCCTTTTATTCATGGTTTTTTGGGAGTAGGAGCATATAACATGGCTTTCAGCCTCACTGCATGAACTAAGTCAATGAGTCACTATATAAAGCTCCGTGAAAACGGCCGCATGTTGTGTAAAGAGCTTTTCCAATACATAAATTCCATTACTTTTACTCATTATTTTACAAGCAACCCCACTGATAATAGTGAATATTCTATCAATTTATATCTATGTGCATCTTTTCTCAGGAGTTTATCAGTTCAATATTCCTAAATCTAATATATTTTATGCCCTTCTTATGCATTTCATTTGTTTTATGAGCAAGTACGTAAGTTACATGATGATTACAGCGTCATTTTTGATTGCCTTGAATCTAGCTTTAGGAACAACGTACTTTTTTTTGTATTTAGGTCTTAGATCTAAGTGTGTGCATATTTTAAATATCTCGGATATTATGGAAAAGTATTTCATTATTCATTTAATATTCCTCAATGAAATACGATAATTATGGTGGAATGAATACAATTTGTATAGACGATATCAATCAGAATGGCTGCTAAACTATGAAACCTCGTCCTTGAATTAATTATGTAATTTAATAACTTATAGTTCCCAAAGCTAATATTTTTACAATAATTGTGGGAAGAATTTAAATCATATTTGTGAGAATTGAAAGAAACATTCGGAAGACAGCTTAAGTAAAACGAAGGAATAAACAATAGTAGAAACCTGTGCAACAGTTTCCATATCGTGGTAGTGCTTTGGACCAAGAGTGTTTAAGAAGTAGTAACATAAAAAGAATAATTGCGTTAGGCACAGGATTATTAGCAAGAAGGATGTGGTTTATGAAATGGAATTGAGTATATGTGGTAAGGTGGCAAGTGATATGGTGTTTGGTTTTATATGGCGCAAAAGCTTATTCGCCGGAGCAAGATAATAGACATAGATTAAAGGATTTTAATATGTAGGCGTGGACAAGGATGAAAAAGGTAAAAGGACGAAAAGGAAAGCAAACGCAAGAGGTACTCGCCTGTTTGGGGAGGAGATGATTGTTGGGATAAATGTAATGAAGAAAGGAAAGGTGGATGCAGAGGATATGATTAGCGATGGAAAGCTCAACACTGTGATAGAAGAATGCTACGCAAACGACTTAGGCGGTGGAAAAGAATAGATATGTTGGACGGAATGAAGGGAGATAGAATGTAAGCAGAATAGAAGAATATACTGCGGGGAATCAAGTTATTTTTGTCAGGCAAGGGATAGAATTGCAGTGGGGCTCAGTCTGTCATCCTAAAATCTAACTTAAGCGGTAGACTTCCATATAACAACAATAATAATGCAATTAGTCTCGGCTTTTACATGTATTGCCCATTCCAAGCGGCGTTTTTTCTAGAATAGGTTAAACCAAATCACACATTTCATTCATCAAATTGCAATAATCGAAGAGTATTAGGCTCTAAAGGCCCATTTACATGGACTCATGTACATGACTTTACAAGTTTCAAGTAGAGAGAGTGTGGGGAGAGAGGAAATTAAAACTGTTTATAGAATTGCGCAATTTTAACGAATTTTACAGCTACCACCAGATTATCCTAATTATTATTATTAACGCTGACGAGGGTGCTGGCTTTTGTTAATGTATGTCTTAAGCCTTTAGGAATCAATGAAATGCTTATCTCCATCCCACTATTGTAACATTTTCTTTTGAAGTGGAAATACATAATTATATGAATTCATTTCAATTTCTATAAGCTAGCACCTAAATGCCTATTTCTTTAGAGAAGTTGGATGTGAATTGAAGCAAATATCTTTGCATTTTATCGTGTTGTCACTTCTTTTAAAATACCCAGTTCTTAGGCTTGGAGGTCCTTTTGCCTTCGCATTGCAGAAATATTTCACACGAAATTGCCACATTTTTTGCATGGATGTCGCCTAAAATCGTCGCTTTTATATTTTGCGATTGTTTTTAACATATTATGAAAGCCAACGTTAATCCTGGGCTTAAAGCATATAAATTTTGATGCATCGTTGGATCAAAAATAAAATTTTATTTCTTTATGTGGAAAATTAGACTCGTTCTAAAGAAATTGAAATCATGAATCCAAATTCAATTAATTCGGGTTGCCCGTTGGTCAAAGTTATTTTCATGTACCATTTATTGTCTTTTCATACATACTCTTCAGTTTTTTTACATTATTAATTATTATTTTTACATGATTATTTGGTTTGTTCAAGGAATTATAAATTAGTAATAGATATCTGTTGCATTTCTAAAAATAATTCTTAAACATATTTATGTTCCAATTAATAATATGGAAAAAATAGTTAAATGGCTATAATATCCGTGTCCAATTCGAAATTCTATCGGTTTTGCTACTTATTAGAGTTTATTTAACTTGAAATATATATATTTTAATAACCGATAGCGAATTGTTCCTCATTGATACTTTTTTTAAGAGCCATATAATTTCTCAAATCCATTATTTCAAGTGTATCTGTTATATTTATTAATGCCAATAAAATAACCAATGATTTTTTTATCGTTCCTATTTTCCCTCAGCAGAATAATATTCATGAACAACAACTTCTGAAAACAGCTAAAGCCTCAAATTTTCTCATTTTTGAGTAAACGCTGCAAAAAAATAATTCTCTGGGAACGCCCAGAACGATCTATTTCGTGAAGTTTTTTTCTTGAGCTCCCCAATACCTCTTCAAATAGAATTCGTTACGAATCCAACATGACATTATGCCTTGGCATTAAAAAATGAGCACATAAACAAACGAAGTACATGTTCATGATTCAGATAAAAATTTGTTTTTTTTTGCATTTTTCCTTGGAGAAGAAACTTGATGACAGACGGGAGAAGACACCGAGAAGTCGATCCGAATGTGAAACAGTCGTGTAATTGGTGGCTCATCCTTTAACCCGACCGCAATATAGAATGACCCTTCAGACTAAGTAGAAAAAATTATGTTCCTCGCGGACGGTTTCAATTACATCTCAGAATTCCAATAAACCGTCTTTATACATTAGACGACGGTCCGTCTCTTTCCCTCTCCCTTAATCCGAAGCATCTCTCGTCATCACGATCTCCTTCTCACTTCAATTTCCTATGCATATATATTTCTCCTCGAGTTTGAAGTTTTTATTGCACATCCCGGAAGCTTTGCCGCGCATAATATTCTGCATCCTAATTTGCCGTCTCTCCTTCGTCTCCAAAATTTTCTTTTACTGTTCCTTCTCTCACTCCTAAAAGTCGTATTTTTTCAATCGATCACTGGAAGGAAATCCTCGATATACCAACCACTAAAAATACTTTAATACTTGCATATAGAGGTCAATTAAAGTGATTAATTGGTTAATTAAAATGATGAAAATATGTAACGGTTAAAGAAATACAATAGAAAGCCAACATGTAATCCAGGCGCTTACTTGGATGGCGAAGAAAATTATTCTTTTCTTTGAGGGCACCATTTGTCAAGAGTTTTTAGCTGGAGTCATCTGGTACCCATAATCTTTGTCCACCAACATAATTTTATCAAGCTTCAACCAAGATATTTGTTTCGTGATTCTCGCTCCAGGTGAAGGGAAACAGAAGGATCTTCTGAATGTCATAGAAGGTGACGAGAGGGAGCCTAGAGATGGGGCCGTTAATGGAATGACTTCTAAGCCCACGTCTTTGGTTTAATTCTCTATCGAGGCAAGATATTTTACGACTAAGAGAGCCTTTCTGGTGAGTTACTTAAGGAGAGCACTTATGATCCACTATTTTTTCCTTCTAGATTGTAGTTAAGATCGAGGGAAAGACTGTGAGGTCATCTGCCTTCTCAGTCTTGTGACAATCAGAACTATCAGATTTCTCATTAATTAAAATAATTATCCGAATTTGATACCAGGAATATTTAATCCCAGTAGACACGCGATTCTAATGTCTTGAAAATGTCATCGATTTTCTAATGCAACGTACACTATCGCCTTTGATTTCAGGCATGTTTTATGCTATTAAATTCGAATTTCGCAGAACTCGCAGGTCGAGTGAAAATCAAAAATAATGATTCTCGGGATTCTGCTCAAAGAATAGCGAAATCATCGAGCAAATGAGTGATATCTTGCTAAATATAATATTAGTGTCAGGCAAACTGTAGGGATGAGCAGCAGAGAAAGAATATATAAGCGGTATATTAGTATATAGCGGTATGACAATTGCGAGATGGAATAATTCGCCATATGAAAGTAGTGAGCATCTTTTTTGATTATCCGCGTGAAATACATCCTGGGGAATAAGATTATTGACGACGGTGATAAAAGTCTTTACAAATGACTCCAAGAAAATTCGCAGTAGGTAGACAATGCCGATCCCTCACTCCCAAGTCCCGCGAACGTGGATTCCTTCCAAGGGAGGAACTTTCGGTGATGTGGGTCTGGCAAAGGGTGTTTGGGAGGCATGGAAGGTGGGAGTTCTTAAGAGTGAGAGAGGAGTGGTTTGTGTGGGGAGGGAGAGAAGTCCCGTATGGGGAGATAGAGTACGTGCCGTGCTTACCGCTGAGGCAGAGATTCACGGAGGAGGCGGCGGTGGTGGGAGCAACCTGTGGGATGCCTCCGCCGTGACGGGGGCTGGTGTGGTGGGTGGGGAAGAGCTCGTGGAGGAGGTGGATGAGGGAAAGAGTGAAGAGTCTCGGACAGAAGATGGTGAGGAATTTCGGAGTAAATGGATGCGATAATAGATACGTTCCTGAATTTGAATCATTCCTCGGGGGCTCGATGAAGGTAGACAAAAGCTGCTATTTCACAAACGTAATTTATTTTACACTATTTTTATTTAGCGGCAGTGAAGTGATCTTGTGAAATATTAGTTTTTCCCAGCCTTATCATGAAGGATTGCCACCAATTTAAGACTGGGCCTGTCGCGTTTCTCAAAACCTCAATTTTTCCTCGTAATTAGCAAAACATTACTTTTTTTGCGAATTTTTAACTGACTTTAGAAATTTTAGAAATTTTTAGTTTATTGATCGTAGAGAGGATAAAAATTCTCGGCTTTCATTAATTTAATACAGTTTGTATACCATGGAACTAAGCAATTCCAAGATAATCGTCACACCATGGTATGCTGAAGGCTGTGATAGAAGGATGGGAGAATATTGGGCAAGTGTAGTAGTAAAAGCTTAGAATAGGTACATTGTGCCAGGTTGAGGGAGACAAAATATACCCAATTGAACGGTTTACTATTAAATAAATGATATAGTGTCATGTCGCGTTGAGCAAGAATGAGAAATGTAGCTGTAGTTAGACTTTCTATCCATTGAGCCTACGTCAACCATCAATTATATATAGTAATTATCCTCTTCATGAAAATAATTGGCATTAAGCTAAATGAGCGATACCTTTGAAACTTTAAATGTTTGAATAATTTTTTAAACAATGAGCTCATTCGAAATTTTATAATCGTGATCAGAGACTCATTTTTTATTCGCAGTAGTTCGTAAAGTGATAATATGCATACAATCCCTCAGTATTTCCAGTCGTGTATTTTTTGTGTGGATATTAAAATGAAAATTTTGGTTACAAGTTTTAACAAATTGGCAGGCATTTCACCTTTTATTAATTTATTTAGGCTGGGGATGGGAACTTGGATGGTGGAGAGGATGGCTACCATCTGGCGGAGAGAATGGGATTTAGAGAGAGAGAGGGAGGCCACCACATTTTTTCAACGGAAAGGAAAAAATTACATTATAACTTCAAGGAGTGGCGTATAAATTATCAAGTGAGTTCTCTCCCATGTTCAGCAAACGAGGAACGCTGAGAATGGAGGAGGAAGGAAATAAAGAGAGAGAGAGAGAGAAAGAGAAAGCGAGTGAAGTTGTGTGGCACATTGAGGAGGCGGGGAAGGGAGGAAGTCACTCGCAACTGAGTTGGGGCGGTACGCATTGTCAACCGAGGCAGCTGGTAACGTCGTGAATTTCCTTAGCTTTGAAACAATATTCTCGGTGAGGTGCTTTGACTACTATGTCTCGTTCCAAATTTTGGTTTTCCTTTCAAATACAGATTTCCTTCTCTGTGACAAGAACGAACGCTTGTTATTGAATGCCCAACAGTCTCTGAATATAAAAACAGATATTTACATGAGAAATAACGTACATAATAACTGCATTTATTGAATTAAAATAGTAGATAGATAAGTTCGGGAAAAAATATACGAAATAAATTTAAGTTCAATTCAGATGAAACGACGAATATTGTAAAAACTGTGTTTCAACTTAAGTTTCATCAAAGCACTCCTTTCCATTGAGTCCTAAAAATATGGAAATTCTAGATTATCATTGGAAAGCGAGTCTTCAAACATTTTTAATGATATGTAAACTGTTGGATAATGTTAAAACGGTTTTTGCTGCGTTCCAGGTGGGTTACAATGAGATGGAGGGACAACGGAAAGTGAATGAGTGAGCAGATGTGTCTGTTGTACGCAGGTCAATTTTAATGGGTAAATACAAAAATTCGTGCTGCATTTTATTAAATTAATACCAAATTGTGGAAACTAGTGGTAAAGATGAGCTATTTGAAGTGCTTTTAAAATCGCTAATGTGCGTATAATCAGCAAGTTAAACTTTATATTATTTTCCCGGCTAGAGCCTTGTTTCATCTTGTAATCACACGAATGATGGAAGGCAATTGAGGGGAATATTCCAAAGATAAAACTAATTCTCCATTTGGATCTCAGAGCGGTAGCTAATTGAGAGAGAATTTCAGTCTAAGTGCGCAAAGAAACAATTTAAGACGTGTTCCAGCAATCCAAGATGATGTAGACGCTCCGGACGACTTCAAAGTTTGAATGTGGAAACATAAGTAATGTCTAAATGATTTAATGGTAAAATGAATGAAATTACCTGGAAAAAGAGACCTACTGAACAACTACCAGATTATTATTTACAGAGGATCCCTGATTTGAAATGCAGATGCTGGGAGCCATGCTTGCAGAGTTAAAGAAAATGGCTTTCTGCACAAAACTGAAAGTGGAATATTGGCTACGGTGAAAACTAATAAGAAAAAGCCATTTTAATGTCAGTGTTCATACATATAAACCATTATTGTATTGTAAAAAGAAAAATTGGATGATTTCTGCGAATAAAATGGGTTCGACGTAAAGATTGTCTAAGGGAAAGAGAGAAAAATGACCCAAGGATACTAAAATAAATTATTAGAAATCGCCAGGAAGAAGGAAACTAGAAAACTATCGAGCGCATAAGAAAGTTAAGAGTAGCTGCTGAATTTTTACATGCAGAACTAGATTATGTAGGATTGTTGGCCGAGTTTAAGCAAACTGCAGTACTGAAAAAAACGTAAAGAAATGGAAGCGCTTTATCGCCCATGATACAATTCTTATATTGAAAAATCATATCAAGATTGTATGGAAGGAAGATTCAAGCCATGGATTACTGCACACGATAAACTATCAACGTTCTGAAATTCGAAGAAAGTGCCCTCCCCAAGGTTCATCGAAAATATTAAGAATACTAGCTGGATTAAGTTTCATGTAAGCATGGCCAAAATAATGGCTTGAGAAAGAAGAGAGGGAGAAATGAATCGGTTGTCTTAGAGAAGAATTGGGAGAATTTAATACCCTGAGCAAGCGCCGAGATATGTACCTACCTATGGAAGGATTCATAAAAGCATTAAAAATTTTAAATAAGAGGAGGACGGAATGTACAGTAAATTTTGGAAAATTATCTGCTAGGATTAAAGAATTCTTGTTTTATTTTAATGTTGCATTATGGTCGAATCTATATGTCAGATGGCTGGTGAAATTAATAGAGTTCCTGATTTTTTATGCTGATGACAATGATTACTGATTTGTTTAAATTAAAATATATACCAGTTTTGCTATGCAAAAATAAAATAGGAAATAAGTTTACTTCATTCAGCGTACAACTTCAACTACAAATATATGAAGTAAATTGAACTTCCAGCGCACATACAAACGAAAAAAATATCTTATCATGACTTGCTCTATCATATTCTGTTATAGGTATTCTACTGTATGATTGCCTTCATCTTCCTCCTCTTCTATTTCAAAATATGTTCTCTAATGTTTAGCAACAATACCCCAAATGAGTTAGCTAATAAAACTGACAGACACACCACATCTCTTGAAACATAAAGGCCACTAGGGAATGAAACGTGATAGATGGTGAGCAATCACGGAAAATGAGAGTGACGATTGGTATTAGTTCCGCAGCAAAAATAAGTCAATCAGGGCTAAGTGGTGATATCAATCATTGTGAAATCCAAGGACAGCATTATGAGTTTTCTGATTAAAACAAGAAAGACAAATTAATTATCCGAAGTCAACGTTTATGAATTTACTTCTATTTCTTTGGGCCGAGAAAACTTCTTCTCTTCGTTCTGCTCACCCCTGCTATATATACATGTATAACACTTTTGTAAAAGACATACGGCCGTGAATAATAATGTATATGAAGTTAGCACTAGTGGACAAAGACAAAAACACAGAAACACACAAAAAAGAAAAGAAACTCACTCTGCTTCGAATTTTCGGAGGTCTACGCGACCTTTCTCTAGGAAGAGAAGGAAAAACTTCAGCAGAGTGCAATATAAAACTCCGCGAGTTGTGATTTACGATCTTTGATTAGGTTTTTACTTCAAAAAACCACAAGTCAATTGATATCCATAGGCAAATTTCAGAAGTTTATGCAGACGAAATAATGAGTGAAGGCGGAGTGAGGCAGAAGTGTATTCAGCTTAAAAATGGGTCGACCACCAATGGTCACGACGAGGACACCGCAGCAGTGGGACTAGCCTTGTGGCAGATGAACTGTCGGATGGCCAGTTCATAGACATCATAGAAATATGTCCGTTCACTCATAAACTAACAGCACTACTGACGCACAGCACTGTCAGTCATTGCTTAGTCGGTGCACGGCACAAATTTCCCGATGAATGTCAGCAGCTTTAAAGTTAATTGCCAGTAAAAACCTTATCACTATACGGATTTTATATTTAGCGGGATTACCAATTATATTTTTCATTTTAACTCGCTACTGTGAGCAAACGACAAGTGGCGAGGCCTTTCAAACGCAGCAGCTTGAGGCGTACTGCCCTAATGTATCTGCCAATACAGAAATCATTCGGCTTCCCAAATATTTCGCTCGCTACATGCAAACGTAAGTTACTTTCTGGACAGCAATATAATAATTATTGTAACAAGGCGGCCCTTGATGCCCATAGTTAAGTGTAGGCTGATGCAGGCGCCGGATTTCACTCCACCCTTTCCTCACACCTTAAGCATCTTACTCTCACCAAATTACCCAACTATATATAGTCGCACATAATAATTAATTACAGCTACTTGATTTACAGTCATGATTCAAAAGTTGCTCTTGCTTTCCTCCGATCAAACCTCTGCCAATTCAAATATCTGACATTTTATTGTGATTTCAACCATTTATTTAATGAAGTGATGATTTTTACTGAAACGCATTCCTATTTTTCGATTCCAATATTAATGATATAAGGAATAAACTCTTATGGTTGCTTGACATTTTGCTGCCGAATTAAAAGGATCGTAAAATATGATAAGACCTCCGTCGCAGAGTAATATGAAAACGTAACAGATCGTAGGTCTAAAATAGAATTTATCTTTGTAATAGCTGTTTGTTTTCTGCGATTAACTTCCTATCACAATGAAAGGTTGAAACAACAACCTGGAAGTTGCCACGTTTAAAGTTGGTGACTCCAATACTAAAAATGGTAATTGCATTCAGCTCGATTCGTCAGCAAATTAAACTCGGTACTGTAACTCAAACCCGGCAAAATATTTCACTCGCATTTTATAAAACTCTCCGGCGAGATTGATAGAATGATGACAGGCGGAGTGGTCCCTGGAGCTTTAAAGCCTCCCAAACGCTCTCTTTATTTTTCGTTTAATATTTATGAAGTGAATGTTATATCCTGAAATATGATGCTTTTATTCGAATATTTCACCCCTCCCTCCCTCCGTCCCAGGGGAGGGCGCCGAGTTCATACGGACGTCATTAATAATGAGCAAGTAGCTTTGGAAGGCGGGAGTGAGTGCTGGATGAAGAAGAGGGAAGATACGTAGGGAATAAACATTGCCGATGGAGTGAAGCAGAGAGAATGGATGAGGAATAGATAGTGAGCAAGAGTTGATTAGAAAGAACGGTGAGAAAAAGGAGGGACGATATGGAGAGCGTGAGGGACCGTAAAGATGATGAAAATTGATGCAATAATGGATGGAGGAAATTCCAATTCTCGTGGACGGACCCCCGTTACTCCGGTCGGGGCTCCACTGTGTTGCCTTTCCAGCCGCCTAGGCTTCTAAGGCAGGGCGTCGTCTTCTGCGTTGTCACGGCGTTCTGGCGATCCCTGCTACTGAAGCCTGGGCCTCTTCTTCGCTGGGAGGGCATCTTGGCGATCCATGCTCGCAATGGGGCGCTTATAGCGGTCCCACGTTGAAACCTGGATCTCTCCGAGGCGTCGGATGGTGGCGACGTCTGAATCCGCAGCCCTCTCGAAGAATCTTCGAGACAGCTCCGGAAGAAGGACGTTCAGAGGTTCCATGTTCCCGTCCTGGTGCATCTCTTCCACGCGGGCGTAGCGCCCGCATCCCAAGATGCACCGTAGCGCAGAGTTCTGCACCACTTGGATGAGAGCGAGGGTAGACTTCGGCACTCCTGACCATACCGGCGCTGCGTACGTGATGACAGGCAACACGCACGCTCGGTACAGTCGACGCTTCGTTTCCGAGCTCAGGACCCCCGGACGAATAATCGGCCGAAGCCGGTTAAGCGCCGCGAAGGCCTTCCCTCGGACACGTCGCGCTTGGGCGTTCCAAAGGAGTTTCCGGTCCATCAGCACTCCGAGGTAGAGAACCTCGGATTCCCACGGAAGGGTGACTCCATTCACCGACAGCTCCTCTTCTGTCGGCGCTCCTCTGCCGGTATGGAAGACGATTGCCTTCGTTTTCCCGGCAGATGGAGGAAAGACAGAGGGAGAATTTCTCATCACGAGGAGCCAAGAGGATCCTCGTGATGAGAAATATATTTGTAAGAGAGAAATATATTTGTCTGTGTCAATTTGCAAGTATAACCATAATATTCCCTTTCTCGTGATAAGGTTCCATTTAGAGGTTTTATTTTCATCGCTCTGAAATAATTTTGGGAGATATTAGTAGAAGAGGAGAAATAAACTCAAATAAGGCAGTTAAAAATTTCTGGAAGTTCATAATTTTTAGCGTAAAACGGAGTCAAAATTATAAAAATCACTTAATTATCTAAAAAAAAAGGAAACTTTATTTTCAGCTTCTATTTGGTACAATAATGACTATTGGCTTTACGTTCTTCAAAATTATGCTCGAAATGCTCAAGCAACTTTTTATCATAAATTAAATTCCTTCCCACTGTTTTGTATTGAAACGATAACCTAATGGATTATTAAATGTCCCCCTACCTCGATGATGAGAGTTTCATTGTTATATATGAGAAATGTGCTTTCAAATTTCTCGAAAGAATGATCGAGAATAGCTATTATCCAATGAAACTTCAGGATTTTAATTAATGTGAACTTAAATCTAACCATTGGCATTGAAAAAATAGCTATATTCTTTTTAAAAACCATGATAAACATAATTATTTTTGTTTTGTCAGTTTTCAAATAATTCTTTGTACAAGAGCTTTCCGGATTAGGATAATTTTAATATTAAAGAAAAATGACACCTATACCACCCAATCTGTATTTGCGTCCCTTTTTCACAGCACGGACAGCATCGTTTTTGTGTACGAAGTGGATACCATTAAGCGCATTTTTCGGCGGACATTTCTGTCTTAATGGTACAAAGTAAGGGCTCTATAGCTCAAGAACAGTAAAAAAAGAAGCCAAGTTTTGAAATTATTTAAAAAATTTGCAGACTTATGTGGGGTCGCGTGCTGTCGTGCTGAGCATAGCAATAGCGTAGCGTAGCAATATCGGCGTCTGAGTTTCGATGAGTAATGCTGGATCCTATAGTCATTACATCCAACAATATGACATCTTGCGTGTCGCAACACACAAAGTTTATTGTCTTGCCTGCTAACGGAACCAATTTTGCATTTTTTTACGTGGTGACTGGATATGGCGTCAATCCATTGACTGTTGTTCGGGCTCAAACTGATGAACCCGTGTTTCATCGCTAGTGATGACACCGGCTAAGAGGTCATCTGCCTCACACTGGTAGCTTTCCAACATTTTAGACGAAGTGATTTTTCTTGCTGCTTTTTGACCATTCGTGAGATACTTATGGATACATTTTTCACTCATCTAGGAGTATCTCAGTTCATGGATGATGAGGTGAATACTCCTGATGATTAATTTTTGCACTACTTTTGGGCGGTAATGTGTCAATTCTACTGAATCAGTCGTGCTGCGACATCTCTGGAGTCACAGCTGTGGAAAGGCAACCACTCCAAGATAACAACTCAACAATTTCAGTGGGTAAAATCATTCGCCTTGACCGGGATGCGTATGACTCTGTTAAAAGGTACCGTTGCGACATCTCCCGCAGTTTCATGGAAGCAACCACTCCAAGGCTAGCCACCGAGATCTATCTCTGTACCCGCAGACATAACTCGTTGTGCCCATCGACTAATAGTGTTTCGGTTAGCAGCACATTGAGCAAACACTAATTGATTATCTACACACTCTCTGCCAAGACAGTGAGAAACGCAAAACTGCTTGTAACGTGCATCACTGACAGCCGTCATTTTCAACACTCGCTTCCTTAGGAGCTGATAACTTCACATAAAATCGGCGTAAGGCTCGGTCTAGGAGGCCTCAACATTCCAGTCGTGTAGTATTGTGGGTATTGTAGAAAGACACTGCTGTGCATTCCTTTTTGAAGAAAGACCTCTAAAGGTAGGAGAAGTGACTCTGATTGAAGAGTTATGTCAAACCAGACCTAGGATTGGTTAACTCTGATCATAGTGAATACAAAACATACATGGATGTGACTACATTTTTCATTTTCATGTCCTGCATACCATCAAGCAGGTGTATGCGAACACATAAAAGTTATCCACCTATGTGTATCAAAACAGCACTCAAACATGGATGCACTTTTGATGATGGAATGCAAATGATGTCACCCGTGAGCGAGAAACACCGGGCCGATTCAGAAGAGACGATTGCAGAGTTGAGGATGACGGAGATTCGAGGAAATCGGTGCGGATTGTGTGGCGAGGGCAAAGGAGGAGGGCTGGGCAAATAATGGGTGAACACAGAAGTGGCTTGCGTATGTCGTGCGCCCGGTGCTCGCCTGCGCTCAGCGGTAGTGTGTTGCACATTGTTTTGCTTGCTCTTTTGAGATCCAGTGAGACATTATGGAGTGGTTTGTTGTTCGTTGTAGTATCAGGGACATTTCTCTCGATATAAGATCCGAGATACAGGTACATGGTGGAGAGAACAAAAGATGGGGCTACAGATTCGCCGTTTCGCTGGAATGTCTGCACGAGCGTCGAGAGGGAAAGATTGCATGCCGGGAGTATCTCTGCCGCCGCATTTTAGAGGAGCTAAAAACTGTTCGCTTGCCTTGCTCTCGAGGTCGTGTCTCACTTCGCGTTCAAGTAACCTCACCGTATTTCAGAAGGTCTGAATAAATGTTGAAGTAAAACGTGTGGTTAACTAAAAACGAGCCATCTTTCATTCAGAAAATAATTGAGTGAGTCATTATTTTTTTTAATTCTAAGACTATACCTTTCTGTCGACAATTAAAAAGTGTTTCTCGTGCCTCATTGTACTTAATGTATGTCTAGTAAATAAATCGACAGCACAAGAATAAGTAAATTCCCCCTCGAGCATTTTGACTGCAGTGAAGATGTCTCTTACGCATGTGTAAGCTCCTTGGCTAGAACTCATTGTAATTTTTCATTTGAGTTCATCTACCTTGTTTTCTTATCTTCCTGAAAATAAGTCGACAATTAGTCGGTTCATCAAATATGTAATTAACATTTTGATCGTAGAAAAATGGAACACATTTCTTCCTTCTTTTATTTATGAGATGTATTCATACAATGTGCTCAGTATTCCATTTGACATTTAATCTATCAGGAGACGTTTAGGGGAATTTGAGACTTCGAGCCCAGGTTTATGTGCGTCACGAATTAAGAGTGATGTTCAGTAGTTGCTAAACAGCAGGTCACCTCGAATTTCAAGGAAACCAAGAATTTTTATTTGGAGTCAAACGAATGAGACCACAGTAGTTTTATCGATTGGGAATCATTCTTTTAATTATTTTCAGGACAAAATAATGTCGGGGAAAAACATGGTTGATAGGCAATATGGTTGAATGGATTTTAATAATCTCGAATCAAGACTTTTGACATTCAAGGCATGAGCGGTTGTGTCATGAGCGACGGATTTCAAAGCTTTTGGAGGAAAAATTTTGTTAATGACCTCGACAAACACGGGAAATCCCCCGGTAAACTCATAGAATAAATTAGTTTCCTCGGGAAGAGAACCAAATTAATGGAAAGAAATGCCCTCCCTAAAAGCTCAGCATCGTCTTAAAAAAACCCATAAAGCTTCAGAACACGAACACAAAACTGGAGAGGGAAAAAGGATTGCGAACAAAGGGAAAAAGGGAGGGTGGAAGATAAAGAGAGAGAGGAAGAGGAATAAAAAAAGAAGGGACCAAATGAGATTACAAGCAAACTAAAAAATGTAATATCCCGCCTTATCAAAACAAAAGAGAGGGTGGAGTGTTATTCAGAGAGAGAAGTTGAGGGAAGGGTAGCAAGGTGAGCTTATATTGCCAATGTAAAGATTACGCGCCTAGTTAAGTGGGTGAAGGGGTTAAAAGGACTGAAGGGACGAAAATGAGTGGAAATAGGCACGCATGGTACGACAAGAAGTCATGGGAATGCAAAGAGACTTGAAAGGTTGGGGAGAGTGAATATAAAAAAAATGTAAGGGCAACGTATTAGGACCCTTTTAGGGCAGAATATGGGAAAGCGGATAGGAAGGCGCGTGAAGAAGACAAAGGTACGCGTAAGGGGAAGGGGAAGACGAATGGGGAAGGTTCATCATTCTACTGCAGGATTGTATGTCACTCGCAGGCAATAATGAAAATTATGATGGCGATCGCCACGCCCTTAGCCACCAGCGAGTTTGGCTGAGGAGAGGAAACAAGAATTGGTGTGAGCTAAGGGTAGGGAGGGCAAAGAAGTCGGAGGATGGGTGGAAGACGTGCTGCGCTTGGGGAAAGGACTGTTTTGGGGGGGGGGGAGAAAGGAGATGGAAAGGAAAAGGATTTGATGTCGGGGGTAGTTAAAGCCAGAAGTTACGTTTTGTATTCAAGTCACTGAATGGATATCAGAATGGGTGTAGAACCAAATGGAGTGACACGAAAATGGGAGATTGACGGGAGAGCTAGAGGAAAGAACGATCCAACAGACCATGTAATGTTATTAGAATTTTAACAGAGTCTCAAAATATTTTAGAAAAAATAGGTAAGATTACTTTCTGAATGCCTATATAAAATTAATTTTATTATATTATTTAGCTATTCAAATATGATACGAGAGTAGCTACTTATATTTTCAGCCTAACAATGAAAAAACAGTCATTCAATTTTGAAAATGGCTTTATTGGTTCTCAAAGTATTCTACATGATAACGAATACACTTTTGCAGAGCTCGAACTAATTTTCGCAACACTTTTTCCTCTCCGATTAGGGTACCTCAAAAACATGATTTTTGAATGAATCAACGGCTTCTTAAGGCGCCGAAAAGCGTTGTCCACGCAATTTTTTCATGATGAACGGGAATAAAAAGAAGTCATTTGGTGCTAAATCAGGGCTCTACGGAGGGTGACCCATCAATTCGAGGTGTTGACCAGTCAAATAAGTAGTTGTTTTAGCCGATCTGTGAGAGCTTGCATTGTCATGATGAAGAATGATCCTTCGTTTCCGCTTCTTTTTCCGTATTCAACCAAGGCTTTCTTGCAGGCAAATGCTCGTGTACCATTCCGAATTCACGGTTCTAGGTTGCTCTAACGGTATGGTTGCCACATTTCCAGTTATTCCGAAGAAACAGGCGATCATTTGCATCGATGTGCGTCGTGCACAAATCACTTTTACCGGATTTGGCTCGTCTTGGAAGACCCATACAGTGGATTGTTGTTTTCTTTCAGGCTCATACGCATGTGTCCAAGATTCGTTACCTATGTTGGTGTAATACACAGCTTTTGATGTACCGCGATTGTATTTCTTACGTGCTCTACCGCGAGTGTACTTCATATATCTCACGATAAGTCACATTACGATCTTTCTTTGCCAGTTCTTGCGCGGCATCAAAGTTTTCCGGCACAACAACTGATTTTGGACGACCTTCACGACTTTCGTCGCGGAGCGAACGACGGCTATGATGGAATTTGTTATACCAGCGTTTGACAGTGCTAAAGGATGGGGCTCCATCACCGAAGATGGAAGTAAGTTCATCGATTCACTTCTGTCTTGATAACCTACGTCGAAAGTCGTAAAAAATCATCGACCGAGAGTGTTCACGAGTTAACGCCATTCTTACGCTGACACAACATTTTCGAGTCACTGTAAACCACACAAGTTATGATGAAACGGCAAAATGTTGGGAAGAAAGTTAGCGTTAAAAGGGTCAAACTTGTAAATGAAAACGTCAGATTTAGTCAAACGTCAGGCGCCTAAAGAACTTAGTGTTGTCAAGGCTCAAGATATAAATAGCAAACCTCGTATTATAATGATGTTGAAAAAATATTTACAGCGTACGTATGAGCTGTGGATTAACTTGTATAGCACCCTGAGTGGAGAAAAGCATGTTAAATTCCAGGCCGCCACATTTTTACGTCGATGGTACCTACTCACATTCATATACCCAAGGAGAAAACTATTGCACTGAAAAAGAAATATCGGGTTTAACTGTAAAATTAAGGTGGTTTAAATTGAGGAAGTAAGTATTCAGATATAACAAAAATATATTATTATAATAGGGGGTTAAAGAATATTTTGTGCGATGTTAATAAGGCTTAGGATTACAGTAGTGTGTAGTACCAGGATCCATTGAAAACCTTCCACAATACGGAGACTAATAGTAATAATAATATTTCTGGCTTAATATTTATTTATGCGATATAAATTTATATATCCTATATTATTTAGCATAGAAACATTGAGACTTACATACCATTGATCTTAAAAAGTCGGCCTCGGTTATATACGTTTAATTACCAGTTGGCCAAAATACATGTAATCTCACAAAAGAAAGTTTCTCAATTCCAGATTCAGTAAGAAAATCGAGACAGAAGTGAGCAAGAAAGGATAAAACGATCTAGATATTTAAAAACTATCACTTTCCACTTCCCATAATAATATATTGATACATAATAATATATTTCTTTTTTTGATGAACTTTTCGTTTTTTCCTAGATGTTATCTAGAGTAGAAGTAGCAACTACCTTCTTACCTAAAAAACTCTTACTATCTGACTGGTAAACTAGTTCCATATATATCATACATTTGGATTTTAAAACTATCAGATGACATTCAAGGTAAAGAATCCAAGCACAAACCACACTTCCACTTCAACCATGTTTATTTCTTTTCAATGCCATGCGTTTCGTATGCGCAATGACCGTTAAAGGTGGGATTTTACTCACGGCGACGGTTTATACTTGCCCGTTCGGGCAGTCAATTAGTATTTGGAACTTGGACTTTGGATTACGTCAGCAAAAGTGCTTCTTATTTTGTATGCAATTAATGTTGACATATTCTCCTCATTGAGATGAATTTTAAAAATAATTTCATTAAACATTTATGCTGTAGTTATGATTCTAGAGCACACATATACATTTATGCACATTAAGATTAATATTCACAGTAAGTTAAGTAAAAACGATCAAGTACGTATTGTATTAACATACGCTGTAATCCTGAAGTCACATTCAAGTATAACCTTAAAAGTACACCAGGAATCCTCAAGGGAATTTATTTAAATCAACTAAGTAATATTTTATATGCTTAATTGGCACAACGAGTGGAAATATTACACTTCCAAAAAGAAGGTCGAGTGCAACAGACGAAATAAAATTTTTGTCTACAAATTGAATATTCTTTCATTAACTTCCAAATAGCTTCAAGGGAGGAAGCCGATAATGAAAATATTGGTCCCGCAGAATTACTAGTGGCATTATTAAATAATTACTCGGGAATTTTCCCGCAGACACGATCGAGTACCCATAGCTGAAATATGGCGATGCCCACGCCTTGTTCGGAAACAGGATGCTGAGGCGGTAATCATCCGTGAAATACGCGTCACTCAAGAAAATCTAATTTTAACGTCAACTCGCTTGCGGTGGACATACCGGTCTGTCGTGAAGTCCTCGCCCTTCATATTTTTTTTCGTGCACCCTCCATAGACACGGGTCCCTCAGGCGAGGGAGGGACCATTTCTCAATCTTTGAAATAATTCAGCGGACGCGTAGCAGCTTCTCGAAGCCTCCTCCTTCGTCAGGGGTCATTTGTCAATGCCTTCCCCCGCATTACCGCCCGCTCTTGCGACGACACGTCCCGTCCCTCCTTCCTAATTCCCCCCTTTTCCTTTTAACCCGCAAACCCCCCTCCCCATCATGCCCTTTCCCTCTCCCGTCTTTCCACCAAGGCCCCTTTGGACCCCGGTTGGGTCGTCGGTGGACCTTTCGAGCATGGTGTTAGCCGGAGAGAAGGTTCCCCGACACGATCTTCGTAATTAACGCTCCTTTCGGCTTCGTGTGGATCTCCATGCTCTTTTCACGACCAAGACCTTACGCAAACCCAAAAACTGTGCCCTTCTGGTGGAAATAGCAGTTTTGCGGGCAGGAGGGAAGCTACCGAAAAACGTGAAGCAAAAATGGAAGCTAAGGTCGTGGTGTCACTAATGTGGTATTGCAATATTTCAGGCAGTAAGATATTAGATACCCATTCGAGATGGACTTTGAGTGATGATACAAACATCATAAACTAGTTGATGGCTCTCATTACACTCATCTATAAGTATAATTTTCCTGTATTTTTTAATATGAATTATTTGTTTGTGTCATGGTTTTCTTTTCTTATTTGCCGTGAGTAGATAAAAAATTTACTGTGGAGATTATACAAGTAACTCGCAAAAATAGGTTTCAAGTCCAAAATTTTGATATTGTTCTTATCCCTTCCGTAGTAATAAATTTTGAAACTTCCTTAAGCCAACTTAAAAAATTTATTTTTCTCTTGATTTCTCTCAGAGGCTATGTGCAAATATTTCATTTTTTTGAAGTTTTCATGTGAACTAATATATTTATTTTAATATTAATATCACAGTAATTAACAATGGAGAAATACAGCCTAAAAATAGAAAATGACTGAAACAAAACATATATTATTTTAAATTACAATTTTATAAACTTCTCAGAATATACAGAAGATCAATCCAATAGTAAAAATTAGAATATTTCATCACTTAGCAATATTTACGGCATAATATTAGTATTTTACCTATTTTCAAGTTTAATACATAATTTAATTCTAGATACCCCATGATTTAATTTCTCAAGAGTTGATTTTGATTCATTTTTTTACTTCCATTCTCTACCAAATATTTTGCTTTCAATACCTTAAGATAAAGAGCTTTACAATTATTTCTATGAAATCCATACAGAATGAGACAAAAAAATTAAGGGAGATGGAAAAATAAAAAAGAGATGACAGGGGAAGATAGGTTGTTGCGGCTTACAAATAGTTCACTGTGATTGGTCAATTCGTCCGATGACTGAATACCTTGAATTAAGTTGAGAAGCGGCAGGCGACGGTAACACAGTCTCGAGGAATAGCTAAAAATGGAGGAGTCATTCTGATGCGGCTCTAAACCGATCAAGTTGTCACAGGCATGATAAATGAAGAGAACTTAGTTATGAGGGATGGGTAAACAAGGAAGGCTCCTCTGCAAAATATGCTAAAAGTGGGGAAAGCGGGAAATGAGAATTGATGCTTTTACTGCTGCCTTGAGTCACGAAGGAATTGGGTTACGCAATGCTCCATTTTCAAGTCACCAAGTGATTCGTCACGTGATGGTACTTAAGTTTTTTTCTTCGCGCATCATCAGATTCAAATGGAGTACTTTGCGTGACACATTTGGATTTAAGGGAACGGGAAGAACAGAAAATGTACCCAAGCAAATGAGTCAACAATGATGCAACCAAATCAATTGAGAAGGGATTTATAGTTTATACATGCATATAGAAAAAATTCGCTAAAATAGTAAGATTTTTATATGAAATTTCAACTTGGAAAATGTGCTTTGAAAATAGCTGTCACTCATTAAATATGAAAGTTAGGAATTACCGTGCTTGATGGTTATTTTTCAAGGTTTGGTAGGTAAGTCGCAAACTTATCAGATGGTTAAATTCTTTTCCAGATTTAAGATATGTGAATGTACTAAGAAACAAAGAAATGTATTATGCAAATTATCTAATCAAGTCACAGTAGCAAGATGGTTTTAAAAAGCTCGTGCTTTTAATAACTAAAAGGTCGAACTAACTCCAACGCACAAGTTGTGAAGGGGAACAAGGAGAATGCATACTCTCCTTGCTCTTCCTGCCGGCAAAGCCATGTCCCTCATTAAGGTTTTGGTACCCTTAGAATTTTCAGATTATCGTCGTCAGCTGTGTTCAATACTTTTAACTTGGACATCCATACTAAAAATAAAAAGTTCATTCACCGGAAAAGAGAGAAACTTCGGAAAAGGATTCGATGAGGAGAGAAAGCGTAGAGATTTAAGGAAGACGTTTACTGGTCACTCTTCCATCTTCCCCACAGATTTCAAACCGATAGCGCCTTAGAAGCCAGTTATTCCGAAATGGGGTATAAGAAATATTTTTGGCACATGCGGTAACATAGGTGTGCATCGAGCCATGTGGAGCGTATAAAGGCTAAATGAGTTTTAATCTGGGTCAGACATCAATGATAACGGTTAACTGAAAATGGACTTTCATTTGTGGCAATTTGTCTTGATGATCCAGATTACTTCGAGAGTTACCATGATGACGACCAAATTTATACTATTGATTAACGTAATATATGATGGTCTGCTCTTTAAATGTTATTCTACAACAGTAATGTATGAGTGTAAATGTGTTGCCATTTCACTAAAATATAATTGGTGGAGGTCGATAGAACATACCATAAATTGTGCACATCTATCAATCTTGTAGATGGGTAGAGCAAAATCATACGCGCGCATGACATTAGGAGTCTTGCCGAGTAGCATGAACTCAACGACCATTGATTTTTATCCTGTATGTCCCTCTGTTTCATGTTATAGAGAGCTAGCTAAACATGGCTCTTATGTTGCTTAATGTGGCAATGGGAACAACCCAGAAAAGGAGGGAGACAAAAGAATGAACAATAGGAGCTCCAAGAACTGAAAACATGGCAAGGGTGTGAGGGAGATCAAAAGAAGACGAACAAAAGGAAAGGGGATTGTAGAGCCGGAAATGAGGAAGAGGAGGGCGAATGGGGGAATCAAGACTCGCAATATAGCGTATAAGAACCGTAGAGGTGGAAATAGAAACGGGAGCGGTGGTTTCTATGGCAAAGAGAATGAACAACGTGGTGAGAGGGGTGGCTTCTCTCTCTCTCTGACTCCCTTCAACTTCCCTCCTTCTTCTCAACCCCCTCCACCTTACTTTCTTTACAGCTATCGACCCGTGTGCTGCCCGACGGCTCACAACGTTACTCCTCTTTTGCGGCATCGATACAATGCCTTCGTCCGCCTTCCCCCCCCCCTCCGCCCCCCACACCACCACTACCCTCCCTCCATTTCGACCCCTTAACCGCTCCCGGGCCTCCACTCGCGGCTCCCTCTCTTCCCCCCCCCCACCCCTGATACCTCCACCCTCTCTTTTTACCTCCCTCCCTCTTGTCCCCTCATCACGGTTCCCCTCTCCCAAAAATCCTCTCGAGTCTCTCCACATTTCTTTCGTCTCCACGCCTCTTCTCATTGTGAACAAGGACGCATTTATACGGTTCAACGTCCAAAAAAGTGATATTAGGTATCCTTGAATGGAGATCTCCTCGCCGGACGATTCATTCGTCGCGTGATTGTACTCGCGGACTATGATCTGAGGCTGGACGACATAAACCCTCAGGGAGGCGCAAACTGAACAATCATGAAATCGAAAATTGGTCATTTTTTAATCAGAAATGTAAGTAGGCTTAGTATCAGATAAGGACTGTTTATCGCCTTTGCTTTAATCTTTACACTAATGGTCCAAAGTCCTCATTCGGCATGTTTTTCCCCGTCGGTGGGAGGTTATAAACAAGTTTCATTTGTATGAGGTATTTTTAAATTAACTGCGACTTTTTATTGCCGTTTATTTGCTGATGTTGCCCCTTATTTCATTCATTTCTCTCAATAAATACAATATTCTTTTAGAAAGGCTACTTTCATGAGAAAACATAACCGCACATCACTGAAATGTAATAGTAAAGGGAGTAATTGTAACGAGCAAAGATATAATCATGATATTTCTCAAGATTACCACTAATTTTTCATTCATATATTTTTCCTTTATAGCATTCTCATCCTTAGCTCGATTTTCCACCGGTTTTCCTCTTTCTACCCAATCTTCAGGTCCGTTCAGCTTGAGTTTAACTCACTCACTTTTTTCTCCCTCTAAAAAAGTTTCAGACTTTCTTTCTGGCGGCCGGATGTATCCCCGAAAACCTCTAATAAATTCTCTCCCTCTTCTATTCTCTCCTTCTGGTATCTCGGCTATCAATTGAAAGGTCGAAAATCAGAGTGAACTATTTTTCCATTTATCATTCACTGAGAAATTGTGGTTGATATCTTTAGACTAGTTCAATGGCATTATTTTGTTCTTAAGCAAAATAAATATTTCAAAAATATCTCGTAAATAATCGAGTAAAAGAATAAATGTACGAATTAAATAAAAATAAAAATCTGAGATGTCCAATTTCGACGACTATCCTTAAGTATTGTGCCAAGATGGTGAAATATAAGTTGCTAAGTAATGCCATCATTTATTTTATTTATACTCCAATTAATCATACTGATTTAACGATGGAAATGATTTTTGAATTATTAGGCCTAGCTTTTTACCAAATTGACTCGAAAATGCTTAACTCCATCTCTAATATTTTACCTGTAAATTTGGGTTATTAATCTCCATTCTCCACTCCATTAATACAATTAGGAAATATTTTTTCGCCTGAGCTTGAAAATTATGGCGAAAATGATTTAACTTTCGATGAATTAAATTTTGTCTGCAAGTTTATAAAAGCCTATCGTATTCTTATAGTTTGGTATTCGCAAAACTTAACTATTAGTAAGTTACTTGAATTACCTCCCAGAGGGCTATTGGCTCGTTTTCAACTTCAATTGTTTCTATGCACATTAACACTTAAGAATTAGAAATTGGTCGTTTATGAATTGGATAATCAAAATGGTAATTTCATAAAAGATATATGCCAAAGCGTTTCTTTTTCCACCATTAGAGCATTCCTGATTCATTGAAATCGTGATTCCCCTAAACCGTTATTAGTAAAACCATACTCTTTATTTTGGAGGGAATCTCGCTAATATTTTTCCCTCGTAGATAAAAAAAAACACCAATCGTTCCACAAAAATTATCTCTCTCCCTTAAATTCATTATTTTAGGCAAAAAGACAGAGCACTTTTCCATCCATGACATTTCCCTAGTTTTTCATTCAGTTACGTAGTGAAAAAGAATGGATTTAATGTACGGCAAGTGAAATGTGGACAGTGATTCATTTGGGACCCCGGATTTCTATTCAGCCATCAGGTTAAAGCGTGATGCCTAAAGAGGATTTTATCAGGAAAGCAAGGAAGCTCGGTGTTCTCCTCGGTGCGAGCAATCTCCCAAGACAAGTCCTCCCATGCTCCATGGCTGAGTTTCCTCTACCTGGCGAGCGTCGTAGGTGCTCCGGCGGAGCTCATAATTCAGATGTCGCTCCATTTGAGGGAGACTGATTACTTCGCCGCGAGGGAGAACCACCGCCGAAGAAGGCGGACGAGGTTGTGGGAAGGGAGAGGGCACTGAGGAGGGGAAGGTTTGGGAAGGGAAAGAAAAATACTCATCTCCTCGACCTGCGACAAATCACGACGCCAAAGATTTTTGAAAGTCGCCAAAGCAAGCAGGCTGAGAAAAACAGGCTTTTGATGGCTAAATCCCGAAGGTTGAGTAAACCCTGCCGGAAACTTGCGCAGTGCTAAGACTGCGGCTTACGGACTTAAGCCTTTGGGTCTAAGATAATGCTTCACAAAATCCTTTCCATTGTCAATATCAGAAACTTGAAGTACGGGATATATAAAATAAAACGATGTCTAACGCTTTTGGAAAAAAATGGTGTTTTTTTCCAAAAATGTTTGATGCCTTACGTTGACATTCATTAAATACATTACTCTTTTTCTGTCTTTAATACTGAATACATCTGCTACGCCCGTAAATCATATTTCTAAGTTTATACAAACAACACAATTGTTGATTTTGTCGCAACAGGCGTTTTTATGGTGCGACACAAAGGGTATCGGGGAAAGTCAGAATAACTACACCGAGTCTTACCCAAACAATCGTATATTTACAACATTAGTCATAATGCACCATTTACATAGGCATAAGCAAATTATGGATGGCTAGACCCTCGGTAAACCAACATAGTGCGGACAGCATTAAAATGGCAGAACATTACCTGGGAAAAGGTAAAGGCAGGGCGGACGCGGTCACGAAACACATAACCTAGGCAGAGCCCTCGTCCGTCGGAAAGGAAGGGAGTATGGCAGGGTGGACGCGGTAACGGCGAACGTAACCTAGGCAGAGCCCTCGTCCGTCGGAAAGGAAGGGAGTATGGCAGGGTGGACGCGGTCACGACACGCATAACCTAGGCAGAGCCCTCTTCCGTCGGAAAGGTCAGAGAACGGCAGGTTGGACGCGGTCACGACGAACGTAACCTAGGCGACCAGGGCTTTTATACCCAATTTAAGAGCCGGGGGAGGAATACTCTTGAAACATAGTCTTTGGTCACATGGGATATTCGGAGGAGCCAGGGAAGGAATGCCATGCTGCATACGTGCAACATTGTGTCTTTGGTCGCTTGGGGTATTCGGAGGAGCCAGGAAAGGAGTACCATGTCGCAAACTTGCGACAATTTTAATTTCCGTCATGCGCAGCAGCTATTGTTTAGGAAGCAAATCTGAGATTCATAAGTCTGAGAAGGAATTCATATGAAAAAAATGAAGGCTCTCAGTAGAAAATATGATTGACAAGTAATAGCTTTGAAGCCATGGTGAATAATTTCAATGTAAAAGTATGTTATTAGAATAGGTTGGAATGCTAATGGAACCAAAAATCATGAGGGCGTACGTACATGAAGGTACGTAGATACTCTTCCCTAGTAAAAACGGCTTGCCTAACAAATTCTATCCAGCCTAATTGACCGAGTAAAAACAACTGGTGTACAGGTTTAGTCAAAAAATGTTTGATTTTGAAAATATCAGGACTCACAAATATTTTACCAATCGTTTATCATTTAAAGGTATTTACCTGTATTAGTTATTATTATTTATCAACTTTTACAGCCACTTATCTATCTTTCATGTTTCATTATTATTTAAAAACGTATTTTTTAAAATTTTTCATACCTTGACAACAATTTTCTTGAAGTAAGATCAATATCACAGAGTTTGTTTATAAAATAACATTAAAATTTAAGCATTGGAATAATTGTGTGACCTTTCGTTGCTGACTTTTCGTTGGGGTATCGATCCATTATTGATTGCGGAAAGTAGGTACGTCATAAAGTGCAATTCGTAGTTCATCATGTCAGTGTTAATAAAAAATTGAAATTAAGTCGCATTTATTTAATCTCAACTCCTCTTCCTTATCATTCCGAGTGAAAATACCTTTCAAAATAGTTTTACATCTTCGTTGATAACTAATATTTCTAAGATAAAATGAGAGATATCTTAATGCTTGCAACAGGAATTAACACATTTAGGCAATTGAGCACAAATGTTATCCTTTAAAATGTATTTTAATTTTTTTTAATATTGTATTTTTACCTTCCTTGAAGCCATTGTTGGCGCCTGGCTGACGAAGAAAACTTCCGTACAGCATGATATTCCGACCAACCCGATGACGGTTGGTAACCCAACCAAACTTTTCCCTACTCCTCGTGTGAATACTTTATGAGAACAGAATGGGTGATGTAGTAATGAGACCGCTTCGAAATTATTAAAAGACTTTTGAGTTGATAGACAAATCCTCATTTACTCCTATGGGGGCAGGAAGCCGTAGGAAGCTCTCGACCGCATTCTCCATGTTAACCCTCTTTTTTGGACCGAAAAAATATAATGATAAAACTTAGAGCCGTAAAAAAGGATCAAAAGATGCATGAAGCATCCCTAGGAGAATTCCTTCCTCCTCTCGTTCTGAACATCCCACAGCCCTCTCTCTATCTCCTTAATGCAATTTCCTCCGACCCAAAGCACAGATGCGGATTACGGCTCTCGCAAGAGGAGATCGGGAGAGGCCGTGGAGGATTTCGCATTCCCCCCCACTCATACACCTCCCCACCCAACTGTCCCCCTCCCCTGCTCTTTCTTCCCATCCCCACCGCTCCCCTGAAACCGGTACCTCCTCATCCCCTTTTCCTTTACGCGTAAGTCACCCACCAGACGGGTTCAGAGACATCGAGAAAAGTGGAGGCCTAAGAGGATGGGGACCTTAAGTTTTTCCAGTAGTCGGGAGGGTGGAATGAGTGGGGAGTGATTCTCTTGAGAAATGACGCCGACACGTGGCGAAATAGTCCGCACGAAAACGTTTGGCTCAACGGTCTGCCGAAAGGTGGGCGTGGGAATCGTGAGGCGAAATTAAGACGGTGGGGCACTCCTTAAAGTTTCCCTATGGGTACGTATAAAAAAAGAAAGAGGAGAGTTATCCTCATATCGGAATCATTTCCCTTTATTCGTCTTCCTACAACTGTTATTGTCTCCTCCCACGGTTACGGAATAAACATAAACGGGGGATCAGAACTAGTGCCTTCTCTCCGAAGCACCTTCGCTCAAAAACTTTCAATTTTTCTTTCTGAAATCCTACTTTGTCCTGTTTCAATTTTGTTTTGAAAGGGTGGTATGGGTTTAATAGCGTCCATGGTTTTTGCTATTTTCGTTTGCACGAAAAATATTTTCCTCGGAGAATTGTCAGACTACTATTTTAGATAATACTAGGCATGTTCGAAAAAGAAGAGTCGTCTTTTAATATGTAAATATTGGTGGATCAAAACGAAGAGGTAGGCATACAGCGCCATCATTTGATTATTTTCAAAGCCACTAAACTTAATTTTCCATTTTAGCAGTTGTTTGCCTATCGGTGATTGCAAATAACGTAATAACGTCCCCGATGCTCCCACCAGTTGCAGTGTAATTCAGTTTAGGTGTAAAAAAGGATAATCCATAATGCATCAAAATTTGTTTCTAGTTTATGGACCTACAGTAATGAGTGAAGCAAAGGTTTGAAAATGATGTCGGGATTTCAAAACTAGCCGTCAAAATGTGCATGATGAAGATCGAAAGGATAGACCTGGATTCCAGGAGGATAACATTGTTCAAAAAGTGGACCAGTAACTGCGATTGATGATTAGTGCTCTGGCTGATGAATTTCCTCTTAGTTGACGCACCACTGAATACACGATTGTTAAGGACTGGTTCTAATATCGCAAATTTTTTGCAAGGTGTGTATTATAAATTCTATTGAAATGAACCACGTAGTAGATTTAAGATTTTGATTGGCAAACTATTGATCATACACTCTGCAGAAGAATGCATTTGAAACTTTTCGCACGGAAAGCACTTTCAGTGCATTTACGTTAAACTCAAATAGACGAATTACGCCGAAAATGGAGATGCACGCCCATATATATGGATGAATTTGCCTCTTTATATTTATATTAATGTTAAATTTACAATGACATTTGTAAATTTTATTTATATCTACTCATGTAAGAATTCATTTTGGAATTAAAATCCATCGATGTTGTACTATCCGAATTATAACTGATGTAATTTAATGTCTGCGCTGCTGGTGTTAGAGTTCAAAGCTACAGGTTAGTTCTCGTTCCCATCCCAGCATCCTCCTTATCCTTCGAAATTTATTTATCCTCTCAAACGACAGCTCTAATAAAGCAACCTTAATATTGCAAGTAATATTTTTACCTTTATATCCGTGTAGAATGTTTATCTTCCACATTACGTTAACTATTTTCGTCACCTACGTCGCCATTAATGTTACTGTCTTGTAGTAAGGACTCCATTACTGCACATAAAAATGTTTGAATTTTTCTGGAGCTGATTTTATTCTTCCAAAATAATATTGTCTTGATATGTATGCGGAAGAGTACTCAATTGGTTTGCTTTATTCCTATAAATGTTTCATTCCACATGTACATGACTAGCTAAACCGTTTTGGCTAAAGATTTTTACCGTACAGATCATTGTTTGTAATAACAATTCATACGAGCAAAAGGTTTGTAATACAATTTGTATAAGCAATTTTTCTCGGACTTTTAACGACTTAATTACTTGTACAAAAATGTATGCCTACATGATTAAAATTTTATTAGAGTAATTCTACTTGATTTCAATTTACCATTGCGCTTTCATTCAGTGGAATGAAAATTCGTAATTCTAAGTCGGATATTTCGGTTAGGTATGAAATATTTGCATAATTTCGAAAATAAATATTGGATATGTCATTGAAAACATGCTGGATTCATATTTTGGAAGAAGAGTTTGATTGAAATAAGAGGGTCATCCGGAAAGTAGTACCCGTTCGTGCCGCATGAAGTGCTGACGACGCGAGTAGCCGCTGGACGAGGTCAGATAGCTTCAGTGGCTTGTCTGCCTTCTCTGAGCCAAGTTGCGTGACGCTAGCATTGCCTGTGTTGTTTCTGTGATTGTTTACAATGTTTAAAAAAATTGAGAACGCCGCCAGTTGTGAAGTGAGGGCAGTGATTAAATTCCTCAATGCAAGAAACGTTCGCCCATGTGATATTCATCGCCAATTAAAGGAGGTGTATGGAGACAATGTAATGGACGAGTCGTCTGTTCGGCGGTGGTGTCGCAACTTCAACATGGGGAGGGGGAACACACACGACGATGAGCGTTCGGGGAGACCGTCTGTCATTACAGACCAACTGGTGAGCTCAGTTGACGAATTCGTGAGGAACGATCGGCGCGTCACAATTGATGACATCTGTGAGCATTTTCCCAATGTTTCTCGAACAATTGTTCATGAAATTGTTAAACACCATCTGCATTATGCAAAAATTTGTGCAAGATGGGTCCCTCGCGTATCTCAATGAGCTGGCGGCGAAGGACTATGCAGCAGGAATACAGAAACTTGTCACACGTTATGACAAATGCCTTAATTTGCTTGGAGATTATGTTGAGAAGTAGTTTAAAGTATCCTCTTTCAAATAAAATTTTTTATGTTTGTTAATATTTACTTTTGTGTCTTTATTTCACGAATGGGTACTACTTTCCGGATGACCCTCGTACTTATATTACATGAAATAAACACAAAAACACTCTACTAAACGTATTATGTGAATATTTACATATATTTTAATTATGAATTCCAAAGCCCTTTAAAAATATCTTTTAAACTTAAATATTGCCTCGATTGTGATTTATTTTCAGTCAATACTTTCACATCCATGACAATGACAGCACACAAAGGATAGCTCATTAAAAGTTAAATTTAATTAATGATTTTAGGATACACAATTCAAGATTTTGACCATAGATTTCATTGATGGAATGTAGGTAGCCGTCAAAACCATGAATAATTGTGCGAGTGGATAAATTAATCAACCGAGTTAACGAAGTGCATTTGGCAAGCGACACTACATGAATAATTAACGTATGACTTAGCGTTAGAATTTAATATTGCACAATATGATTTCATCTTTTGTTGTATCCATGCAGGATAGCCAACCGTAACTAAACAGGTTAATCAACAACGACAATCAACCGCGAATGAGCATTCATGAGCATAATATTCTCACTGATGAGAATGTACGAGTGTGCTGCGAAGACTGCCCCTAGGGCGCTTCCTGTGGGAAATAGCGAAGGGGGAGGGAGTCGGTCACCTCCAATTATTTCACGCTCCGCCGCCGCGACCCCTTCCCACACTTCATCATCGATTAAGAGGCCTCATTTCATTGCACAACCCCCGCTTATGGCTCAACGGGACTCCGCCATTCCGACATTATAAGCGCACTCTACCCACCAACCGTCTTTCACCCCTCTATCGGTCAAATTGCTCTCCCCTTCTTCGCCTACAGCAAAGGGGAGAAAGAGTGGGAAGATCCTCGGGAGGCACTCGTTTTTGCAACACACCCCAAAACCCATAACTCCTCCTCCTCCTTACCCGCTTTCTCTCCTCCATCGACCCCGCCCAAATATTACACTGGCACCCCTTCCATCCACCTCCGAAGAGAGAGAAAGAAAGAGGGAGGGAGGGTTGGCAATGGGGTTTGGGTAAGAAGAGGGACCTTACCCACTCCACCCCCAAACAACCCCTAGCCAACACCCCCGCGCTCTGATCCACCCACGTTCCCCTTTCGAATACCTCTGCACCTGTTGCCTCGTCGACGTTCGAGGGGGTGAGAAGAAGGGAGACGGGGGGTGGAGTTCAAGGGGGATGGGGAGTGTTTGAGGGGAGAGGTGGGCTCGGATGGCTAAGGGATACGCGCCGTCGGTGAAGGGTCTCGGTTTGAAAACGGGGTAAGTGGGATGGAGGAAGAAACAAGAGTGAGAAGGATCGTACGGCTGAGGTTTGGGAATGAAGGGCAGTAGGATGGGGTTGCTTTTTTCCATGAGGGAAAGCAGTGAGGGGGGTCCGAGGGGAGGAATAGTGAAGGAGAAAGCAAGAGGAGGATGAGATGAAGTTATCGACAAAATAATAATGACATAAAAATAATAAGGAAAAGGGAGCCAGGAGGTCATGGATGAGGGAGTGCGGGCGTGGGAGGAAGGGGGGAGATTCCAAGGCTCTCTCCGAGGGACCAGGGTTGGGTGGGAGGGGAGTGGGGTGAGCGGTGTAGGGACACGCCCTCCTTACCGCGCTTGGAATGAGAGGGGAGAGCAGATGCCTGCGGGATGGAAAGGAGAGAGAAATTTGGTTAACGACTCCGCGAGCACGACGGATTTTCCCGGGTTCCGAAGTCAAATGTTTCGAATCGTAAGTGTCATTAGCTCCGACTTAACGAACGAATGTAATGAAAAAGTAAGTCTTCTTTAGTCCCTGCCTCTGTCGTCTTTTTAAGGTCATGGTGACGATCGCAGCTGTTATTCCGTTTTTTATGTAGGTTTGAGACGGGGGAACGGCGGGAGAGATAATTCGCGTAAAAATTAAATTCAGAGCCCCTCGCGGTATGAGATAAAACTGAGCGGAAGGGAAATGTATTATGGAGACAGTTGATGGAGTGATTGCAGTAAGACAGTTCATTCGAAGTTGTTATGCCTCCATTCCGTCGCTCGTTTTAAATAACCACTCTGTTTCTCCCTTTAATGCGCTCCAATCCGAACGTGGGGTCAATTTGTTAAACAAAAGGTATATTTGTGTAGTGTTTGCTAAAAATAACGCATAGGAGAGGCATATAAATGACTCTAGTGTTATGAATAAAAAATGTAAAACTGAAAAAAAGATTTATGTCATATTGAATTCAGTATAATGCATTAAAAAAGATAATGGTCATTTTTTAATGCAGGCCATTGAATTCCAAATATTGAAGCTTATAACTCGTCTATAAAATTCTATAGAATGATTTATTTCTTTCTGAGCTTTGACAGAGTCCCTTAACTGAATATTTTCTAAGATAATGTATGAAAAATGAAGATCTAATTGAAAATTTGAGTCATCTCAGTATCAATAAGATTTATGTTATCGCATTTTGAAGCGTAGAGTTGGCAATGCTTTAACATACATAGAAGGAACACGTATTGTTATATCTGTTGCAAATACAAGAATTTCAAAAATTTGACTTCTATGCCTCCTTAAACCTCTTAATTTCTTCACACTTCCATTGAAGAAGAAATAGAACTACTCGGCGACAAAATAAAGGTATGAAGCCAATAAAAATTTAAGTTAAAATACAGAACACGGCACTCATATGTCCGAGTAATGTTTTTGTTTCGTTAAATATATTCAAAGAGACGTCTATTTATATGTAAATATGTATAAATATAAATATTTATCGTATATGCATATTTATATCCATTCTATACGCACAATGGTATATTCTTGTGTTTTGTTATTTTACCTTTATATTATATACGTATTTCTCTCATTTTATGCTGACCAGCAGATAAAAGGAGAAACATTAAATATTAGACTTCAAATAAAACGTTGTTCAACAGAGACCGAGGGTCTGAAGAGAAGTGCAAAAGGAAAAGTTACGCTTGTTGAAATAAGAGCTTAATTTATTGCCTGAAAAGGGTAATATCTCCATACATGTTTTGTTGTCCCAGATTAATTACGATTTACCAATTGCCGTACTTCATCGGAGGGCAGTAGTAGAATCAGTCAAGCCGGTCCAAGATCGTGTCATCAATTACCTTTATCTCTGCCCCGAGGAATTTGCTTGAAAAATGTTGTAGTAAATTGTAAATTTTACTCATCCTGCTAGAAAAAATATCATTATTTAATCACAATAAAAAAATTGCAATAATTTATCAAAATGATACGTTCAGTAGTTGCAGGTATCATGCAAAACTTTCTAGATACGTTTAATTAACCTTTTGTATTTTATCTTGATTACTCGCTGCTCACTACGACACATAGAGAATCATTTCTGTGGTGATAACATGTTTACATGCCCTATATACTTTTATTTAAAGATTCTTTAAGTAAAAAGTGCAACTTTGCAATATTAAGTAAACTGCTTTTTCTCGGAGACTGAAGCAAAGAATATAGTTGCGATCCTTTACAAACCAAACTATAATAACTGCCAGCAGATAAAATTCAGTCAAGGAATATGAAAACCGAGAAATAAACATTGAATGTGAAAAGAAATTAAACTCTCGACCCGAATTGGCAAGGTAATGAGTATAATTCACCGCCAGCAGTGATGTACGGGGAAGAAAAATGTGGTTGCATTTGCAGAATGATTCATTTCGATCCGTTCTCACGGGAGGGCAATGGATTAATTAAACCGTCGAAAAGGCTTTCCGGCTTCCCGGCAAAGTCGACTGAGTACCCAAGGAGTAAATTTAGGAACTTCCCCAATACTCACTTGAATGAGTTGATATTGCGATATGAGAAGTGATGACCGTAGCTCAGGCCAAGTTCTGGTCTCACGGTGAACTCAATAGGGAATCGGAAAAATATGGTGAGAGACGTATGAAAGGAGAAATATAAAAGTAGTGAAGTGGGACTAAGGAAGTCTGGGTTTGGAGGCGGTGGAGAGATAAATGATGGGTTGTCGGAATGGTATCGGCTAGGAAAACACAGGTTTATGACATCTGCATTGCTTGCCAAAAATATTTTTTATCTATTAATGTAATTTATAAACTAATATGATTGTTTAATTCTCGTAATTTTAATGAATTCAGATGAAAACTGTTTGCTCTCAATGCATAAACTATTTGGTTCCGGTGAAGTATGAATGATCACATACTATATAAGTATATACTTTTACATCACGTTTCATATTTATTTTCCCGTGTTTCAAACAATGGCTAATCAGATCGATGTATTTTAATCACGATTCAAAAAACTCAGTGTAAAACCCTTATAAAAAATAATGCCATTACATAAAAAAAGAAAAAGATTGTTTAAACTGGATCCTTAACTATAACATTATTATTGCTTTTTAAATTTTTGTTGCAAATAATTTCTGAATAAATGATACAGTTTCGGGCGTGACATGGTAGAAACCCTTCATGATGAAAGAAGACACTTTGCTTTTCCACATAGAATTTTCACATAGAAATTCTATATGGAAAACAAAGTGTTATGTTTCATCCCAATAACTTCATTTTATTGTTCACACTTTTTTCTTTGGGTAAATGATTCCACGTTTTTCTATTGTTCTACATGTTAGTATGTTCCCTGCAAATGTATTTTTAATGTAATACACCATAGAACTATTGTTGAGTGTTTCTTTCCAATGAGGTTTCAACTATCACTGATAAAATGCAACTAAGATAAGGGAACGTAAAAAGAGAATTGGATTGGAAAAAGAAGATAGAAATGAAAAAATGTTGTACGAGGTGGATGGAGGAGAGAGCTACGACGACCTGACGCGACCGGGGAATATTCAAAAATACACGACACCCCTGTTGACCCTGTCTCTTCTTCCTCCTCCGCATTATCCCATTTCTCCCTCCAATCCCGAGTAAACAGCTTCAATCCCCATCTCGCCCCCTCTTCCCCCGTCCCTTCCCCCGGTCGCTCCACCCACCGATTCCCCACCACCTCACTTCCTCCCCTGGCCATCTCCTCCTCTATCCAGTTTACCCATCTACACCCGGCAGCACCCAAGCCCTCACCCCCTTTTCCGCGTAAACACGGCGATTCGGAGGCAATCTAACCGACCACTGGTGCGGCTGACGAGTGTGGGTGGCCGGCAGGGGGTCACCGAGGGTGCACAAGGGGAAAGAGACGTTTGAGGGGCTGGCTAAAGCAAAGAAAAGGATCACATGTGCCCCCACGAGACTGTATTTGTAAAGCGGGGGGTAGGGAAAAGGGAGCGAGTGAAGGGTTCAAGTGTGTGTGTGTGTGTGTGAACGTGAGTATATTTTTAGGTCGATCCGCCGGGGATGGGTTCCATTGGGAATTTGGATTTAGGGGAGTTTAGAGCCGTCTCTCTTCATTGGATATTGTTTATCGATAAATGAAACCCTAAACTACGAGCTGGAAAAGGGGTGATCGGTTTTTCCCAGAGCTACCTACGCAAGGGTTCGTCCAAAGGCTAGCAACACGTAGTCGAGGAAAGGGTTATTTACGGCCACGAGCCATTTTACTCGTTTGTCGTTGGCCCTATCCATAATGCTAAGATTATTGATAACCATTTAATGTATGAGTTTTTGTGTATTTGTTCAAAACCTCAATACTGATTGTTATGGAAAATTCAATGTTGATTATTCATAACAAAATCAATTTAGTACAAAATGGCTATCATCTTTCTATCACACAAAAATTCAGAATATTTTCGCGATAAAGGCGACTATTTCCAATATGGGTTCATCCAGTCATTCTACGACACTGGTTTTGATTCTTATTCATATTTATAGTATTTAAGGAAGCGTACACTGTTATGTTTTTGTAAGTTCTAAATAATAAAAAATCAGTCCCACTAACTCTTATTAAAAAAATGCACGCATTTTTATACACTTTCCTCGTCATTAATCATTACAAGACATAGTACAAACAAGAATCATTACAAATGTTGTTTATTAATTTCAAACAAAGTTATTGATAGGTATAATTAGGCTATGTTAAGTTCCCTTTTATTAAGTGGGTTCATTCTTCTTGAGAAATAAGCACACTTAGCATACGATACGAATTCTGAAGACTAGAGTATAGAGCCATCGACTGCTGTCGTGCGAGATCCGGCTTAGAAACTTGCTGATGCAGAGTCAGCCTCTTTTTAACCCAATCTATATACCTTAGCTGTTACCTCAATTTCTGGGAAACCACTGGAGTCACAGGAACTGCCACAGATTCCCAGCCCCGAAATAGTATGTGGAAGTCACCGGCTTGAGGCGATACTTCCAGTCGAGGTATCATTTTATTTGGAATTTTTGTTGAATTATGCAGGAATTACATGTAAAATAAGTTTTGATATGGTAGCTGACCGTTCTCTTCATACCTTCCTAGTAAATATCATGGAATGTTACTTAAAGCTGATTTAAAAATTATAGATTTCAACTTCTATAGGATATTTTAAATTTAACGTGGAAGAATTCGAACTGTTAATGGCTTAATAGCTTCTTATAATGAAAAAATTATTTAAAGTCAGCATTTTATCGACCAAGTCGACAGTTTTAGAACAACATAAGCGTTAAAGATATAAACGGGAAATAAATATTCATTCCATGATGTTTTGGTGTATCAATTCAGCTCATTCCATTATATCTTTCAAGAAATTGATCAGATCAGACTTCCTTCTCGTTCAGCTGCCTTTATCGGGTTCATCTAACTTCCTCGCAATCTTGGCACAGATCTCCGTTTGTAACGAGGTTGGCACCCGGGGAAGATCCTATCATCCGGAGCTATAACTTCTCTCCACGTGGCGATTGAACGGAGCCGTCGGAAAATCAGAGTGCATTGTGACCTCGGAAAAGATGTTTTAATGGATTTATGTGTTGTGTGCGCCTGGAGCATTAGCATTGGGTCAGCGAGAGCAGTTGACACCTACCACGCTCATTCAACCTCCATCAGACTCTTCAGCTCCTGGTATCCTCCTCCTCATTCAGGATAACATCACTGGGTATTGGAGTCCTATTCGACATTTCTCTAAACAGGTAGGGGAAGGAGACCGCTGCTTTTCTTTCCACCCCTTTGGACTTATGTGAGGAACTTCACCCTAAAACCCATTGTCTCCAGATATGGGCATTTGTTGGACTCAGGGAATCGAAAAGGAAATCAGGCACTCAATCCACCGTTTCTCACGTCATTTCCCACCCCACGCCTTTTCCCGCAACCCGCTTCATGCTTACATCCCCTAAACTAAATGAGTCGTGGAAACCGTGGTCGATTCATGGCAATAAATGAGAGTGAAAATTAAAAATTAAAAATTTTGAAAGGAATCTGATTTAGCTGGGAAGACTCATTAACGAGGTTGAAAGACGGAGGTTATGCGGAAAACTCCCTCTTCCCTTTTTAACTTCCCCCTTTCTCCCCACCAACCTTAATTCTCAACGTGTCAGTGACGAGTTAACCGTGAATTCGAATGGCGAATTTGAGCAAACGATTCCCAGAATGCCCCTTTGAAAGGGATAAATGGAAACGCGACGAACGGAGTAATGACTCGAGACTGGAGTGGGGAGAGAGAGAGAGAAGGTTTTCATTCCTTTCGATAATTTATGAATGATTGATTTGTCAATTAAGAAAGCTTTTCTGGGATTGAAGTATGCACTACTCAAAATACTATTTTAATATACAACTATATAAAGTTGTCAGACACCATATTAAAGTTATATTTCGATTTATAAATGAAACTGTATAAACAATTGTAACTTAATTGGTCTCAATTTAAAATTATCATATTATACTTACATGTACATTACATTTAATAGTTTGAAAAAAATTAAACTTTAAAACTACCCTTGTCAAAAGCTATCCTTTTTATGCATTTAAATACAATAAAACTAAATGCCATATATTTTATTACATCTTCACATGCTGCCGCATAAATTTAACGCCATACTAAAGTATAAATTCTTCTCAGAGATTATTTCGTGTTCTCGCAAAATGTTTTGTTATCTTGCGAGTTTCTTTCATATGCTAGAGGCTGTTAGCAATTCTTATTGCGTTTCATACACTCACGTAATTTAAAAGTGAAGAGAAGATAGTGAGTTAAAAATTAATTTAATTCAAGTTAATTTTAACCATGCGATCAGAATTATGATGACTTTTGAGAGATTTTTCCTGCATTTTTTTTTCATATCTAAAAACTACAAGAACAAGAGTTTTAGACATAGAAAGCTATCATGCCAGATAAATAAAGAATGTGAGGTAGGCAACGCATGAATTTGCTCAGTGCTTTCGGAAATGCATAATATCCATCCAAACAAAAACTGGCTACAAAAACTTGTCATCCTTGAACTAAGGCATTTTGTTATACGTCCATGTACTGCAAGAGGTATTTATAGATCTAATCGGAGCAAACCTGTGAAACCTCTGAATGAAGATATTTATGAAGTTTGAATGGTGACTGCGCAGATCAGTTTTTCACCTAAAATCATTAATTTATGACGAGTGTTAAAATTAATATAGTGTCCATTCATGTATTTTATATGCATAGTATTTTAATAAACAAGTTTTAAGCAATCTTAAGTGGTTTGTATCAATTTTTGAAACGTTTCCACTGTTTTTTTCTCATTAATTGATTAGTATCATGTTAAAAATTTGGTGGATGCTGTTACGTTAATACTGATACTATTCATTAGGTACTAGTTACTAGATCATTGCGCTTATGATGTTAGTTTTCGCGATAAAACCTGTGTTTTTGTATCGTCGATACAAATTTTCCGGCTCAAATTAGTCTTCTTCTGCCATATTTTTTCAGATCTTTTGATGGAATACAATTTACATACAGAAGGTTTTATTAAAACTACATGTATCTGAAATTTCGATACAACCACCCTTAAGTTGATATTCATTAAATTTTGAAGTGATATTTTAGTAGAAATGCAATTAAGTTCGTTAATTATTAATTAAAATATATATCCCATTTTTTTCTTTCAACACTGGCAACAATTATATCTTCCTGAATTATGCCACAAAAAAATTGAATTAAAATATTATCTTATGTAATACTTACCATTTGTTTCAACTTCATACAAGAATTTCAGGTTAAATAACTATAATGGTAAATGATTTACCTAACATCAATGATACCTCCATAACGAATTAAACGTTCTTAGACTAAATTAGTCATAAATTTTACTGATTATTGCCTCTATGATTGACGCATAAATAATGGATAAAACCCCTATGAGTCACAAAATGTTATACATTAGAGTTATTACGTTATTATTTATATTCAGAATACAGTACATCGGTGAGTGTGACTGCAATTGCTCTAAGAGTTTTGAAGCTGATATATTTAAAGCTAATGATTTCTAGTATTGAGAGCGGGATTCATAAAGTATCCCATAATTTGAACATACTACTAATCCCAAACACTAGAAATACACGGTGATATCGCATTATCAAATAAATCCCTATCTTAAGTTTTCTATCCTAAATAATATCGGAGGATTATTATAATTGTTAACTATAGTCACCAACATATCAGGGTCATATATTTTATATTTAATTATTCTTTTCCATTTCAAAGGAGGAAAACAATACACAATAAATTCAGTGATTTTTGGCAGAAGTATACAATCTACGACAAAATCTAAACAAATTATTAATACCCCAGCCCAATTTTCTTTACTTGCAGTTGTCATTGACCTGTGTATGTATCTATAAAGGGGATTTTACAAATAATAAAAGGCATTCTCTTTGTTTTTTGTTATTGTCCTGCCTTGAAATATGTCCCCTAAATATTTTTCAAACAGAATACACTCCACCACTTCAGTAACCCTAGCGATGAAGCTTTTCGGACCTTTACCGAGGATATTTTAGTGAAGTGGGGACTTGAAAAAGGAGAGTTGAGCGAGGAAAGAGCCATCAGTTGGGAATGCTGCTTCACTAACTCTAAAAAGAACAAGCACACGGTATGGGTTGGACCCTATTTTTTCATATTTTTTATGTCCTCGGACTAACAGATTCTACTGCTATGACAAAAATAAAATTTTGCCTGAAAATTCTCCCTTTACCTCACACAATGAATCCTTTTCCTGTTAACCACCCGTATAAAATTTCAGCTCCATTTCCCCATTTGCTTTCACTTTTAACGCCAAATATTTCCATTTTGTACATTCAAAGGCAAACTCTTTTTTTTATTACTTTCCTCGGATCCAATTTTTGGCAAGAATCTTTGCCTTGAACTTTTGTTTCAAAATTTATATTATATTATATTATCCTGTGAAAATTTTCTTGACGCAAAATATAAAAAGATAATAATATGACATAGTTACGATTTATGAAGTGTCATCCATGGCAGGATAATTAAAATTTAGGCAAATACAGTGGCAAAGGATAATTTCAAAAGGATTCACCAGAGCTTATTTTGCATTCATAGCCATTCCTCCTGCGGCACAATTCATTTTATATATTTTATTTTGCTTTGTGATTGTTAAAAGATAAGAAAAGCAACCATCCTGCGAGAAAAAGAAAGAAAACAAAGGAATTCGGCACTTGCGAAACAAACATATCACGTATAGATCTTGAGAAGATTACGGATGATGCAAGTAAATCGAGTGGCAACACCGCAAGGTTTAGATTGATTTCCCGCTGCTTTCATGAGCTGCGCTGTCTGTCATCTCCAAAACTTCAATTCCTTGTACGGGGTGCCTCAAAATTTCCCCGGGGAAATCTCAAGAAAAAACTCAATTTTTTTTCTCCCGGCCGGATTTCAGCGGAACGGGGTAATTTACGTTGAATTTGTATCTCTCCAATTCTCCCTGCCTTTTTTCCGCTCGATGCTCTATTCCACCTCCTCCTCCCCCTTGCCTCTCTATTTCCCCACATCAAATTTTCAATTCGGGTCCCGACGTTTCGAGGACAGCTGTTCATCGCCTCGATGGTCAATGCCAACGTAGCACCAATACGAAGAACGAATAGGAAGCAGTTTGAAGAGATCTCTATCCCTTTCCCCCTCGATCCGTGCCATCCTTACCCATTTCCCTCCCTCCCACCTCCCTCTCACTTCCACCCCCATCCCTCTCCAGTACCGCCGTTCTATCTCGGAAGACGTAACCATTTTTCCAGTCCCCCACTCTCTCGTGCTACCGGTGTCTTCCCCAGACTCTCCCTCACCTCTTTTTCCCCTCTACGGTATCGAGAGGAAATACATCGAATCATTCACACACATGAGGAAACCCGGAACAACGCTCTCGGTATCCTTGCTAGGTTGTCTCCGGTGAAGCTCCCTGGAGGTGTCCAGTACCATCTTTATGGGCAATCATACACAATGCACAAGACCCCTGCGTGAACTTGATTTGGGAAGCGTATGATTTAGTACTTATCCGGTGGAGCAGGAATTTAAAAAGCCTACTGGGTACTCAATACCGTTATAAAAGATTGGTGAAGAATGGGTGAATGCAAATACTGTTGACTAAGGCTACGACTGTAGCAAAAAAAATGAAAATGTTGAATTTCCTTCACCATTGGTGAAGATGAAATTAGAATTTATAATCACATATTACTCAATGCCACTATCATTTTTCTATTTTGTCAACATTCTGAATACTAAGGTATAATTAAGCATATGCTAAAGCTATTAAGGGAGAAATTTCAATTGGATCTCAGTATCCTCAATATGGACCCTTACCATTTTGTATTTTAAAAGTGTATATTGATATTATTTTATCACAATGCGTAAAATCGGTGAATCATAAACATCCGTAGACAGAAAGTCAGGAAATAATATAAAATAAAAAAATTTTAATGTTGGGTACATTTTTTAAAGCAGTAGGTATTTTTTTTATTCTTAACTAATAGAATGTTCTCATTGTTTAGTTGCGACATTTTGCGACATCATCATTTCCATTCAACTATCATATTTATTTAGCCAACATTTTAGAAAAAATTCTAGCATTCGGAATATTTTTTTTTTCAAATAACCCTACTAGTTTCTCTCATCAAATTGAAAGCGACATAAACTTTAACACCTGTTATTTGAAGTAGTCCGTATAACTAAAAAAAGGGGACCAAAATTTTAGTAGCCTAAGTTAAACCTTAAATATGGTGTGAGCTTATGGACTTTAGAAATTCAAATGAACTCCTCCAATTTTGTGACAAACGCAACCAAACTCAGAAACAGGATTACGTTTACCACATAGTAGAAATCAGGGACGAGAATTTATACCCGTTTCTTTTGGGAACGAGACTCGATTTGAGCAAATCTTCGGATTAAAATTTCACTGTTTAGTCTTCTTCATATGTATCTCGCTCGTTCCCTTCCTTTCTCTCCCTCTCTCTAAGCCTCTTCTCGGCTTCAATCCATTTTACCAGACCGCACAGATAATTGAGGCGTGTTTTCGAGTGTTTTCATTCATCGTCGGCCTTGGAAAAACTCACCCTCCCACTCCATGTCCTCCCTTCGTCATTTTACACCTCCACTCGGATTTATCGCCACCCGCAAATGGAATTCCATTTTTGTCTTTGACACACTCGCCCGCATCTGCCTTTCCACTCTCCCTGGTTCCACCCCAAACACTTTCCCACTCTCCCATATCCCGTGATTGCCGAGCATGTGCGCCACACTATAAATCCATCTCTTGGAGTGGAGGGTACTTGCTTAATGTTGATTAGTCTCCCACGCGCGGCCTCGGATGAGAGAGGAAGGCCCAACCTCCTTTTCCCGTCTGTGTCATTGCCCCATGAATACCGGCTAATCTTCAATGTTTTCTGGATAAAAATAATGACCGTTATTTTTTTGCTGTTAATTTCATGAATGAACTCGAATCTTTTGTTACAACCGACTAATCATTTATTTCAGCTAAGTTAATATTTCACACTATTGGTCGAAACCAGTTTACTTATCTAATTTTCAGTGGTCTATAATAAGATTTTATTTTCTTAAGTCACTAAAATTAGAAAAATACCCTTGCTGTTGATGACGATTTTAGATTTTATTGATTTTATGTTGATTACTTCTAAGTTTTGAAGGTTTCTAATGGCTGATATTTTAATTAATTTTGGCCTGTTTGGTAATGAAATGTGCGTCAAATCTTTGAAAAATCAATAGAAAATAATTATTTATTTATGATATTCTAATGCCATCTTTGATGATAAATATTTTAATTAATTAAAAATAAACTTAATTATAACAATTCAGCTTTTGTAATGATAATATTTGGTATTCTACCGGTTGAGGTAGGTTTTAGATGAACGCAACCAATAAAATTGTGCAATACTTGTATTGTACATATGGAAGGCAAGTAAATGTACAACAATTGTGCATTTTACTTGCCTCCCCTAATAAAAAGCACAAACTGATATTACACACTAGAGTGAGTCCCCCTTCAATTCCGCATTCTTTCTCCCTTCATCTCATTCAGCATACGTATCCTCTTCTTTCCTCTTTCTCGTTTGACTAACATTCTCCTGTCTATCAGTCTTCAACATTCCATAGTCAATCGCTCTGAATCTGTATTTCCTGCCTCCTTTTGATTTCTCCCAACCATTCTCTCTCCTCTCCAATTATGTCTAGCACCTCCTTGTTTATTTTGCTTTACGTCCACTTCATTATTCCCATCCTTTTGCGCAACCACATTTCAAAAGCCTCCTCCATCCCATTTCTAAAACCTCTAGAAATCTACGTGTATCATCTTGATTTAACGACCATGTTTCCGCGTCATTCAAAACCACGCTCCACATTGAAGTTTTGAGAAGCCGCTCCCTAACTCCCTTACTCAACGTCCGTGTTACTAATTCCCTCCCTCCTGTGACCTCCTTTGCCCAACGTAATTCTCCTCCTATGTCCCTACTACTTGGAGCGGGTTAGCCTAGGACACTTCCAAGATAGGTAAAATAGGTCTTTTTACCCGCTTTAGTTCATGAACTCCATATTAAGTAATTTTTATTTTTAAAAAGCTATAGTATCTTTCTCTTTTTTTGACAATCTAGTTTATATATATTTGCAATATTTTTAAAGTTAAGCTAATTAATAATTTTTATATAGACCTAATTACTGATTTTAGTTGTCACAGTGTTCTAATTACTTTTGTTATTTGTCATAATAATACTGCAAAATCTACTTTGCTATTTTATAATATTGCGAGTCAATTAAATGCGTCTAGTCTAGACTACTGATCAAATTTTCTTCCATTTCATTGGCGGTTTAAAGCTATACCTAAATAAAACATGTATCTTAACCAAAAAATTACTTATAAAATACTTCTCGTAGTATGTACTTGTACGTGCATAAATCGCCATTACCAATGCTGAACTCGCGATTATCTTTGTATCACACAATGTTTAAATTTGGCCCAAAAAGTATCTTCCTTTATTTTGTAATTTTGGGTTATTTTAGTGACAAAAATTCTTATTTAAACTGATGAATGTGTAAGCAGACTAGCTTTTCAAAATTTACATTTATACCTCTCATTGGGTGGAATTAGAAAAAAAATACTGTTTTCTTATTTTTCAAAAATATCTTTAGGAAAATTAGAATGAATGAAATTGAAATCCTGGGGTACTATTCGACTATATAATTCTGCAAATGACTATCAAAGGGAAGACCCACTACATTTCAAGACGAGTGTCAAACTCGCTCAGCACACTGTCGGCAAGAGAGGTAGTTCCCTTTGCAGTTGTGAGTGGCAAAGAGGCGTGATAACTCGTAGGTTTTGGTGCAAAGCCGTCCTCAAGATGGATTCCACCACGTTTATGACCCAGTAAAATGATAGTAAGATAACGACAGAGCGAATTTGTCTTGGCTGCACCGTGAATGGGGGCCGACGTGAGCTTGAATACAAAGTGCGGACGAAGGAAACTCACGAAATGTTTCCGCCTGCTTTGCTTGAAACTTGACACATCTGGAGTTTGCTCATGATGATAGAGTATATTTAGTTTAGCTGAGCGCGTCCTTGTTTCTTACGAATCCATTTATTTGTTACGTTCAAAATACTAAAATTGTTACGGTACTTTTCCCTCATCTTGTATTCCCTTCGACCTAACATATTTGGTGGCTCGCAGGTTATTGATGTAGATGTAAATGTAGATCCCTTTAGCAGTTATTCAGATACCAGAAAGAAAACCCTTATACTATGAGTCGGACTAAACAGAGGAGCAATTTGAATCATTAAAAACAATTATAATTTTTAATGATATCCGCAGAAAATGAGGAATTTGTGTGATTTAACGAATGTGCAACGGGTATATTCGCTATTTAGAACATGCAATACCGTTTGGAAGGATGCCCATAATGTAATAAATGTTACTAAGACTTTTCTTGGGACATGAGGCATTTTGGAAAGGTTTACCTTGTTTAAAAATAACCATTTCCAACTTATTGAAACATATTTTTATAGAATTATTATGGTATAATTTTAATTAAAAACGCATACATCGAAGAAGTAGTGGGCAATACTTTGATCAGAAGCAGAAAATGTTATTGCAAATCGCTCTGAACCTCTATTAAACACATGCTGATGGTATCTACTAATGAGATATTTTTCCTGCTTGTGTCCACTTTCAATTGGGGTCGGCGATAAACAAAGATTACTCATAAAAGAGTCTGTTATATGAAAAAAAATATCATTACAGTTACGTAATAACCAGAAAATAGCTATGAATTTTCAGGCTATTCAATATTTCGAGCCATTTCTCACCAGTCAGGGGAAAAAAATAGTACATTGCGCATATTATAAATGTTTTCCACAAAAACCCTACCCTCAGAGTCACGACGGCACGTTCAATTTCACTGGACAAACTTTCTTGCATACCTTTCTCACACTGGGCAAACAAACTCTGACTGTATCACGTTTGAATTAAATCGAGGGACAGCAAGTCGTCAAAGCTTCTAGGAAGATGGTGAACGAGGGCTGGACGGAGCGGGTAGGGAATGACGGGCGGATTCGAACGGTTCCCGATACAACCATTCCATCGCTCTCGGACCGACTACCACCATCTCGATCTCCCTCGGAAAAACCTCCCCTCTCCCACCACAAACCACCCGTCGACACAAGCACACGGACACACATTTAAGAGCATAAGTATGTTTCCGAGAGTGGAGTGTCATGTTAAGGGATGCATTCGCAGATGAACCCTGCGCGAAATTTCCAAAGAACCTCCTGAGGGACTTTCCGCGAAGGGTCAACGGCTGCCCCACCCTGTGACGGGCGGAAGTCGTCTCTCTCCCGTCGCGCACCCCTCAAATAACCCAACCACCCTCCCCTCACCCGATCTTCCCCACCTCTGTTCTCGGCCCTGGACGCCATCTTTTGACCCTCAAGCCTTGGGCTATCACTGTCTCCCCTCTTTTAACTTATCTGAGAGGAGGGTTCCCTAGCGTTTGGGGAGACTAAGTTGATGTAACAAGCGATTAATAGCGGTGGTGCAGGGTCATGCCTTCTCTTGGTCACTGCAGGGCGAGGGCACGAAAGTCGCCAGTTTAAGATTGACAGACGGAGTCCAAGGGAGGAGGTGGGTGGGAAAAGTGGTCGCCAGCTTGGGTATGGGGTCGACTGCTGCTGCCACACTATGTCGGTTCCGTTACTTATAATGTTGAAGATTTTGAAAACGATTTTCCTTCATTTCCACTCATTTAATCCAATGCCTGAGTTATATGAATGTAGATAAGGTAGGAAATAGCGGTCATGTGAAAAAGGGATACTAAATTAATTGTTATCATAATTAATAAATATAAAAAAGATGAGAATTCTTGATGCAGATGAAACAAATAATGTTAAGAAAAAATCATTGTTCCACATCTGTTTAACAAAATAGATTACTTAGGGTGTAAGGGGTCTTAAAATTCAACCTATTTTATTTATTTATCCTGCACGGCACCACTAGGGTGGGTGGCAGGGGGTGAATACACATCAAACTAATATTTACCCGAACATGACTCTACCTTGATCGGACAATGTTATTCTGATCCCTTATCGTTCGTGGAATAAATGACATCTTAAATCTATTTGTACTACATTCAATCTCATTAATTTTATTAGCATGATCTCTCCTACCGTAGTACGATGAGGGTAACAACACATTTTCGATATCACTGCTAAAGAGACGTCCTTCAAATTTATGCAAGAGGTTCAGTCTGTAATTGAATCGTCACTCCGCGAGTTATTCCCAGCCTAGCTCCTCTAATATTTTGTATACGCTACTTAGGTCATCATATAGTTTTCCAAATCTTAGCTCCTCTACGTTGCAAGTATCCAATTTGGTAATTAATCCAACTTCGTGAGGGTCCCATATATTTGCAGCACACTCTAAGTGAGATCTAACCAGCGACCAGCTGCTAGAGGACATATATGGCCAGTGGGCAACGGCCGTTAAGTAATTTTATAACTTTACCATAAACTTAAACGGCAATTGGTTGTAGAATGTATCTAGAGTAAGCAGCCTTAGTAGCTGTCTCCAAACATTCTTAATCTTTATTAACCCATTCGGGCATGAAGATAAGATTCCTTATTTTTGAATTTGGTTGTCTATGATGCTTAACATGTCGTTGTGCTGCCCCGTGGAATTGTAATATGGTGCTCGAATTATTCTTTTAGACTAAGTATTAAACGGAAATGTTTACTTTTACCTTATGGATAAGTCTGTCATGCAATCTCCGTGCTCCGAGCGGATTCTATATTCTAAATTATTCAATATAGTTGCGGTTCTTTCTGTACTATGATATAAATTTTTTATGAGCCGGGTAACTTTTCTTTCGGTCTATTTTAATTCATAAATTAAATCTCTCTGCTCTGGGTCCCAATGACTCGAGGCTTATTCAAGGGGAAATCTTCTAATCCGAGATAACATCTCTCCCAAACTTTTTAACTCGGATATTTCACCACTATCATATGGAAATTTAAAAAACGAGGCGGGTGACATTTGTGATGGACCGTGGGACGTGGGAGAGGGACTTTTGATTTGAGCTCGAGATGAACTTGGTGGGAGGGTGGAGCGGGAGGTAAAGAGGAAGATTTTTTTCCACCGAAAGGAGGATTTTTCCACCGAAGGGTACTGGGGAATAAATGAAAGAAATTCTCTCCCTCGCACCCCTTAAGGGATGTGGTGGGATGGGTCAAGAAAAGGCTGGAGGTAGGGATGAGTGCAGGGTAGGAGGGAAACAAGTTCCCAGCTTCCTTGTTTTTCATGGGCAATCCATCTCATCAACACCGGGGGCTCATGAAATATGGAAGGGCAGACACTCGGCAGCCGACCCATAGAGGTGGACTCACCAGCGCCGGTCCACACAAAACCCAGCACGTACCTTCGCTTTCCCTCACTTTCCACCCATCTCCTCCCTTTTCCTTGTGGTGAGCGGCCGACACGCTCTCTTTTCCCCGTCCCGAAACGTCTCGTCGCACCGCCCCGCCCCACACACGCACCCACACTGATACAGACGCGAGCACGATCCCGACTCCCTTTTCATCATACGTTCTTCTCATCACCCTCCCTCTATGGCCCTCCCCTTCGTCGACCCGGCGAGATACTTATTCACCGATTCCTCGACTCTCCGCCTTTCCCACTTCCCTTTCCTTCCGCAGGAATCTGCAAACTTACCCCGGTGAACATCACTCCTCCTCACTCACTCACGAGGAAGTTCCTCCCTGTACCTCCTCAACCCCAATTCCGCCGCCGCCCCTCCACTCCTCACTTCTCACCATCCCCTGCAATCCATCCGTCATCCAATTCCATCCGATGCCCCACTTCATCTGCGGACTCTCTTCTTCTTTTTTATACCTCCGTCTCTCTCCCCCTCCTTCCCCTTCCCTCCTCTCCGTTGCCCCTTTTACCACCTTTTTTTGGCCTTTCATTTCGTCTCACCGCGCATGTCCGTCCCAAATTTATGCGACATTCCCTCCTACTTACTCTCCCTGTGAACGTGTATGTGTGGGTACATGTATATGTATGCATACATATATTTGTGTGTGTATATATAGACACATATATATATATATATATATATATATATATATATATATATATATATATATATGTGCGTGTATGTGTGCTGAATATACTCATTTTCCCTTTCCAACCTTCCCCTTGTAATATAATTTCGGCAACTCTCTCCGTATTCCGCCGAAGTCGGCTTATTTACGGCGTTTTTTTGTCCCTCCCGCCCCGCTCAAAAAATACTCAATATGCATACAAATGAGATGTCTTGCGTACCCCTAAAATTGGATGCATACATTGAATTACAATGTGGCCGTGTCGACTTAACTTGTTGGATTCCCTGCATTCTTACCCATCCAAACCTACCACGCAGCCAGCATACAGCTGCTAGGCGACGCAGGTTATTCGCAGGGAATAAAATTAGGATTCAATGGAGAAGTGATATATGAAGATACGCCCTCAGGAGTGGCGCAATTGGATGCTTTATTCAGTTAAATCAAACCCTAATTTAAAAATTGTATATTTTAACAAGGGGTAATATTATTTCATTCATTTACTTTTGCCCTGCAAGCCACCGCTAGGGTGTGTGGCAGGGGGTGAATACACACCACACTAATTTTACCCGTACATTACCCTACTGCGGTCGAAAAATGTTATTCTGATCCCCTACCGTTCGTGGAAAAAATAACAATCTATCTGTTCTACTCTCAATCTTTCTAATTTTATTGACATGATCTCTCCTATCGTAGTGCGATGGGGTTAATAATACATTGTCAACATCATCGCTATAGAGACCTCCTTCAAATTAATGCCAGAGGTTCAGTCTGTAACTTAATCTTCGCTCCGTGAGTGATTCCCAGTCTAGCTCCTCTAATGTCTTTGATATGCTTCTAAGCATATCATTTAACGTTTTACAAATGTAGCTAATCTACGCTGCACGCGATCCAATTCGGCATTTAATCCAACTTTGTGAGGATCCATCCCATATACTTGCAGTATATTCTAAAGGAGGCCTACCAACAACAGATAACATCAATCTTTGACCTTTTCATCCCAATTACCAAGTACTCTTCTAATAAATCCTAATTTTTATTAGCTTGTCCACATATTCTCCGTACGTGTTTCAACCAGGAGAGATCGTGAGTGAGGGTAATGCCCAGGTGTTTAATCGAGTCTACACATTCCATTTCGGTGTTCCCAATGCAGTGGGCGTTCGGAGAGAATCGCTCTTTTTCCAAATATTTATGAATGCGCCCTTTTTTAAGTTTAATTCTAATTGCTTAGTGTCGCACCAGACTTTTATAGCATTAAGGTCATCTGAGAAACCTGCGGTGTCCTAAGGATCACGGAAGCCACAGCATCATCAGCAAATAAACGTATCTTACTAGTGACTACGGAGTCAATGTCGTTAATATAAAGTAGGAATACCTGTAAAAGAGGTCCGATGACCCTTCCCTGGGGAACACCTTAAGTAACTTCTACTGCATTTGAGCTAATTCTATCTATCACTACTCTTTTAACCCGACCATTCACAAAGTCTTTAATCCAACCCTGGATATTTGTATACATGCCATATGCTTCTAGCTTTGCGAGTAGTTTACTATGAGGTACTTTTTCGTTACTATGAGGTAATTTATTAATAATTAAACATTTTTGCAAATTTAACATGGCTTAAATATACTCCAGACATCGAAAAGTACCACTAAAATATATTTATATGTTTGTGTCAGCGATCCTGAGATTTTCATCAAATGACTGTAAAGTAAGTCAAATGACTGTAAGTGGCCTTTTCCTGAGAATTAACTACATTTCAACCGTGTTATAGTATTATATTTTGTGCCACCACTCTTTGGTTTTCTTCAATGAGTGCACATGCATACACGCACATATATTATTGAATGATTGGCATTCGAAATTTTTGACCGTTCCGTCTCCCGTGTTGCAATCTTTAACCGGTGTAATTGCCGTACTCCCATAAAAAATATGACTCTAACAAAATGCCCTGTCTTTGATGAAATGTTTGACTATGTTTTCTTCATTTTATTGCTGGTTGAAGTTAATACATTACTATATATTAATACATTGTCCTGCACTGTTGTTTTCCTATTTTACAGGTAGTAGTATAAGTATTTTACAACTGAGCAATGCCACTCCCCTCCGTATGCATTTTTAACAAGCTTGAATAGATGGTTTCAAAAAATAAGTTGTTTCCTCATTTTTTCTAAATGCACTAGGAAAACGGAATAAGTTTTTAATAACGGCTATTTTCCTTTGTTACTCTAAAGCATTGTATAATGTAAATGTTAAAGAATTTTTTCAATGTAAAATATTCTGAACTATTTCCTTATTTGGAGTCAAAGTTAGTATTAAGGTATTTTTCTCGTGCATTTACTTAAGTTCTTTCCCATGTTTATTAGCTTTATCTCTCGTACTCTATCGTCGAATATACAACTAATGCCCCCGAGAATGATACTCCCTAGTGTCGAAAAGTGAGCAGTTTTTTCTTCTTGGCACTTAGTGCAAAGCGTCTTGCTGAGCTTTCATGACCTTTTTACTGTGGAAGGAAGTCTGAAGTCTGGAAGGAAGTCTCAAGCGACGATCAACAACGTTGCAAAAGCCCTCCGCCCGAAACTACGGATAAATATCTCTCTCCTTCTCTCCCCGAGCCAATTCAACCTGAAAACGACGCCACTATCTTTCTCTTCCGGTTCCCTTTAACGCCCTTGTAGCGCTCAACAACCTCCCTAACTCTATCGCCATTCCTTAAGCGCACTCCCGCAAGCTGTATCTGGTCTCCCCTTTCAGCTCTCCGTGCTTGACCGGATACTCTGGTTTTTCTCAAGCCCTTATGTGAAACACGCATTCGAGGTCAAACGGATTTTTCCAGGAAATTAAACGATGAAATCTTTAGTAAATGCAAACGGGAGAATATTTCGACGCCTGTTCATGAAAATGTTTATGGGTCATTGGTAATTTTCCGCGAATGATTTTTTTCACCTGTAGAAACAAGGATGAAAATATGTCGCGTTTGAATCGTAAAACAGCTAAAAAAAGAGGTTTCATTCTCTTCTGCCGGAGTAGGGCAGTTTTTTAATGACATAAGAGAGCTCAATACCGATTTTTCATGCCACCTGAAATTATTGAATTAATTTTAATTAGACTTTGGTAGGTTTTAAAAATTAACTCCATGGAAATTATCAACAATATATATTAATCAACCCTAGATGGCTGAATTTGCGTAATTAGAGGCCGAATAAAAATTGCCATTTAGCAATTTTCTCATTAGTAATTATATATAGTTAAACTAAGTTAAAAGTAAGCTTCCCACCCCCAGATCTGAGTTCGAATTCAGGTGGTGGAAAGATGGTTTAGTGATAACCCGAAACCTACTTGGGTTACCCTGTGGAGAGCACTTCGAGTAGTGTACGTTGCCCGTTGAATGGGACGTCAAACTGTGGTCTCTTCCACCTTTTTTGTTAAGGGTAGACCTAACTGACGCCGAGTTTTCCCCATTCTTCCTCCATTTCTCGATTTTCCTAAATGCGCCAAATTGCCCACTTGTCCCAAAAGGAGCAAATGACCGTAGCTATCGGTCGTCTCTCCTAATAAATACTATTGCTGACTATTTTAAGTACAATAGCTGGTGAAGTTGGTACGCTCATACATTATGCTTATGGTGCTTGCAGCTTGATGAAAAATATTGAGTTTTTAGCGTTAATCCATATGTTGGGAACCATTTGATGATAGTGAACGTGACCGAAAATATTTTCATTAATGCTTTCCTTATATTAGCGATCTCAATGAACCGTCGCTTCATCGTTACGGGTAAAATAAACTGCCAGTATAAAGTACAGAACATCTTTAACCAGCCCAGATTGTAATAAAAATGCAAAAAACATATCTGAGGGCATTTTTTCCGATATTATTTTTATCGCGGAAACACTTAAGAGAAATCTTCGTGCTCAGCAGCCAATTGTTTTCGAGGCACCTCCGCCGGTTGACGAGGGCGAAAATGAATCACTCGAATGGTAATGCGAGGCAGGAAGTCGAGATGGAGGACGTGAACTACCCCATATCTCACGGTTAACTGCAATCTGTGGCGTGGCGGCACAGTTACTGACGTGTGGGACTCCCTGAAGATACAGGACATGAGAGATTTATTCCAGGCGAGTACTGAGATATAAATAGGTTTCCTGCTTACCCATTGAGTGCATACAAAATCTCAGTGCGACGCCGTTTCGATTTACTCCAAATGAAATTTGTGAACTCAGACAGTCAAATTTATCGTAAGTAAAGGATTCACCAGGTAAAACTAAATACGTATCACCACCAGAATCATATTCTCCGATTATTAGCTATCTCTTTTGATGTTCTATGTTAATGATTGCATTTTGTTCGAAATCTCAAGGAGGAAAAAGATAAATTTGTTTTCTCTGTCCTTTAAAATAAAAAATGTTGTCATATTCCAATGAATCATGAGTAATTCTAAAAGTTATTTACTAAAACTTCAAAATTATAATATGGCAGAACATTTTACTCATAATTGATTAAAATTTTTATTGTTTTCAGCGTTAAATTGTCATTCCTAAATTTAAAATTAGTAAGCAAATATATCTTGTTAATTTCACAACATGATATATCAATAGACTCAGGACTTATGCTAAAAAACCTTTAACTGAAATACATGTGAAGCATATTATTTTTTTCATTGAAAAGAATACTTTTGAAATAGTGAGGCATTTTTAAATTTTTGTACGAATTGTATTGGAATAACAGAATTATTCATAAATATTTTGCATTTGTCCCATGTCCCATTTCCGGCATGTCAATTATATTCGTTTTTACGCAAAAACTATAATGGTGGCTGCTATAGAAATAAATATAAAAATTAATAATTTCCTACGACACCTTCTTCAAATAATACTTTGCCATCTCACTTGGTGAATAATAATTGTAATTATTGTCTTTAAACTGTCGAGAAGTTACAAAGAAGGCATAGCGATTGTAAACCATACCAAAATATCCTAATGTTACAGGGAGGTTTGCGTCAATCAGGCGAGGCAATGGAAGAGAATAAAATGGGCCTGGCTAGATACAGTAGTTTACAGTAATACCATGTATGTATTTATATCATATAATATCCATTAACATCTTTCGATAGATGAGAATAACCACCAGTAAGTCTGTGGAAAGAAATATTAGCATAAGTAGGAATTATTATGCTTCCCGAAGAGCGTGGGATGTGTCCATAAGAAATGATGCGAAGTAGCAAAGATTAAATGTTAATTTCAAATATTAAACCTAGATTAACTCTAAGTTTATAGTCTGCAAACACTGCTAATGAGCCTTAATATGTTTAATTTGCGTTACATTAGAAGACTTTACGCAATATATTCTGGGTCAACAAAATATTCTCGTATTATTTTTTATATTGATGGTTATAAGTGCAATTATCAGTTTATCGGTTATAGCAGTAATAGGATCAAAATGTAGCTCAGTTTTATGACGGTTCATCCAGAGTAAAGGACGACCAGCGGTCCATGTAAAGTGAAAATGTACTAAATTTTAGTACTGGGTGGATTTCATGGGAAGAAATTGAAAAGTCATCGATTCGTCACTTTTCGCTCGAACATCATAACTGATTGCCCATGGTATCGAAAAAAATAGCCCTCTCTTTCATCGCTGGACGATGAATAGCTGAGCTTAAAAGACGCTTGGACGCCTCGACTGTGATTTTGATTCCACTTTGAAAATCAATCGCACCACGTCGACATGCTAGTGCAATATTGTGATTCAAATTTTGGTTCTTAATATAGATGAAATTTTGAACTTCGATTTTCTCTACAATATCGATAGGGGTGAAGCATAAGTGGCTAATCGAAGAATTATGACTTTGCACTATCCCAAACATCGTGCACCAAAAACGTACATTCGAATTCAAAGTGGAAGGGAAATGAGTTAAATGGCATGCGGTGACAGTTATGTCGCCAAGTTATCCTATTATTCGAGAAAAGCTGTACATTTTCATCAACATATTAATATAATCACGATTTCATATTTTTCGGTCCGTCCCGTGCTTCTGCGTCCAGAATCGGATATTTTACAATTGTGCCGTTGCCTGTTTTTCGTTTATGTGAGTTCCTTCTTCCCTTACTACTTCTCCCCTCTGCGAATGCTGCCCTCCCACTTGTGGAACCAGGCTCAGTCGAAAGCGACCACTCCAGTAAAAGAGGGAGGGAAGAGATTTATTCCCTCGCCGAGAGCACAATGGTGCCGTAATCCCTTTTCACCTTTGTGAGGAGTGGTGAAGGATACAAGGCTCAAGAAAAGGCATTACCAACTTGTAATAACACTTGAGGTGGGAGGGGGGAATTTAATCAAGGAGAGCTGATAGATCTGAATGTAGAGGAAGTCTTATATTTCTCTTTCTTGGTAGAGGAAATGAAATAAAACTAGGAACACCAGTGGCAAAAGAATAGGTGGAAATACACGAACTTTAGCTTTATCTAGATGCAATATGGTCAGGAGAAGGTCCAAATAAGGTTTTTCAGATTTATACCCTTAGACACATCATGCTGCTTGGGGCCAGCAGTTTATTTTGAGGTATTTTTCAGTTGTTGAGCAACTTTTTCCCGTAAACGTAAATGCTGTTCACCAGAGATCAGAACATATTATTCGTAATCATTTTCACATTTTGAGTATTCACACAATCGTATCGGGAATCAAAATAATATGGAATGCAATTTGGTATGTTTAACGTGATTTACCCCTCTTTCAATATCTCTCGGAATTCGATATTTCGGTTGGATGAATCGATGATAAAGAGTGTATTCATCGAAATGTATGCCATTATAAATGACTTTGTACAAATTTTGTTAGTACACAGCATAAAAACATATTTTAAGATCTCTCAAAGGTTGTACTTTCACCTAACATAATCAAAATAAATTTATGCATTACATTTCTTTAACTTTTTTGGGCTTATATTTTTTTCAATAAGCGATTAATGTGATATTAATTGTTGGATTTAATGAATTAATATTTTCACATTGGCGGTGTATTTACTTTCGCGTCCACGAGATAAATCAAAGTTTGCCCATTAGGCTTTTACAAACTTTTGCCGCTAGTGCAATTACGTAACTTTCATAAGTTACTATTCGCGCGTAAAGTAGCAAATATATTCCCATATTGGCATGGGAAATGACCCAGTTTGCAAGTGCCACTGGCGTAGCAGTAATTAGAACACCTTAATAAATCAGATTGTCTCATTTATCATTATTAGCATTTAATCATAACTTTTGCAGTTGAAAATAGTACCACGAGCCAAATAAAACTAGCTCTATGGCCGTAAAAGACCACATTGCATGTCATGCCACTAAGCGTTTAGCCGCATCCTTTATTTTATAATTTGAAATTATTTTACTTGTTACGATTTAATGTTTCATTTTTCATCAGAATTGTGTTTAAACGTCCCTATATTTGCCCAAATGTAGATCCATTATGATAGGGTGTAAAATAAAACTCAATTCGAGATTTTGTATTTGTTCTTTTGATTTTTATATGTCTGAGTTCAGAAAAGTAGCCAGTTTTATCACTGTCATTTTCCAAATCTTTCATTTTTATTCTGTGCAAAGACATTTTAAATTTATTGATAATATGACAAGAGAAACTCCTTAATTTAGCTCATAAGAGGAAAATTTATTGGGAAACTTTCCTTACCCTTAGTACTGAAAGAGACACATTGGCTTGTGATTAATGATATTTCTTGAAAAGCATTGATGCATGTCGTAAAAAGAAGGCGAGTTAATGCTTTAGAAGCAGAGTCATGATAAAATATAAGATTTATTTTAATATCAACAGAAAATATTTATTGTATCCGCATATATATATATATATATATATATATATATATATATATATATATATATATATATATATATATATATATATATATATTGTATATAATATTAAAAGATCACAGTGACCTCTAACCTTTTTTATAGAGTGATTTTTTTGTTCATAATAAATTTTTAAATCGATGATCAAATAGGTACTCTTGAGAGTCATTTAATTTTTAAATATTTCCTTAGTGAGTTACTAGTAGTAGTAGTAGTTTTTAGGGGAGGCTACCGACAACTGAGGTCATTTGCGCCATACGGGATGGACAGGAAAGGATGAGGGGTGGAGAGAAACCCGGCGTCGGCATTAGCCTACTATTTACGAAAGGTGCCAAGGGGTCCGCAGTTTAACGTCCCATTCGACGGACGGCGTACTCACTCAAAGTGCCCTCCACAAAGTACCTCAAGTAGGGATCGAGATACCTCTGAAAAATATTGAACACCGCCGGGATTTGAACCCGGGTCCTCTGGGTGGGAAGCCAGTATGTTAGCCCCCGCACCATGTCGATCCCCAATGAGTTACTTCATTTTCATAATTCATCGTTGAATTCCTTAAGGCCTTGCTTATTCTTTCTCATATATGTACCAGAAAATTTTTTCAAAATGGTAAGGTTAATTTTACGCACTCTCTAAAGAGTTGTATTCTCTTTTAGGTCAAGAAACAAAGTGTTAGTGTTGGAAGAAAAGTACAAATAGAAACAAGGACGAGGAGAACGATCATTCTCAGAAGCATTACAAGAAAAAAATCAAGTTAAACCAGCGATTCTCGAGGAATGAAGTGGTCGATTATACAGTTGGGAAAAGATTAGTTAGTGTAAAAAGGGTATAAATGGAACATTTGTTGTATTTTAATTTGAGTAAAAATTGAATAGCATCGCAAGAAGGAAAAATAAATAAAGGTATTTCTCGTAGATGAATAGTTATTTGAAAATCCATATACTCGAGCAAATTTAACTATATTGTCTTACAATTAATTTGTATTAATGCGTGTACATTTGATCTTTGAATATGGCACTCGCAATCAGTTTTTATCGAGTATTTTAAAAGAAAGAAATAAAAAACAAAATTATGATGCAGGTTCTACTGGCCATCCTAAATTCTTTTCTATGCGATGGACTAGGGATAAATAAATCGGAAGATTAGAGCCATGTGTGACTAGAGCAAATGGTGTCTCTTTTGCTCGATTTACGCAAACCTTCTTGCCAGAGGATTATTGGGTTTCGGAATTTTTGCGGGCACTAAAATATCCTCTATTAATAAAATCAGGGGGACGACTTTCCGACAAGGAACCTAATGCCAAAACTTTCAAGATCAATTTACTTTCTATTCTTTAAATTACGCTTCTGTTGGAGTGCTTCAAACCGAGAATGCCTCAAAACAGTTCCTCATGGTTATCAACAATATCGTCATTTAAATGTTCTGCCTTGCATCGACACAAAATACAAGAAAAAGACTTTCATAAAGGTTCAAAATTTTAGGTCTTAACATCAATGATATTTCGTCCTGTAACGCCGACGAGTTCATTTAAAAGTATAAAAACTACCCCCGATTGTATGGGCACAACTTGTAAGGACATAAATGAAAATTTCAACTTGAAGACAAAAAAGATGTTTGGGGGATGCAGGGAGTTTACGAAAATTATGCCCCAGGCATTTAAATTCGTAAAACCTTTGTAATTTGGGGAAATAATCTTGGAAGAACACCAAAAACGCGTATAAATCCCCGAAAAACGATCCGAAGGAGTGATCGTTGGTACGCACAAATGTGCTTTAGAGTCCTAGGGGTGTCAAATGAGCCGAAGACAAGGCGCGTGGGTCCGTGGTCCCATTGAGATGGGGGAGTCGGAGGATAATAAGAGTGAATAAGCCCGAGAAGATGATGACGCCGACAAGGGGGTGAAGGAAGGCGGGAAGCAGAATAGGAGAGATTTGAAGGGAAAGACATGGGTGGATGGGGGCTTGGGATGTGTGGGTGGCGGTCGGGACTGAGCGGGTGGCGACTTTGGGTGTGATCAGTCAGGGCCCCCGGCTACTTCTCTCCCAGTCGGTAGGCGCCGTCGTCTTCGGAGGGGAGGTCTCTTTGAAGACGATGCTGCTCGGCGACGCCGGGGAGGGGTCCGAGACGCCCCGGGGTGGCGCCACTGAAACGACCCCACCCCCGAGCTCTCATTCCCTACTCCTCCGCCCACATGGTCTCCTAGGAGTACCGGCCTCCGCGCTCCTCTCCTCTTCGGCCCTTCGCCCTAGGGTGATCTCGACCCCTTTATGGCGAGCGCGTGCTATGCTCTCCCGCATTTTCACTCGCACTCCCAAGTCTTCCAAGTGGTGTGGGCTGGGAGGAGGACGGCGGAAGGAGTCGCTTTGAATTAATCTAGTCTCTGGGATTCCTTGGCATGTTTCCTTTTAATAAACGCGAGTCTATTTCATGCACCGTCGGAAGTTTTTCCTCCATCGTCAGTTGAATAAAAAGGAATGCTTGCAAAATGCGGGATCGTTGACAAATAGGAATAGGCGTGAAATTTGCGTGAATACAAGTACTATAGCGTCTACAAATTTTATTTTGCGATGATCAGACCTTAATTGAACTTGAAATTGAAGGGTACGTACTAAATTCAATGTAGATTAGGTAGGTGTGCTTATAAGAAATTGTTCCAATTTATGTTTTATGTATTATCTCTCTCCAAATAAATCCGCCCTTTTTGAACAGTTATTTATTCTCCAAATCAATTATATTTGAAAAAAAATATTAGGATCGAAAATAGAAATAGGGGACTGTAAGAGACGTAATAGCTTGTCGAAAAGAATCATGCAAGGAAATTAAAATAGAAAGTTGAGATTTGTGAACGTCGGACGTGATCAAGGTAAAAGTTAAGTGGAGAATGAAGTCGACAAAAATTAAAGGTATTAAAATGTTAATCAATAGAATATTGAATAAAGAATTGTGTTCGACCAATATCGATGACCTTTGGTACCAGTTAAAATATTAAATTCAACTTATTTCATAATTTCGTTTCCGGTTTATGCGCTGCGATCTTTCAATATAATATTCTTCCCATACGCTATTCCTTTATTAAACAAAAAATCCAGAAAAACAATACCTTTGGTAAATTTAAAGCGTAAACCTTAGCTGTTCGTAGTTATTGGGGGAGGCTATTGATAACTGAGGTCATTGGCGGTCAAACTTTTTATTGGAAAGCACTTTATGTGGAACTCACCTTCAAGGATTTTATAGATAGATAATAAATATACGAGATGTGTATTGATTACCTATGTTGCTGATGCATGTATTCGTTTTCGTCCAAAGAAGGTGGGTAACTATGTGCGCATTGGAACATATTTGTTAAAATGTTATTAAAAATTAAATTTATAAATGATTTCATCAAACACGTCCCAAGTGTCACTAAATTAAGCTATTTCACATTCTGTCACATTCTTTACGTTTCTGGAAAGTCTACAGGTATTCCAACCCATTCTAAGTCCTGTAGAACCCAACTCTTACTGGATTCGTCGGACCTCAGGGAGAATTTGATATGCTCGGGGGTCCATGAGACCTTTCTTCCTGGAGAGCCAATATCCATCCGCCACAAAATACCTAAGGACAATGACTCTTAACTTAGCATACAAAAGAAGGTTTTTCCCTCCAGATAGATTATATGTGTGAGTTATATTTGTCAGAAACGGAAGCGAGTTCTCTATGGTTCTGTACTTAGCAAATTTCACTCACGGCTTTGACTTCATCGACATGCTTTTCGATTTAAAGTGGTGCGCAAAGCCTATTGTGTCGTGACGTTTCTTTCTTGAGACAATAATGTAGGTGATAACCTATGACAGCTAAATCGTGGTGATGTGATAATGTTTTTAAACTACGTTTTTCGCTATTGCGTCAAAAATGTCATTTGCAATGGTCCGAATGGAGAATGGACCTCCAGAATTATCTGATGGGTTTTTCCCTGTAAGGGATCGCAATTTCTTCATAGGCTTTTAAACACCCAAATATCTATCAAGGTAAATGAATGACTTCGATAGTAGCATGGAGTTTGTTGCGGAGTCACAACTGATGACATTCTACGTAATATCCACATACTTTCTCGTAGTTCTACTTTAAGTTATTCACCCGTAGGTGAATAACAAAGTTAAAGTTTATTTTCGAAAGCTTGATTTTAGTATGAGTTTTAAAAATTTTAATTCTCCTATAGAGCCGCAAGACTCCTTTGGTGAATCCAAGGTCTCCTTGTGACTTATCACCTCCATTTCATCGAAGACGGTGACATCTTAGGCGTATATTTCACTTCGTTAGCTCAATGTAAAGAATTTCCATCGATATCGTTCAAGCACATACAAGCACGGTCTTAGGGCCATTCTTTTTAGTCGATTCAGAAATAAATCAATTATCACTACCCTACGCAAAAGGATTTGCATTCAGTTACCTCAACTCCGCACAGCACCGATAATTCTGCAAATTCTCCTCTTTTCTCAACCTAACTTCCATCCCAATCTCTCGGTCTGTAATTTCTTTTCACTACTCCGGTGGCCTTGGATGCTAGGAAAAAAATTTATTAAAGTTTCTTCATATAAAATTTAATAGAGTACGCGTCAAGTAAATTATTTTTCGAACCCTTCTTAATTGGCTTTTTGACATTTAAATGAGTTAAGACTTTCCTCCATGATTTATGTTTTGCAAATAGATTACAGTTCTTGCCAGCGATTCTTCCTCTCTTTCCAATCATTTTCCAATGCGAATTTTCACCAGTCTCATGCTCATGACTTCTTCACGACCTTATGCTGTTATGACGAATTGAAAACCATTCTCTTCTCTTTGTCTTCCTCTCACTTTTTCTTTCCGACACGCAAACTCTCTTTCACTTTTCCCGTGCACATTCGCACATGTGAAGACCGACTGGGGTGAATCAAAATGGAATGGTTGCGTAATAAATTTAAAACCTTGGCAATTAAATTGGAAATTTCTTTTGACATATGCTTGTAAATTATTTTCTGTATTCCTAATCTATGCTTCACTATATTTATGGGGATACTTTATGAATTTCGAAAAATATTTTTCTATGTTTACAATTTTATTATTTTTCATAAAATGAAACATTTTTATATTGTATTCATTTTAGATTATTATTCATAATATATTCCTGAAAATTTAAGCGACAGAGAATCTATGTCATGAAAGAGTGTAATTTATCTTTTATTACTATCGACTGTTCGACATTTTCACCATTAATTAAAAGCGGTCGTTACCTTCAAATTGTTGGATGTATTTTTTTAGAGCCTAAACATTCCTTATTTTGACCCTCTGTTGGGAACCGAGCACGCATGAATCCTCACCGTCCATTCATCTTCTCGAATGAACCCAACCAATCGAATATCCCGTTGAATCTTTTGCCTCCCACTCACTCTTCCCTGCACTTCGCAATAATACAACTGTGAAACATGACTTACTTTCCTATTTTTCTTCATTTCATATTTTCAGGCATCATTTTTTTCATTTCATGATATTATAATAATTTCCTACAGTTACTTTATATGTATTCCAACTGTGAAATTTATTAATTTACATTCCCTTTGAAATGATATTCTCAGTAGCTATGCAGGCTCAATCACCAATCTTAATTTCTCATTCCATTTAATTTTTTGTATTGCTTAATCGATATCGTAGATTGATAATATATAACCCTTTACTTCACATGTACCTTGAATACGAGATAGAAGGTTTGAAAATTCAAAGGAAATTCCATTAAGGTTCGGCTATCGTATTTCGGTCGCAATTGAATCACTGAACTTTCATGCAAATACTTTTTGTCGCGGAAGTATATAAAATTGCCATCGAAAATAATGATGCCGTTTAAAATATAACTTTGGTAAGTCAAATGTTGTTGAAGGTAGATGGGGTGTAAATTATATCTTTTAGTTACGTAATTTCGTATAGGTAGTTGAAATTCACATGCACTGGATTAGTACTTGTATATTGCCTATTCGTCAGGAGCTTTTACATATGGGTCCCATCCTCAGCCCCTCCCCCTTTCCTTATATCTTATCCCCCCCTGCCCTCCACCAAGGCCCACCACGTCCTGCGAACTGAACTCGAGGTGGAGGAGATTCGAAGAGAACCTCTCTCCTAATCCCAGCGACGAGATGTGCGGGTGGATGAGCCTCACTCGTCCCCTGCCGCAGCTCCCCACGTGTTGAGGCTTCCATGCGATGGACGGGTAGGCACCGAGGCGACGGGGATGATCGGGAAACCGAGGGGCGTCGGTGAAGAGGTAGGGATACAATGGAATTTCAGGGAGGGGGTATTGTTGAGATCACGTGCGTAAGGGGCTAGAACGGCAACAAGTTTCTATCGAAGTCGACTCGGGGTTTGCGGTGAGAGGAGTCCATGGGGCGCTGATCGGAGGGTGTGGCGGACCGATGAGGGTGGTTGGGGATCGGGGTTGTGTGTCTGTGTGTAGATTGGAGCATAGGGGGAAAAAGAGAATGTCTTTATCTCTTTCTCGCACTTCTCTATCCGAATCTCTTGACGGCGTGACCTACATTCCGAATGAAATTTTCAAACTGATAAGCTTCCCTCCTATCTCCCGCGCCAGGAGTCGGATTTAAACCCGAAGAACCAAAGGATGGAGGAAAAACTCCTAGATATGATTTAGAGGGAAGAAAGAAGGCCCTCCGATTCTTAATTGGCAGAGGAGAAAGGTGGATGGAGTGAACACACGATAACGTTCTATTTGGAGGCACCCGTGAGCAGTAGTGGGATCATTTCATTCAATTCGGAAATCTTTGCATAACTTGGACTCTTTGCGCTCTTATTCATCTCCTAACTAGCAGAATTAACAATTATGAGTGATTAATAAGTCCTATAGAGACACTTGCTTGTGAATAATGTTAACAATTCACAATTTTTCTCTGCATTCTTTCATATGAAAAATTAAACCATTTAGAGTTTTTCATTGGACTATATTTTAGTTGAATGTCTACTCTTATCTGACGTCTCTTGACCTTTTTCTGCTCAAGAATAAGAGCAAAGGGTGAATTGACATTAGGGCATAATATTTCATTAAATTTGTTTGAAAATAGCTGGAAAGGCAGTGGGATAAACATTTACAGGGTCGCACCCAAAAGTGGTAGGACTGATTTTCTCTGGCGCGAACGGAACGGTGGAGGGGGGTCTGCCTGGTAGGGTAAGTTGGAGGGTGCTCTTAGCAACAGACCAACACCAACCTCAGTCACCTGCGGGCTGTCGTTGAGTGAGGACACCGTTTTTAGTGAAAAAAGGTTATACAGCGCATATATATATATATATATATATATATATATATATATATGTATATATATATATATATATATATATGTATATATATATATATATATATATATATATACAGGGACGCACCCAAAAGTGGTAGGACTGATTTTCTCTGGCGCGAACGGAGCGTTGGAGGGGGGTCTATCTGGCAGGGTAAGCTGGAGGGAGCTCTTAGCAACAGACCGACACCAACCTCAGTCGCCCGCGGGCTGTCGTTGAGTGAGGGTACCGTTTTTAGTGAAGCAAGTTTTTTGTCCGCGTCGAAAAACAAAATTAATCTGAATTTAGAGCAACGTTATTCCGTGAAGTTTTGTGCGAAACTCGAGAAGACAGCAACTGAGACCCTCGATATGATCAAGCAGGCTTATGGGGACACTGCTCTAAGCCGTTCCACAGTATTTGAGTGGCACAAGTTGTTTAAAGAGGGTAGGGAGCTCGTTGAAGACGACCATCGCTCCGGACGGCCGTCGACGGCAAGAACCGACACGAATGTGGACAGAGTGAGGACACTACTGAACACAGACCGACGCTTAACCAGTGAAGAAATTGCAGACCAGTTGGGTCTGTCTGCATCCAACGTCCAACGCATTATTTCACAGGATTTGGCCATGCGCAAGGTGTGCGCCAAGATGGTGCCGAAAATTCTGAGTGTCGACCAACAGGCAACGCGTGTGCGCATTTCCGAAGAGGTGTTAGCCAATTTGCACCGAGATGAAAATTGTTTGGACAATGTGATAACTGGTGATGAAACATGGGTTTTTCAATATGACCCCGAAACGAAAAGACAATCCGCGGAATGCACACTTCCGCGTCCCCACGACCAAAAAAAGGCTCGCATAAGCAAATCAAAAATCAAAACGATGTTGTTTGTGTTTTTCGACCGTCATGGAGTGGTTCACAAGGAGTTTGTCCCACCAGGGGAGACTGTGAATGCGAACTTTTACGTGAAGGTGCTCACTCGCCTCCGAGAACGCGTGAAAAGAGTCCGACCGGCCATCGCAAACTGCTGGGTGCTTCATCATGACAACGCGCCGTCCCACGGCGCGCTCGTCGTCAGACAGCTCCTGGCCAAATACGGCGTTGCCACGTTGCCGCACCCGCCTTATTCTCCCAATCTGGCACCACCGGACTTCTTCTTCTTCCCCCTGATGAAAAGACAGCTCAAGGGACGACGTTTTGACTCGATAAAGGCCCTTCAAGAGGCTTCGACGAGGGTCATCAACGGCATCCCCAAAGAAAATTTCCAGCGGGCGTACGGGGAATGGGAGCAACGTTATACTAAGTGTGTAGCAGCTCAAGGAGCATACTTTGAAGATTATTAGGTCGATGTAAGTATATCGTCAATAACATTCTTGTAAAAAAATCAGTCCTACCACTTTTGGGTGCGACCCTGTATCACCTTTTAGTGGTACTAAATGTAATTGGCTGTCACGTAGTGTTTGTCGACCTGAAAACTTAGGGGTCCTGGAAAATAAGTAAAATCTGTTCTTTCATTAGAAACCCCAGCTCATATTGAATTATCCATATTAACTGTTTATTAAACCTTATTTATATTTTAGTTTAATGAATTTTGGGGACCATATCAGCTTTCCGACTGTTGCATATTGTAAAAACTTTGTCATAATTGGTGCTTCAGTATACCAAGAAAGATGGTGAGTGTTTGAATCTGAATATGTTATTTACCATAGTATAGTAAAAACGAGGGTCATCCGGAAAGTAGTACCCGTTCGTGAAATAAAGACACAAAAGTAAATATTAACAAACATAAAAAATTTTATTTGAAAGAGGATACTTTAAACTACTTCTCAACATAATCTCCAAGCAAATTAAGGCATTTGTCATAACGTGTGACAAGTTTCTGTATTCCTGCTGCATAGTCCTTCGCCGCCAGCTCATTGAGATACGCGAGGGACCCATCTTGCACAAATTTTTGCATAATGCAGATGGTGTTTAACAATTTCATGAACAATTGTTCGAGAAACATTGGGAAAATGCTCACAGATGTCATCAATTGTGACGCGCCGATCGTTCCTCACGAATTCGTCAACTGAGCTCACCAGTTGGTCTGTAATGACAGACGGTCTCCCCGAACGCTCATCGTCGTGTGTGTTCCCCCTCCCCATGTTGAAGTTGCGACACCACCGCCGAACAGACGACTCGTCCATTACATTGTCTCCATACACCTCCTTTAATTGGCGATGAATATCACATGGGCGAACGTTTCTTGCATTGAGGAATTTAATCACTGCCCTCACTTCACAACTGGCGGCGTTCTCAATTTTTTTAAACATTATAAACAATCACAGAAACAACACAGGCAATGCTAGCGTCACGCAACTTGGCTCAGAGAAGGCAGACAAGCCACTGAAGCTATCTGACCTCGTCCAGCGGCTACTCGCGTCGTCAGCACTTCATGCGGCACGAACGGGTACTACTTTCCGGATGACCCTCGTAATTAATTAGTTCAAATTTCTTTCGTGTGTTTTATTCTTTTATCGTTGCATGTGGCTGAAACCAAAATTAATGCCACAGGGGAAAGCCACTGGCTTAAATAAATGTTTAGGCCGTGATGATACAGGTATATAATATGAATGGTTCTGCCGACAAAGCTTAAGAAATCATTTTAATCACGGGTGGTATTATCGTCGCGGAATTAACTCCGCGTTAGATTAAGGGCGTAACTTGCCCAACAAAAAATTCTGAAGTCCTCGACTACAGAAATGTCACCCTCTAGATGCGTAAGACAGCTCACAGTTACATAAACAGCGTGGACTATGAGAAAAAAGAGAATGACCACCAGGATTTCTTTGTCGACACAGTATTAAAATATTTCATGACGAATAATTTTATAGCATACCATGGTAGAAAATTAAAAGAGAGAATGAAGTTGCCGTTATCATTAAAATGAAAACACAAGCTTTAACATTGCATGTTACATAATCTATAATAGATAATATTTTGATAAGTTTTAATATTTTTCAATCAATATCAATGAATAAGTTGTATTTTCCTGGGTTCTGGTGTATTAATTATTTTTTCTATTAGCATTCTTACCGAAGGTAAATATTTTATAGTATTTCTTCTATAAATTTATCTTTTTGCCTATGATCTAAAAATGTCACACCATGTATATAAAGGGTTGCTAATTAATGTTTTAAAGTTAATATCGTAGAGCATATATGTTGAAAGGTTTATCGCATTCTCTTACTTTGTTGTTTATGAACACATTTTTTGTGCAAAATATTTATTTTGACTGAATACGAACTTCTTGTAAAAAATCGGTTGAAACCGCTTATGCCATATATTTCCCCTACTTCTACAGCTCATACAAACTCCTACAGCACTCTAGTGGGTAAATATCAATAGAGATTTCAGGTGATTTATAGCAGACGGTAAGCGTGGGATTAGCGCGGGGAGCACTCATACCCCGCCCTCTCGTTGATACACCAGGATAGGATCGAATATTTTGAAAACGCATAACTCCTTCCACATAATGAAGAAACATAGCCTCCTTTCCAAACGCACCCCCTCCACTCACTATCCAGTTACTCATTTTTTGTCTGTGCAAGCACGCCTACACACTGACTTAAGGTAAGTGCTTCATTAAAATTTCAACGGGCTGAAATTAAGGGCGCAACAATAGCGGCAAGAACGGAGTGGAAAGAAATTGATTTTCTCCAGCGAAGGCTTTTGCGCACCGTTGCTTTGCTCGCCGTTAGGATGCGTCGGGATTTAAGGTTCGGGAAAAATCGATGCCTACAGTACCGAGTGGGTCTACAGTTTGACCGAACCGCGGCAGGGTTCCCCGGGCCAGGGTAGTGCGCTGGGGAGCGTGCGGAGGGAGGAGGATTAGGGATATGTGGAAAAGGCGGGGAATGAGAGCTGCTACGGAGGTAAAGAACAGTTACCCCAGGAGAAAGATGATTGGCGTGTAGGTGGGAGGGAGGTTCGTAGTAGGTTGAGGGTGATCCTGCTCTGAAAACTTAATGATCACCAGCCATTTCGTGAAGCGTTCCACTAAAGTGGTTGCGTAGCCGTTCGCTAAATGTTCGCGAGGACTTGGCATTTTTTTTTTAACAAATTGATTTTCCAACTCCATTCGAAAACCGATCAGGAGAGTCATTTGATTTTCCTTAAAAATTTGATTTCGTAGTGTTTTCAACCATGCGAAGAATGTTATTTGCATCTACGAGTGTGGCTATTTATATTTTCAGCCTAATATTGAAAACACACTAATTTATTGTTGAATATGGCTTTATTGTTTTTCGTAGTATTCTCCATAATAATCAATACACTTTTGCATACGCTCGGACCAATTTTCGTAACCCTTTTTCCTCTCCGATTAGGGTACCTCAAAAACATGATTTTTGAATGAATCAACGGCTTCTTAAGGCGCCGAAAAGCGTTGTCCACGCAATTTTTTCATGATGAACGGGAATAAAAAGAAGTCATTTGGTGCTAAATCAGGGCTCTACGGAGGGTGACCCATCAATTCGAGGTGTTGACCAGTCAAATAAGTAGTTGTTTTAGCCGATCTGTGAGAGCTTGCATTGTCATGATGAACAATGATCCTTCGTTGCCCCTTGTTTTTCCGTATTTCATAATACACATCTGGCAAACAAATGCTAGGGTACCATTCACAATTCAGAGTTCTACGTTGCTCTAACGGTACGGTTGTTGCTCTAACGGTACGGTTGCCACATGTCCCGTTATTTCGAAGAAATAGGCGATCATTTGCTTCGATGTACTTGGCGCACGAATTTTTTTCTCGGATTTGGCTCGTCTTGGAAGACCCATTAAGTGAATTATTGTGTTGTTTCAGGCTCATACGCATAAATTTAATATTCGTCACCTAATTAGATGTTATACATAGCTTTTGATACACCGCGATTGTATTTATTGAGCATTTCTTTGCACCAATTGACACAAGCATCTTTTTGAGCTTTTGTCAAATGATGCGGGATTCAAGGCGAACAATGTTTTTTCACAGCTGATTGCTCATGCAATATTTTATTGATACTCATCATACTAATCCCAGAGGATGCCTCAATCTCACAATAAGTCACATGACGATCTTCCTTCACTAGTTCTTGCACAGCATCATTGCTTTCTTGCACAACTGATTTTGAAAGACCTTCACGACTTTCGTCGCTGAGCGAACGGCGGCCATGATGGAATTCGTTATACCAGCGTTTCCCAGTGGCAAAGAATGGGTATTTATGGCTAAAAGTGGAATTAAATTGATCGATGCACTCCTGTCTTAATAGTCCACACTGGAAGTTGTAAAAAATTATCGCACGCAAAGTATTACGAGTTAACTCCATTTTTTCGCTGAGACGAAATTTTCGAGCCACTGTAAACAACAGAAGTTATGATGAAACGGCAAAATGTTCTGAAGAAAGTTAGCGTTAAAAGGGTCAAACTTTGAGATGGAAACGTCATAAGGTGCCTGAAGCACTTAGTGTTGTCAAGTCGCAACATATAAATAGCAACCCTCGTATTACGAGTATTTCCGACACTTATACCGACATAGAGAAGATAATTTTGGTCTATTTTACTCGCCCTTGAGTGAGATCATTTTTCATTCCCAGCAATACGATTGCCTCCTTCCATTGCTTGCATTCATATTCTTGGATTTTATTTTAGTTATAATTTGTGAATATCCACCTCTAGCAGTCGGAGCACCTCTTTCGCCATTGTGTAGTGTGGGATTATATATCAATATAATTCAATGATTCTCTAGTCGGAATGTTCGTAACTTCAGCAGTATTTATTTCAAATTAATTTTAGTTTGCGTTCTCCATCGTGGGATCCTCGACTTCGTCTATTAAATGTCGTTGTATTGTAGCAGATTTGAAAGCACACCATCTTGCTTATGAAACAGTTCAATTTTGCTCATTAAGTATTCTTACACTGCTAAAATACTCAGCGGAACAACTCTATGGCAAGTACTCAGCTGTTCTCTCACATGTGAATGAACTTTTAATGACAGGTTCAGTTGGGAGCGAATGACAAGGCTCCTCTCAGTGTAGCAACCACGAAGGGTTCCGACTCCATCGTTCCGCGGGCGTTAATTTCCACCCAAAGCACGAAGTGTACGAAAAGTTCACCCACCAAAGACTCCTACACAGTCTTGTACATTTTCTTCTTGATAAGACATGATACGGCGAGAGGATTTTGTGGGGTGGGGAGCGTATGACGGGCCCAGCATCCATCCACCCCGTGAGGTTGGGAGGTGGTTGGGGACGAAGAGTTAAATGGGTAGATACGCCGCGCCTATTAAAAATTACTGAGGAGTAAGGAGGGCGAGATGGGCGTGTGAGGTGGAGGAATTATGGATGGTGCCAGCATTACGGGTTGTGTTGTAGGAGCTGAAGTGATGTGGGGAGGCTGGGAATTCGGGAGGAGCTGAGAAATTTAGGAGACTTTCGGATGGTGAATGGGGCACTAAAACGGTGACGGCGAGACGCGGCAAAGTGGTTGGTGTGAGGAGGAAGATGGAAAGTGAAAAGATAGGTCAGTAAGGTTGGAGTGGGAAAGGTAATGGAAGGAGTGGTAGAAGCAGATGAAGAGGGAAGCGATTATCGATGAAGTGGGGGACTATGATGAAGCTTTAAGGTTACTGAGGTTCACTAAGGTCGAAGGAGATGGTCAACTTGCAGAAGATGTTCTGAGCGATCAATGAAATTGAGCACCTTTACGTGCAAAGCTGGAAACTCAAGAAAATGTGCCATGATTTATCTTAATAATCTAATTTACGTATTAATAATCAAATTTGGAATACTTGAACTTATATTTACACGGTGTCACATACGTCACTATGCAGAGCTTTCCGAAAACATATTTTTTATATTTCACTAATATTTTTGAATCAACGGGCCACAAGTTCAGCACTTGCACTTATGACAATATACATGTCGAAATCAGAGTTGATTTATACATTATTTTAGTTGGTAAGATATGTGTACTTATATTTCGGAAGTGTTTTTATATTCCTCTACCCTCAAATAGTATTGAAAAGAAATATTGACGAGATTAAATGAAATCATGGGTTATGGTAAATATGTGACTACAATTTTTTTTATTGAATATATTACTTAAAATTAATTATTGGAAAAAATGCAGCACTCACGTTGAAATTTCTGAGGTGAACCATCCTCAACTCGATCGCAAAGAGTGTATTCAGTGCCGGAGATTTTTGGTATGATTCTCTGCCTTTAACCCCGGTCACATGGGATAAAGGTTTTTTTCGAACAAATGGCTTTTTGGAACACTAGTTGGGTTTTAAGGGTAAAAAGCTCAGAAGACATTTGAGAAAAATTTCTGTTTGAAATATTCTTTCCTATCTTTTGTGGTTGACCTTTAGTTTATTCATGTAATAAATTTGTGAGTTTGCCTCGGTGCTATCAGCTTTCTGAAGGGTCCAAGGGTAAGAAAAGGTCATATATAGAGAAAATTAATCATTGTTTATGGTGAAAAAGGTGTTTTCGACTTCAAAAAGATTCCCCCCTCCATCTTCCACAGGTTTCATCTCAGCATGCTTATTTAAGTACAACCAAACTCTCTGCCAAATGTTTTTCCACATATTTTAAGCATTTCACGCTGAACAGAATACACTTGGGAATTCCTTTTGACACCACACCAGTTGGTATGGCATAATGATTTTATGGCCTATGAAGACGAATTTTTATCGTGAAAACTGCCGCACTGGGAATTGCCAAAAGCCCTCCTACAAACTTAAAAATTCAAATCATGCAAATACATCTTTTCTTTTATTAGAAGCGTACCGAAGTTCTGCTCATTCATTCACTAAAGGATTTTCCCTCGATGTAAATGGACTAAGAAAATAAATCTGCTTTCACATTGGCATTCCAAAATTTTACAAAAGATTTATGAAAATACATGCAAACTAAGACAATCCACTGGGCAAAATTTCAGTAAATTGACTACCTAGTTGGAAAAGTACCTAGTTTTAGGGAACAGGGAAAACATTGTTTCCTGTGAAATATGCACTACATTTAGGAAGAAAAATAATGTTAATCATATCCGATAAATGTTAATTAAGTATCGATAATGATTCGAAGAGGCTGAAAAGTATAAATATCTTACATTATCAATCAAGAGCTCTCAAATACAACGACTGTGCATCACCATCCACACTCACAAAAGAGACTGAGACTTAATGAAGTACAAGCCACGATGGATTTTGAAGCGGAACAATGTTAGGGGGATGAAAGAGGGATGACGCAACTGAAGGTAATATTGGAGAGTGGAAGGAGGTGTAGAACGGAAGTAGGAGAAAAATGGATAAAGGCGATAAGATGAGTGTGTTTAGGAAGAAAACTGATGGGTGATAATGGAAGATGGAAAAGACGGGAGGATGAGACTTAGGAAAGAGTTGAGTTAAGAGGGTTAAAACCCCGTAAAGGTTGAGTGAAGGATACTGCGGATCGATATTTAATCTCCCGCATAGGAGCCGCTGAAAACTACAGGGCATGGAAGGGATGGAAGGTGAGAGGAAGGGAGGAGATATGGTGAGAGTTGGGAGTGAGTCGAGTGTCTATGGTTGAAAGGTAAACAAAGGAGGAAAATATATGCGCAATTCCTATGCACCCAGGCACTCGTCCTTACAGTCAGGAGCCGTCATGCTTTATATTCCCGTACGACCTTTTTTCATCATCCATCCCATTCAACCTTCACTCAACATCATCTTTTATCGTAAATTCATCAAATATTCCCCCATAAGTTAAAATTTTGTGTGCTATGTTTTGAAATGATTTAGCTTTAGAAGAATTAATATTCTAATACAATTCTAAATATATATTGTATGCAATCAAATGACCATTATCATTGAATTATTCCTGCCCTAACCAGTTTACTAGGAATGAACCCATTATTTCCCCTAGTTCCAAACTTCTTTGTTCAATCTACGTTAGGATTAATGATAAGTATTTAGTTTTCACTGAGATAAGGTTAATTTAGTTCAGAATATATTTTTTTAATAGGAAATCTAGTGCTAATAGTAGATAATATGCACATATAAGAGGAAATAGTCTTACTATGTAGGAAATGCACCAATTGACGCCGATATTATCACGTGAATACTAAAATAATTGTTGAGAAACACTAATTAGGGGGTTCATTTTGTTTTGGCTAACGTTTTTACTTTACTGAATCGCAATTTCTTATTGTTACGAAAATAATGACCTAGAATGAGATTATTATCAGCATATAACTCAGTGGTATATTTTGTTCTAATGATAAGAAATTTCAGTCCTCGGATATTAAATATTAAATTTACCCGGGAATCTACTTGTATTTGTTCAAAATAACTACTCGCACCGTTATTTTCCTTTGTCATCGCCCCTAGCAGTAAGGTTACGTGGATAATCCTTGCATGAAAATATCATATGAGTAGAAGAAATAACTGTTCTCACCAAACACGGTTCTCGTAGAAATACGTATATAAAGTGCGAAGTAGACTACTTACTATATATAATTGTGCAGGACTTACTATTCATTTACATACCTAACTGTCAACTTATTTTCCTCGCTGATGCTGTCTTTCGTTCTCCTTTGCTTTTTTTACCTCGGCATTACTCGGTCTCACTCCAGTTGGAGCTGAATTCGAGGGAACTTGGCGAATAAAAAAGATATCGTTCAAACGGAACGAGACGAGATGGGCTTTTAATATCTCTCTCTCCTCCCTTCACGCTTCCCTCTCCCCTACTCTCTCCTTTCGCCTGAGGAGGTAAAGAAAAAAAAATACCAGGGAGAAGATATGATACGCGAATCTGCGGGGGATAATTAAACTCAAAACTGTCGCGCCAAGTGAGAGACGTCAGCTCCGCGAGAGAGGAGAATTACAAAGAAGTCGAACGTCACACGTCACGCGGCGGGGGTTAGGCCGCAAAGAGCTCCACCGTCGAACGAGGAGTAATTTCAATTATAAAATCTCGTCAGGTAAAGAGGTGCAGATATATTTTTGATATAAGGCCTTCTCCAGTGGAGTAGTTATCCACTTATATTCGCAGACATGTTTGAGCAGGGTTATAAAATGTAACTCTTTGACAAACTAAAGAGAGATCGTAGCGGGAGGAAACTCGAATAAATTTGTCGTGAAAATCGGGGGTTTGGTGTGTCTGAAGGTTGGGGAGGTAAGTGGGTATTTGGCTACATAGAGAGTAAGAGCGTTGGGCTACTAATCAAACGGGTCCAGATTCAATTCTGGGTGACATAAATGGATATCCCCAGCATCTCTCTCGCTGGGTAATTTTGTCGGGTTCTATGCTTCCCAAGGAAATAACAATGGGTTTAGGGAAAGTAAATCGTCTGCCTATACTCACTACGCGTGAATTTTACAAGTAGTTTGGGGTGAATTTTAAATAAGGTAGGCTCTGCTTTTACCTCTCAAACAAACTGTCAGGTTTCAAGTTGATTTTCATAATAGGAGATAATTAGTTTCAATCATTCCTACGAGACACATGATAACGCAGATTTTATTTTTTGACCATTTCGATAAGTGAAAATGATAACTGCTAATGGAACCTCGATTTAATCCGACGGAATACCAATCTTCAGTGATATCTTCAGACTGGAGCAGTCGAGAACAATGTTCACCCGGAAAAAGTTGATCACGGTTATCGCCTATCACAGTTTGCCCAAGTTTATCTTCCTAACTCTACGCACGAAGGCACATAACTACACTTATAACTCTACCCTACTGATGTTTTTTAAATATTCAAGGATGTATAGGTCGTTGAAGTAAAATCCAGGAAAAAATATGAACGTGCCCCAAGGTATCTAGGTACCAGTTTTAAGAAGCTCTAAATCCATTTTCTCCATGACATAACGTGAAAAAAATGTTTCAATGATAAGAAAAATATTATATAAATCGAGTATAATTTCAGAAATATAAACCCAGAATATCTAATAATGTTCACTATTTTCCAACCTTTAGAGAATACTGCTTCCAATAGGTATTATAATTTAATGTTTACCTTACAAATGGAATAGGAATATTAAAATCTCATATTTTCTTCCAGGACAACGCAGGAATCCATATTGCAAATTCTCCCAAATCATTAATACAAAACATACTAAATTGTTATGGTATCGTAAAACTATATTTATACAGCTGGTACTAGTGGAAATTGCATTAATTAGCCACTTCGAAGCCCAGTGAATAGCATTCGAAGCACTTTGACGTGAAAGAACTATAACTATTGTCATTTTATTAAGTAGAATTTATTTAGAAAATTTGTGATAGATGCTAATATTTGTATCATGAAAGAGAGAAGTATGAAATTTGCTTCTAAAATTGAATAAATTCAGCTCATTTTTATCCACCATTTCAACAGATTTTTATTCTCCTACTTATGAAGAATTTTTCATGCTAAGATCATAGCCATCATTGGCAACTACTTTGCCCTGAGAAATGAAATCAGAGACGAGGAAACAATGCGTGGAGGACTTTGTGCCAAGAGGTATGGCACTTCATGGGTCCGAGTGTCGGCGAGGATTGTGAGGATCAATTGAGCGAGTGAAATAAGAAATAAACTCTCCAGAAGAGCATAGAACAAAAAAGGGCACATGCGCACTGTCAAGGTAATAAGGACCAAATACATTGTTTAAAGTTTGTGAACTAATGGATTTGTGTTTGAGCATAATAAAGGAGAAAATGGAAGAAAAGGTGCCGAGAGTAAAGCCGAGGGTAAAAAATACGTAGCCCAAGTAACGAATAATATAGCCGGGGAGTAAGCAATGGAAATGGAAGAGTGAAAGGGTACAGTTGATTAAAATCGAAATCTTGTGTTTATGGCCATGAGTTACTCTAGACAATGGTTTTATTGAAAATCAGTTATATTAGACTTTGAATGCACGTGAATTAACGCAAACGAGAAGGAAAAACAATACTCTTCCCCTCCTATTCATTTCCCGCCACCTGCTCCCCTCCTATATCCCCTTCACGTAGCACGGTCCAATAAACCCCATGAGCCACCGCCGAACCGTCGCGAACCCAATTGACGAGCCGTCAGAGACGGGATCGCTCCGTCGGCGAGAGGCGAGGCGACGTCGGCTTGGAAAGGAAGGGAAGCAAGGCGTTCCGATCGGTAGAGGGGTTTTTGGGTGGGGAGGAGAATATAGGGATGGAGGGAAAGGCGAGAGGAGAGGAAAGAAGAAGTAAGGGAAGTAGGAGCATTGTTTCATTTCGGCTGGCGGAAGGGTCGGGGGGATTGGAGAGGTGGCAGGAGGCTGTGGGGTTGAATCGGACGGGTGGGAAGGAGTGATCGAGTGGGGTGGCGCGAAGTGGATAAGTAGCGCTCGCTCGGTAGGGGGCTGCGCACGGAGGAGATGGGGAAGGAAAAGGGAAAACTGCTAATAATGAAAAGGCGAGGGGAGTCGAAAAGGGCTGCGATGGATGGATCGAGGAGAAAAGGATTAGGATATTGCGAGGCGGAAAAAGTTCTCACCGTCCCAACACGAGACACGCCTCCTCTAAAGCGTTGACGAAATACATGGCGCGATCGATCAGCGTCTCAAGTAACGCTGTATTTTATTTACTTATTTTTTAAGTCATTTGATAATAGATGCCTAGTTTGGAAATATTTTCAATCAGTAAACAATTATTTTTTTCCTATTTCTTGTGGGCAATATTCCTCTATATTATTGTACACCGATTTTTGAGGAAAGAGTTTGGTATTTAGTTCCATCTCAGAACTCCTTTTGTGGCATTGAGGCGTCTACTAAATTGTCCTGGTCGGATCATTTCGCATCACTTCCACATTATTCTAATTTCGCATATTTAATTACTAAAAGCGAAATCCGTGACTTTTTTAACCAGCCGATAAGCCTTTCTTAATTCTACAACCATTTTCGTAATCAAGGTAATATATTTTACTGTTCCACAGAATAATATGGAGAATTTATTCGTCCACCCTCTCATGTAGCATGCAAAAGCCCCTATGTAGAAGTGAATATTCACCCAAAATAAAAAGTCTTCCAACGTCTCAATTACCGTCGTATTTCTATTATGTAAGGTAAATATAATAAACTCGAACGCTCGGAAATGGCTCTAGCCATTGGATGAGCATCACATCACACATTAGTCAAAATCCTAATAGCATCCATCTTTCCGCGAGATTCATTCGAAGTTTATATTTGGCATAGTGTTTATCATAGATGTTTATATTCCACATCAAGTAACCGTTTTGAATTCTATTATCAATAGTGATCAATGTTTCATGAAATCTCAATAAACAATTTGATCCCCTCCAAGACACCAATATCAAAACTTAAGTATTGGTTACTGTTAGCAGTTACAGTATTTAAGAAACCCATCATAAGCGTGTATATTTCTACGACTTTTTGTAATGTCTGCGATCTATTTATACGGATCTAAACTTCATTTCTAAGCATTCAGTTAGGCCTTCAGATGAAGAGTTAAATAGAAAAGAAAACCGTGTGAAAAAAGAGATTTTGCAAGTGTAAGACATATCTACCTCTCAGAATCCTTTATTCCGTGTGTCATCAGTTTGAATTTACATTGAACAAAAGCGCTCTTCGCAACCAATAGCAAATGACTACTTGGAAATGGGCTCCGTAAGGATGAAGATGTTACTCACATACTTCATAGCTTGCCTTCTATTATTACAGATATTTCACGAAATAAAATGAACAAATATCCATATGAATCGATGCCTGTTACGAAGCTATCGATCAATAGTTTTCTGTACTACTGAGCCAGGTGCTCAAAACTAAAATTAGGACAGAGAAATTATGGTCTACGGTCATGTGCCTACCTATAAAAAGAGTTTAATTTGAATTCCATTAATTGTTCTTTATTTAAGTAGCTTTATTCTAGTAATTATGTTTTAATGAATACATAAGCAAGAAAATATGCAGCCATGCTCTAGTCACATGGTAAAATAAAAATTTTATTGAAATAGTAATTTTATTGCATAAATTCCGACGCAACTGAATTCATTAATCAGTCTGATTTACTGTATAACTTTCATTAGACCAGCAAAAGTTGTGAAAAAACCTGTTTTTCTCGGAACTCAAATTCCGAAATAGCTACCTGCGATGCAAAACGCCAATGGTTTGGGAGTCATATTTAGTTAAGTTTTAAAGGGATTTCAAATCAAATCTTTTGTAACGCATTGTTTATTTTGCTTCAACGCTACTTTTATGCTTATGCAGATTGACTAAGTTTTCCTTTGAAACTGATTTCGCTGAAATTTAAGAAATACCGACTTTGAGTCAGGCAGATTACGGCGAATGAAATTCTATTTACATTTTCTTCATTATATTTATGTTCAAAGGTTTTCTCTGTGTCATTGTTTAATCACACTGTTTGTACATTATTAGTTTTGGTATGTTACGCACAGAGGTGAATGGATTAGGATCAAAGTACTTTGGGTTCAATTACATCGTTATTAGAGTCCTCTCCAAAAGTTTGAGCCTCAACCCTTAATCCGTTTTCTTAGACAAGTGAAGTTCGTAGGGCGGAAAATGACTTAGTAAGTGTTTGAGGAGAGAAAGCTCCTATAAGAGGAAATAAAGGAATAAGATAAAGAGAACAGAGTGAAGGACTTTGGGCGTAACGATGATAATGAGATAAGAAGACGTTTACTGGACGTATTACAGAGGTGAAAGAGAATGCCAAGACTAGCTTTGGAATCAAAAGCAGAAGAACTAAAAGAGAACAATTAAAACGTGAAGTGAACAAAACTATAGCGTCTCCGATTACTTTCTATGGGGTGATAGAATACGCTTTAAATGTCAAATTATTAATTCGCACAGTAATAAGTATTTTTAACTATGCATTAGTTATGTTGATTCCATTCTTAATTCAAACGTTAAACCATTCTTACTTTAATGCTTAATACGAGGGTCATCCGGAAAGTAGTACCCGTTCGTGAAATAAAGACACAAAAGTAAATATTAACAAACATGAAAAATTTTATTTGAAAGAGGATACTTTAAACTACTTCTCAACATAATCTCCAAGCAAATTAAGGCATTTGTCATAACGTGTGACAAGTTTCTGTATTCCTGCTGCATAGTCCTTCGCCGCCAGCTCATTGAGATACGCGAGGGACCCATCTTGCACAAATTTTTGCATAATGCAGATGGTGTTTAACAATTTCATGAACAATTGTTCGAGAAACATTGGGAAAATGCTCACAGATGTCATCAATTGTGACGCGCCGATCGTTCCTCACGAATTCGTCAACTGAGCTCACCAGTTGGTCTGTAATGACAGACGGTCTCCCCGAACGCTCATCGTCGTGTGTGTTCCCCCTCCCCATGTTGAAGTTGCGACACCACCGCCGAACAGACGACTCGTCCATTACATTGTCTCCATACACCTCCTTTAATTGGCGATGAATATCACATGGGCGAACGTTTCTTGCATTGAGGAATTTAATCACTGCCCTCACTTCACAACTGGCGGCGTTCTCAATTTTTTTAAACATTGTAAACAATCACAGAAACAACACAGGCAATGCTAGCGTCACGCAACTTGGCTCAGAGAAGGCAGACAAGCCACTGAAGCTATCTGACCTCGTCCAGCGGCTACTCGCGTCGTCAGCACTTCATGCGGCACGAACGGGTACTACTTTCCGGATGACCCTCGTATATGATTGATACTCAAGAATGCCAATGGCCTAAATAAATTTTTGATAAAAAAATATGCGCTGGTGTAAAATAAATACAAAATTCATAAAATATTCTTAAAATGAAACCTAGATTCATTTCAATCAGCTATTTGGTGATTGCTTACTCAACAGTTCTTAACCATCAAACATTACAGGCATTCTCTCTCAATATGTGTACCGTTATGAACGACAAAAGGAGTCGCCTTTAGATCAATGATGCTGTGACTTGAATTTTTTGTTTGCTATATGTCCGATCAATTTAAAATTTGTTAATAGGAATAGGGATATTAGATAATTTAAGCGTAAATAAATGGCATACATGGCACATTACTGTTCACGGTGAAAAAGTGAGCCCGTAATCAGGTTTATTAATACATGGTATTATTATATGAAATTATCAGGAAGATATATGTGAGCACAGTAATTATTTTAAAGTATTATGAGTGTGAAATACATACCGAAATACGTCCCTAGTAAATGATATCAGGATCGAGTTGGAGCGGTGGCTATCGTACTGGCTTCTCACCCAGAGGGCCCGCGTTCAAATCCCGGCGGTGTTGAATATGTTTCAATGGTATCTCGATCCCAACTTGATGTACTTTGTGGAGGGCACTTTCAGTGAGTACGCCGTCCTTCGGAAGGGACGTTAAGCTGCGCCCTTGGCGCCTTTCGCTTTGAGTAGGCTAATGCCGACGCCAAGTTTCTTTCCACCCTTCATCCTTTCCTTTCCATCCCTAATGACGCAAATGATCTCAGCTGTCGGTCACCTCCCCTAAATACTACTAATTCTAAATGAAATACCTATTTTGGATTATTTGTATTTAATTACCGTGATTTTACATTACAGGTTTGTAGTTAACTATATCACACAGAGTTCGGTTACTGACAAAAAGGCACGGCGGGATCTTTTCATGGCGAATTTTCGCACCTCCAGGTTCGCACAAGCTTTGTGATTTCTCAGATACTATATCCTTCCAAAATGTTTATCCATATTGCATTATTGCTAGCCTACTATCTTTTCCTCTGGTGTGTTGTCTATTTCTCCTTTGGTGGGTGAAACAGCTCCCTAACGCCATCTCTTGGCCAAAGAATCGGGGCACTTGGTTGCTTAAAGCAGCGCACATAGTTCAAGTGGTAAAGAGTATCCGCCCGGCAAGTTGAAAGATCCGGAGTTCAAGTCCCGGTCTAGGAAATATTTTTACACTTGTGATTTGCCTGATTCCGCCTTTCCCACCTCTACTGTGTTTTTCCTTCATATGTGTTCCCATCCCTTTTTCTTATATCTACTTCTATGAGAATGAGTATATATATATATATATATATATATATATATATATATATATATATATATATATATATATATATACAATGAAAATTACAAAAAATCATAAGGGTGGGATGACATACTTTTTTTCTGGTGAATCTGCTTTCACTTTATGACGAATTTATTTTTGATTCCTGACAAATATTGCTCTATGCGCAGGAATATCATGAGATAATAACTTATTCAAAGAAATTTTGAACAACAATTTTTTTCTTTAATCAAGTTTGAACCATTCTATCTGTAAATAGCTCGACGGAATGTGTTCCTGAATCGCCATGGAGTTAAAGATACGTATATCATTCACCAGTTTTTAACAAAATTTGACGAAGAAATGAAAACGGAGAGGAATTCTTGTGTATGGGGCAGGAGGGCGGATGAGCACAAGAACGGGAAAGAAAGAGGAACGGGAGGGGAACGCACTCGGGTGGACGAGATAGAGTGGAAGAAGTGGAGGGAGGTGTGGAACTCGTGAACATGCGCTTGCGTAGGCCGGTGGGAAGAAGGTACGTACTGAGGGGTCTCACGGGATTCGACTCCTTTAAAGCCAGGACGAGGGGAACCCAATTTCCCCTCACGCACCCCCTTTGTCTCGCAAGGCGCCACGGGACCAGGGAGGGCGACGTGGAACGGTCCTGGAGCTCTCAAGCGCGAACCCCCAAACCCTCTCATCTCCCGTCGCGCCCTCGCGAGTGACTCTGGGTTTAATACGGCTAACCTAATTGCGGCACGCCGGCGTGTTTCGCGATGAATGTTTGATCCTCCGCCGGGTATGACAAATCCGAGCGAAAGGGAAGAGAAGAGACGGGAGAATGGAAGGAGGGGCGCCTTGCGTGTCGATCCGGGACCAAAAACAAAGAGGGCATATTCTTCTACGGAGCGAGGGATTTGGGACGGTCGCCGACTTAAATACACGAAACCTGGAGATAAAGCTCGAATTGACGTGTTGCTTATATCCTTCCCAAGGTCCATGCGGTGGTAAAGACATGAAAGGGACAAAGTAAGCGGATTCTTTTGGCTGTTATGAGCCGTTATTCAGTTTTTTTCATCACCCTGTGACACAGAAAATAACTTGTCTCGTAGTATTCAGAGAAAAAAATCTAGTGTGAAACCTTTTGTACAGGTGAATCTATGGTGCTGACGTCCAGTCAGATTAAGTGACTAGCGTGATAGACTTAAGTATGTTCCTAATCGTGGACATGTAGCCGTTAAATACGGTTATGTTAATATTTGTATTTGATACTGTGAAATGCACAGTATCTAATACAATGTCTCTCTTCTCAGATGTCTCTCTTCAGTCTGTGCCAGAGAAATCGTTTCTCATGGCAGTTGGATATTTTTGACGAATTATATGGTATTTTGCCATGAAATTCTTCAAGTGCCACGCTGAAAGTTGAGCCACAAATTGTGAAACCATGAAACTTTGCAATTTACGAATATCATGAATGAAAAAGAATCCCCTCACATGAAATATATTTACGAAAATCAGCTATCAGAGCAAAGGAAATCAATTAATATTGTTTGTTCATCGACATTTTCATGAATGCATAATTCATATGCCATCAATACAGAATGAGTATATACCGCTCATCGGGTATTCACCTTGAAATGATACGACTATGGACAGTATTTTTACCAGTATCTTAATGTTGATTTTCCATCGTTTTTCCGCAAAGGAACTTAATTAAAGAGACCCTTAGAATACAGCATCATTCCGCAGCAATCTGATAAATACGAGGAAAATTCGTAAAAGAAATAAATTTTAAGCTGAGATACTACTCTAATGGATTGATGAGCGTGGAAAATTCTTCCATTTGCTCCAATAATATATAAATCGTTATCGAAGGAAATCGTTTGTAGTTATAGTTATATTTTATAGGTTAGTCATCAACTCTTAAGTAAGATAATTAATATTTGCTTTCTATATGTACATTCAAACAATTTGTAACCATTACTTAAAAGTTAAATTCAGAAAAAACTTTGCTTGATAAACCCCAACTACCATTTCTTTTATGAACACGTCATGAGTGACCACAACTACAACATTAGCGGTCGGTATCCTGACGACGCCAATACAACTGAGCACGATGGGTTAAAGGACTTAAATATAAATGTAGGAATATTTCAATGTCATATCTGTGTATCAACAGTCAAATGGATTTCCACATTTGCACTACTTATGGCGTAAAATTATTTGTGCGTCAAATATACGAGTAAAATTCAGTTTTTTTCCTGCCGAGCTTCTATCTTTCTCTCATTTTCGTTGCCATGAGAGAATATTTTAACATCAAATAATCGAAAACTGAAAATAGGAAATAGAAATCCAATCTAAAATCATTATTAACATTCTCTCTCATGAATTCTATGGTCTCGGGCTCAACTTTGTGGAGGTTCATGTTCGTTTAAATGAATATACTTTGTAACTTCCACACAATTTTTATTCGGTGCAATGTGCAATTAACCGGTAGTACGAATAAAAATTGTGTGGAAGTTACAAAGTATATTCATTTAAACGAACATTCTCTCTCATATTTTATTGGTATTTTGTAGCAATTATCCGTAGGAAAAACCTCCCTCGACAGAGTAACTTTAAGTTTCTTGAGTTTAAAATCAAGGCATTTCTTAAATAAGTCCTTTACTAGCAAATTCACCCCTTTTTAATCTATCATTCATATTAAGCATATTCATATTGTTTGCAAGGTTTTCTTGAGCATTTTTTTCTGGAGAAAGTAGTCTCTCTCTCGCTATTTCATAAAATGATACCAGGATGTAAACTTGCGATTATTTAGTTTTATAAAAAAAATTGTAATGAAAACTGCGATGATTTAACTACAATGTGTTTAATCTATCACCGAGAGAATATTTCACGATTTTTTTCTTGCGTGGTCAATTTCGTAAATAATTTACTGAATCTATTATCCCAACTTAGCCCGCTCCTTCTCGATACCGCTATATTAACCTTAAATTCCGTTCAACCTAATTCATACTTCATTTATTCCCGTCAATTTTCCTAATCGATATCCTATGTATTTTTTTATTCAGCTTATCAATAAGGATATATGGGGACACCATATTTATCTAGAAAATGAAGACTATGTCTATCAGGGGAAAATTTGAGGCAGTGTTATTTGCAGTCCATTAGCTCTCCATTGACCAAATGCAAATACGCTTTTACTCCTCTCTGAATTCTTACATAAAGGCTCACCTTGAATCCAACTTGTATGCCCCATGGTGGATTCTCCAACATTTTTCCTTGCTCCTCCAATTTTATCTTGTCTATTTGTGAATGCTCTTTTCGACTGCTGCAGCTATTTTATAAAATATCAAAAAGATAAATTACTTTAAGGCTTATAAATAGTGTTTGGCATTCCTATGGCTGAGGTCATGTCAAGACCCAGTTAGTGCGACGTGGTAGAGATATATTATGGCACGAGCTCCTGCCGCAAGGATTTAAATTCGCCTGCTTTTAGGCTTTGCAGGCATGTTATCGGCTACTTTCTTTTGGATTAGTTTTATTCATCTTGATTCTGAAGAAATCAGAGCCTTTATTTTTTGTGTTGCAACATCAAAAGTGTTATTATATAAAATAATACCCCTGCAAGGAGAATTGTTCCAATAGATTTGTTGATGATTCAATTGCGTATATTTCTTTTTCCTCTCTTGATTAATTGATTTCTGATTTTTTTGTGAAAACGCGTTCTTTTTACTGCGTGGCAGGATGTTCAAGTTCAATTAGTAAATACTCTCATTATTTATTAATTAGTAGAAACATTGATTGTAAATTTTACTAGGTTATTTGCTAATCAATTCTATACCCTCAAATAACGTCGGGTGTTAGAAACATCCTAAGAACCCCTTAGCCTGAGGACGCACTAGCATTTCAATTCCGCTGGAATGAAATCCAATCGTCCACCTTTGTTCCTTCCCTCCCCAGCCATTCCGTACTTACTTACTGTTCCTCAATAAACGCCACCATTGTCTTCCTTCTCCTCGATCCTCTGTCAGGCATCCTTATTGAATTCACTCCTCTAATTGCTGCAAATGGATTAAGCATTAGAGTGCATCGTGGGCTTCGTCTGATGTAATCGAATGAAGTTGTCATCTCGTAAGCATTCCCTCTTCAAGCATGTGTACATAAACACACACACCTGGCGCCTCCCTTTTGCTCTCCTTGATGTGAAATAAACGACGGGGATGGGATTCTGCGGTCAAATTCTGGACCAAAATATTTGCGCGTCCATTCCGCACCTTATCGCCCCATCCGGTCCATCTCTAGTCCTTCTCCCTGAATCCACTTCCCATCCCGTGTTCCATATCTCCTTTCCCATCACCTTCCTCCCTAAGAACTTCCTCTCTGCTACCACTTCTCCCTTGTCGCTCGGTTGAGCCACATTGGATGCGTATATTCTCGAGCGTAAGCTCGAAGGTTTCATTTCTTCCGAGGGGTGCGTGTTTCACACTCCATTGGTGAAATATATGAGTAGGAGAAAATCTGAAATCTTTATTGTCACCTACAGAGATGAAATTATTGCCCTTAAGAATCTATATTTTTTACATATTTAAAGTTACTTATTTTCATGATATTAAACCTTCAAATACATTAAATGCCATAAATAAAAGGTTCAAAACAATAAATTTCACGATGTAGTATTTGTTAATCTAAGCAATGATATTCTGATGTGCAACGCATTTATTGCATCTAGTCTGAAACGTCTGCTCGTTGTTCGTGCATGTACATTTCCTTCTTGTCCTGCGCGGGTTTTACTATGCTATTATTATAGTCAACATCAATGGTTAAAAGCATCTTTTAATTGGCATTTAGAGTACTCACTAGCGTGTATTTCGACAATATTACCGCACATGTTTAAAACTATCACCATATAAATAATGATATCATTCTCTAATATTTACTTCTATGTTATATTTCATACTGCAACGTAGGTAAAGGTAACCTCAATTTCGCCACGATGCAGCAATACCAGGCAATAATCTTCTATGGCGCTTTCCTTTAACTCTTCATCTTCCCATCATTTCTCCCCTCTCGAACCATCAGACTCGTTCCCCTTCCTAAGCTCTCCCACCCCGAACCTCACACTTCAACCCCGACTCTCCCACCCACCTCTCTCCCGCTCTCCTCTCCTCGACACGCCATTCCCTCCCTCTCACCTCCCCCCACCATAGAGAAATCCTGCCCATCCCTTTCCCCTCCCCCGACATTCACAGCTGCTCACATCCCTCTCAGTCGCTCCCCGTTCTACACCCCTCTCACCCACCCACCCGCTCCATCCGCATCTCCCCCACACCCACCACCACCCCTCTCCCGTACAGTACACTTGTTCCGTCGACTGCCTCCTGCATCTTTAATGGAATTCCATAAGGGCAACATCAAAGGAGGTTGGAGGGTTGGGAGATGGAATACGGGTCGTGAAAAGGGCCGGAGGGGAGGGATGAGACGGATGGTGTGATAGAGGGGAGGAGATAGAGGGTGTGTTGTGTGGAGAGAGGGTGGCGTGGGGGGTGAGAGGAATGTGTTCGAGGGGTGGAGGAGAAGGATGGAGGTCGAGAAGTGGAATGTGTAGAGTGAGAAAGAGCGTGTGCATGGCATGGGAATACGTGAGGAGGGCTCGGAAAGGTGAGAGGAAAGGAGCGGGCGAGGGATGCAGATTGAACGGTAGGGGGAATGGGATTCGGAGTGAGTGGGAAGTAGAGGTGAAGGGGTAGGAGGAGGCGTGGGAAGGCGTCTGGGAAGGCATGAAGCCGTGCTTCGCTTCTAAGTGAATCCCCGGCGCGGGGTAAGATTTTCGCGGGAAAAATCCGAGCGCATTTATTTAATGAAAGTTTTGAGGGATGAAAAACTTCGACGAACAAGTTGGAGTGTATCTCACTCTGTGCGTTATCTAGTGTATGTGGTGTTCATCAGTGACATTTCTCCTAGCGAGTTGATTGATAATGCACATTAGGTTATTGAATGGTGCGATTCCCAGCTGATGCATTCTTGAAGGCATATTTGGTTCACAGTTATATGAGATAATGCGTTTCATTTGGCTGAGAATAACTTGGCCTAGATAATATATTAAACTGTGGTATTATATTTTTTTATTGGTGAGGCGGATAAAAATTCCAGGTATTTATTATAATATCTTTATATCATTTAAACGATACTTTTTGGTTAATTGGGTATCATTAGAGTTTCCATTAAGTGATGAAATGCAATTACTGTAGAAATAATGGTATAGAATAATTCTCAGGTGTTAATAAAAGAGAATTTGCATTTGAACTTGAATAAATCGGGGATCATCAGTTTAGGTACAGTGAAGGTAGAGTCACATGTGATGCCATGGTGGTAATGAGGTAATGGGAAGGAACATCGAGTACAATCAGGATGCATTTGCTTTGCTTCGTAGATTTCAAGAAAACATTTGATAGAATGGATTGGATAGAAACACTTAGAAAATATAGGAGTAGATTGAACAGACAGATGACTTATCCGCAACTTGTACATATCCCAGATTGTTCGGGTGCGTGCGGCGGGTTGAGATTGATCAGCAGTTTTAGGAATAAGAGAAGGATAGGGATGCACATTATAACCCGTGCTTTTTAACATATACGTGGAAGATATAGCAAAAGAGGCATGGGAATAACTGGAGAAAGGCATGAAGGTCGTTCGGGAAGTCTTAAGATCATTTGGCTTGCGAATTATGAAGCCTAAGTTCGCCAGTAAGTCAAAGGCTTGCAATCATTTCTGATTTTTTTAGAAAATGTTTACTCTAACGAGGTAAGTAGAGGAAAATAATGTACATACTCGTAAATGTTGGATAGAATGAAGGGAGTTAAAAGTATTCGGAATTTAAGAACATAAACATACAGTGTGGGGTGTCAGATATTGTTTTTTTTAGACGGAACCCAGAAGCGTGGAGAAGATCAGTCTGTGTCCGTACAAAACCTATCTTAAACGACAGAATACGTAATTATAAAAATATTTGTTAAACACTCGCTATGTCTCTCATAATAAAAATAAGTCAACAGATGTTAAAACGGTTCTAAGCAAGGTTTCTAAATTGATATTTAATCACAATCACGCGTGCCTATTTTCGGCTCAGGGAACGGTTGGATCTCATGAGATTAGGTTATTCCTGAGCGGACGGCAAAGAGAGACTTCTTGCCGAAACCTGTTTCTTTTTCGCAAGCATTGGTGAAAATCAATATTCCGATCCGAAACCTGTGAGAAATAGGGCGTTAATAACCGTACCTCTTCCTTAGTGCAGTGTGCATTTTTGTTCTCAACATTTTCCGGATTTGACTTCCCTCCAAATACCACACCGCCTTCCATCTTGCTCTCACATTCACTCTTTAGGTGATATCTTGGATCTACTGCCCCAAAGAAATGGCGATTGTCGATTTAGGTATCATATCCCCGTGCAATACTATATGCTTTTTATTTTCAAACTCCATCGGTCTCTTAACTCGTAGGTCATAGATATAAATTCCATCATTGATAGAGATGATCACAAAGAACAGATTTTATTGAATTTAGTTCAATATTTTTAGTATCCTGCAATTCCAACTGTTTTTCTATCTAATTTCTGTATCAGTACTTTCTCCCATAATCGACCACGTTATCGTAAAAAATGGCAAGTTTGTGCTTGTCGTGGTAACATTTATCCAGGATAGTTTTCTAAGATTTACAAGGAAATCAAGGAATTTTGGTTTTTAACAATGAATATTATGTGTCAAGTGACCAGACGAGAAAGTTTAAAATTTTTAGAACGTCCAAAAATATACTTAGGAGACACTTATTTTCCTCCCAAGAGTCATGGGACCTAGATTTTTACATCCAGTTCTTGGCCTCTTTATAATATACATAATAAAAGTTTATCCGTTAGTACGGGGCATAATTTCAAGGACACTTGCAGTCAAGCGAAATATACGGACCACATGAGCTAATGATTAGGTTAAATCATGCAGGAGACATGAAAGTGTTTTTCGATAGTGATACTCAGCTTCATCGTAACTCTTGTCGTATGTCGCTTGTATCTTGTCACTGAAAATTTTCCTGGACTTTTATAAAAGAACTATTTTTTATATTTTTTAAAGGAAACTTGCTCCTCGAAATACAGTTTTTCTCTCTTCCATCATTCCTATTGATAAGTCTGTCTCTTAAACCTTACGAGAGATACGATCATTAACTATAAGGGAGAGGCAGCAACACACCCGGGGCTTGATGCAAAGAATAACTTCGTAGGTGAGAAGGATGCAGTATCCGGAAGTTCAAAGAAGGATTTGAAATTACTTGAGAAATGCCTATATTTTATCAGTATAGTTTTATGGAACCATGGAAGAAACCTACCAAGTCCTCATATTATTTTTTTATACAGCCTTTACCGCAGCTTAAATATTCACCTGACACTCAAAATATTTGTGAGAGAAATCTCTCATCAGGAAGAATGAATTAGATATTTAGTTAATCACAAACAATTGGCAAGAAGTCTCCAAGCCACAAATTTTAATGCCTTATATTAATTTATTTCTCCATCTTTCCTACTATCTTACTTTTCTTCAAAATCTACATCTTGACAATCTTCAAACCTGCGCAATTTACCTTTTTGAAAGTCTTCGTTTCCGATCGCATCAAATTATTCATTTTATTATCTAACTAATTTAGGCATCTTCATATTATTTCAAATCTGATGATTAAAAATATGATCACTTCTACTAATCTGTATATTCGTTTTCTGCTTGCATCAAATTTTCCCTTTGACGATGAACGACTTGAGATTGTTTAAAACACACTTTCAATGTAATTTACCTAGTTGATAGAAATTTTTATACTGTTACTACTTATAATCAACCGGTTACAGTGCAGCAAAATTTATTATTTTTCACTGAACGCAGGTAAAGGCCGTCAGAGCATTTTCTAAAGATGCATCAAAAATTTTTCCAAGGATAGAGAAGTAATAACAGACGTATTTGAAGGAATTAAGGAAGGTCAAATGAGTTATTTCAATGTGTATTCGGGCTGTTCTGTAGCTGGTGATGATAAATTATTTTATTTAGATTTATACTGAGACAAAACTTTAATTCCAAGCTATATTTTAATATTGATATGTAATTTATAAATCATACAATATCCATTGATTTGACTCTATTATTGCAGCACCTTTTTCCATTGCTTATGCCAATGTTCAGTTCGTCTACATCTGTTTCTGATTATGAAAAATAATTCCTCTGAAAGTGTTTCCTCAACATTGAAAACGGAAGAAAGTCGCATGGAGCTTCATCAGGACTAAAGGAGATAAATATTTCTCATTGATTTTTGCAAGATAATAGCGAATCGCAGGGGAGATATTGGAACTCATGGTACACAAACTCTTTCCATGCGTATTGTTTTGTTACCAATAACAAAATGGAGAGTGGGTGGCACCCGATGGCAATTTCAATATTTTCTATTATGCTTTTAACGTTATTTGGCGATCTAATCTCAAAATGGCAGCACAATATTGATGTTTACTTCCATAAGAGCAGTGACTTTACCTCCTCAATATGAAAGCAATTATATTGATGTTTATTTCCATAAGGGCAGTGACTGTAGCTTTGGGCCCACCTCCGTTTTGAATTGTCTCCCATTTTTAATCATTTTAAACCGTCTCCTACTTGTGCTATGGGGAAAAAAAGGATTTGCATTAGCTTCAAGCTTCATTGTATAGGTCTCGGCTGACGATATATTAAGTAGAAAAAACATTTCTAAGTAGCGTCACGTGTTGATTTTATCGTCGCATAGGGGAACTAAACATATTCAAATAGCAATAACTGCCGCTGTAGAAATACTGAAGTCGATCCTATGTACATTTTACTATATATGCGTCAAATATTAAGTCAAAAATATAAAATAAAATTAGATTTATGCACAATATATTATGCGAATTAAAATTATGTGATTCGTTCTTAATAAACAGTGTTGATATTATAAATGTTAAGGGTATTTTTAGTCGTGCCAGTCAGGGCTCAGAAGTATAGTAGTATTTGAATCTGTCTGAAACTTATCCTAACCTGATGGGTAATTGCTAATAATAATCTTAGAGAGACAACGTAGGCGATAGTATGCCAGTACAAGGAAGCTTTATGGAAGGAAGAGGAGAATTAGCAGGGAAAAGCCAACTCTGATGAACGAAACCTATTTCTGAACACTCTCTCCTGATAAATCGTACTCTTTTAATTCTTCCGGGAGTTAAAATCTAAGTCTATTTTGTTTCTCTTTGGGCAACGCATAAATATGCTGTGAAGTAGTGCACTCGAGGTGACGCAAGAGAGAAGATTGAGACGGAAGTCGTAGAGATTTCCGAAAAATGTTAGCATAGAGAGGGGGAGGGAGGGTGAAATAGAGTGACTGTTTCACTATATGGGGAGAGGGAGCAACCGCAAGATGACATACCTCCTTCATCAACCTATCCGCTACTGGCGCTCTGAAACACCCTATCGGAAAAGAAAAGTAGACACGTTTGTACCTGCCGACCAGCCTTGAAGTGAAGAGAGGTTTAGAAAGGAGGATGATGAAATTAAAACGGGGAGGTTGGGCGCTAGGAACCTAACTGACTGCCCAGAATGGGGAGGTAACTTGAATGGTGACGGGCAAGGATGCGGGACGCGAGGGATCGAAATATTTACGAAACTGCATCGTTTCTCAATTTAGCTTGGCCGGAGAACATATGCAGCTAGAAAATTTCGTAATAGGATAAATCACTAATTAATTTGATTATATGCAACAATTTTTTTTCAAATATACTTGTAATTAAATTTTTACAATATTTTGTCGCTCCACCTTTTTATACTTCAGGTTGCCGGTGAAGACTTTCTGTGGACACCGTTTGTGAATTTTCATGTTCTTCGTAGCTAGAATATGCATACTTTTACTCGGGGAGAGGGGTAAGGGCTAGTACGCGAGGCGCTTTTTGGTGCAGGTGTCTGCGAAGAGATCGAATGAGCAAAGTGAACTCCCGTTTGCGGGAAGGGAGGGAGGATGGGCGGTGGTAGCGGGTGACCTTTGGGGTAAAAGCAGCGCGGAGGTTCGAAAAGGGTGGATAGAATACTCACGGGATATGAGGCATTTTGACACAGTGAAATCGAAAGCTCTTTGGTGTGTTTATGCAATTTATGGAAGAGATGCCGGGAAGGCACAGTGAACATGGATGTCAGTAGTCGGAAACGGCAATAAAATGTGAAGGAACTTTCGTCAAAAGGGATTGGCAGCTAACCCAATGAGTGCTCTGGGTTTTTTCCCAAAAGAATGAATCTATTTGCCTCAACAGTAATCAACACGAAGGTTGATTTGACATAGATAAATGTAAAGCTCCAAGGCGTGCGAAGTCCACACAACGATAGCCCAGCACAAACACGCATACATATGCATGCATATTTAGATGATGAATAAGAATTACTTAATTTTTCCACACAAGATTGTGTGGAAAAATTAAGTAATTCTTATTCATTATGAATCGTTTCCACAAAGTGACGGCGGATACTATACATATTTAGATGGTTAACATTTATACTGGTGATACAATCCATTGAGGGTCACACGGAGACGGCATATTTATTTGACCGATGCCGCTTGTCAGAAAAAACGAAAACTTAATGGAATACGCAAGCTGACTAAATTGATCGCTTTCGGTCGATCTATTTACGGTCAAAAAATTACCGCACTTGGTTCAAATATTAGCGTGGAATGAAATGTTAATATGTCAGATGTGTACAACATTTAAAGATGGATTGCAAAAGAAAAACCTTAAAGACTATTTTGAGTGAGAGGCGTTCAAAAATATTTCCCAGAGTACTTCTCCAGTAGTATTTCATTATATTTTAAGTATCTGATCCAAATATACTAGATTTAAAATGCAAATTATATATATTTGCATTTTCAATCTGGTATATAAATTGATCTTGTTGAATTCTAATTTAGACAATTCAGTTGATTAATAATGAGCATTTTCAGCTAGGCATGGCCATTGCAATTCCCTGAAATTAAGTCCCGTAGTTTACTTGTTAGAAGCGCTATCATCAGTTTCATGCGAATCTTATATTATCATGAAGGGTTTTCCCTCCATATCACCTCAAAAATTTCAAAATTTGCTATAAATCATTTAATTTTTACTAATTTGTCTCAGACTTAATTTAATTCGGGAAATCAACTAAATAAAGGAAACTAAGCAGACTTTGTGGAATGTTCCGAATTCTGAAGGGGGGGAAAGCTTGGGCAGATCTTAGGAAAGAGGCGGGGAACCCAAATTTTATTGGCAGAAATGATCACAAATTTAAGGTAAAATGCCGGGCACAGAGAACAAATAAAAAAATTTGCTTTTCTAAATAGAACAATTGTTGATTGGAACACCTTACCTGCAAAAATATTCGAGCCCTTTCCTAACAGAGTGTATACTTTTAAGAATAGATGTAAGGTATATATGTAATAATTTCATTGATATGTGGTGTATTGTATTATATGTAATAGCTTAATTTTTTTAATTTATCTTTTTTTCTTGCTGATTATTGGTTGTAAATGGGATTGGCATTCGCTTGTTTTGTTAAAGAGATTTGTGTTTTGAAGTCTAATTTTATCTATTATCTTTTGCGATTATTTGGGACTTGTGTGCCACCTGACAATGTCTATCAGCACATGCGTATTTTTAATAATAATAATAATAATAAGCCTATAATTCTTACATTACATTCTCTTCGAATTTGTATTTCTTTAGCAAGCTAGATGATTTTGCTCATGAATTCTAAAAACGTCTGTAATCATTGACTTAATTTATATTACAAATTTTGAATCTGATCCACCCGTAGTTAAACAACCGTTTAACTGTCTCTTAATACAACCGTCTCTTAAGTCTCCTACCTTCATGTTGAATGTAATTATTGAATTTGATCTAAAGTAATAAAAACGATTAGCTAAGTTTTCTTGTCAACTTTTGTCACATAAGTATTTTATTATATCCCTAATGTACCTAAAAATTATTTTTCTGGTTAATTTGTTGCGAAGAATTCATTTAATAATAATGGAATTAAATATTTCGATTTTTATGGAATCTCCTCATTTAATTTTGTAGGTTTTTGCTTTGATTATCTTCTTCTTCTTAGTATCCATGTTTTTTCTTCTTCAGTTCAGAAATAAAGATTGAAATAGTTAATAGGCAAAGGACGATAATAATAATATTTCCATCATTCTACGTCCGTACAAGTCAGGGACTTAATTGGCGGAGGATGAGGGGATGAGGAAGAGGTGTTGGGATCTTTCCACGCACCGGTGGGAGAGCGGAGGAAGTGGAGATGGGAGGGGAAGGGAGGAAGAACTCTTGATTGCGGTTCGGCCGCGCGGGAAATTGGGTGTCACTCCCACCCCTGGGATCCCTCGATAGTTTAAGCGGTGGTGGCGAGAGGGCCCGGCGGCCGGCCCAGGAGATGAGAGGGGGGGGGCGCGTGAAACGGACGGTCCCACCCATGCGCGTTCCCCTATTTTCTCCCCTGGTGATAGTGGTGGGAGTCTCCCAATTAGCGTCATCGCGACGGTGATTGGTGAGGGCGCGTCACCAGAATACCCCTTGGGTTCATGGGTGGGTAACCGGCGGGGTGGGTTTCCCTCCACCGCGAACTGTCCGATGTCCAAAGCCGGCTTCATCTCGTTCACAATGGATAAAAGTTTAGCGAAAAATTTCGCAAATTAAAAAAGGGGAAAACGTGGTGGACGGGACTTTACCCTCACGGCCATTTGTGCTTAATAAGTCCCCTCCGAGCGATTTTACTTCACCGCACGGCTTCTCTCAGTCATCTTCCTGGAGAGGATCAACTAATCGGCGAATATCTGCATAGCCTTTGCGTTGATATAACTGCTAATCCTCCGTTTGCCAATAGGACATCTTGTTATATTGCTTTTCCCTCGGCTTTCACCATTTTCACGAAATCAATGAACTGAAATTTTGTAATTGTAAATAATAATTGTGTTATCCAAGCTTTGATTATTATTTGGTTTGATTAATCTTACTGCTTGCATATATAGTTTATTAGGGAGGTGAAATCTATATTACCAGCAAAGGTTCTCTTTAAATGTTACTCAGAAATATTAATATTTTTATTTTTCATGAATTAAAATAGAAATTACATATTAGTCTAATTGTCTTTGCCAGCTTTGTGTTTACATCTATTTGGCTGTGTCAACGGAAACCTCGCCATAATACACCTAAATAAAAGAAATTTTACCAAGAAACTTAATTTCTGAGAAAAATGTCGTGGCTTTTGATATTTCCAAACAGAAGTCAATTTCATAAATTGTCTTTTTAAATTTAATGCAACACAAATATTGATTTTAAATTTCTAGTCTTTCTGTTATCGATAAAAAAGCCTTAGGGGCCGAAATAAAAAAAGGAAAGTGTCATTATTTATTCATTAATATATTTTTAATTAACTTTGATAATTTGATAATCTATTTTTGTTTATTTTTATCTTCAATGTATTGCGCTCGCCTGAATGCCATCCAATAGTGTTCTCTCTTGCTGTTAACTACTTTATCTATAATGTGATGTTCGCCACATGCATTCAAAAATCTCATCATTTTGTTGGCCCTCCATGTTTCACAGTAACCTAATCTTTTATTCGGAGTGGGGAAACTTTCAATGGAGAGGTTTATTTAAATTATGAAACCGCACTCAAGTGCAATAAAGGGTCGCATAAAGGTTGAAAAACAATGACTTCAAGGCGTAAAGACTAATTTATTCATCCTTCTCTTTCCAGGTTTCTCGTCTCCAGATGAGCCGCTGTTAAATGACGGCAAAGGGCAAATAGATGAAGCATCACGGAGGACGTGGAGGAATACTTTCGGCAAAAGGGACTTAGGCGAAAGGAACGATGGTGGAGGTATAGAATTTTCAGGAAGAGAGAGGACCGCTCAAGCAGCTCAAATGCCGCCGTCAGGACAGCGTGTGCGTTTTAATGGTGAAAGGATTTCGGGAGGGGTCATGAAGCCGGGGACGGGTGGGAACCTAACGTCTGAGCACACGGGCACTCCTATTCCCCCTTTCCTAGGTGAAAGTGAAGGGGAGATAGGGCGGGGAGAGAGAGAGAGAGATCGTTGGAGGAGGAAAGGGGCTTCATCAATAATTGTACAGAATGTCCGCGAATAGACGAGGGCAGAGTTGATGGGAGTCGGCCTCCTCTCTCCCAAGTTTCGCACCAGTTTCCTGCCCACGGATAGGTGGAATGAGTGAACACGCAGGGCTAAAATATTCTCGTGCTACGCACAAACTTTTCCCGTTCTCGATCAACTCTATTTCTAGTCGGATCCTTTTCATCGATAGACAGTTCCTTCCGCCCACAACTCTCACAGCCACATTTATCAAACCAAAGTGAAATAAATCAACGGGTTGCCGAATCAATTAAAAAATTTTGATATATTTGTTATCGATCGATACTTTACAGTTTAATCCATTTATTGATTTAATGAAGGTGTGCTTTCTTATATTTTTTGTGAAAAAAAGTAGCAAACACGTCTAGTCGGCATATTTGCATGAAAAAGGAATTATATCGCGCAAAATAAAACACGCAAAAGGGACAAACAAGAAGTGAGATTGTCGTTTTTCAGTATGATTTGCGGCATTTGAATGTATTTTTGACATTTTTTAATTCAGAGCGAAATCTCCTCAATAGAATGTAATTTAACCGCTGTGCAGTCAAATGTGACATAAGTCATAATATCATATCGATATTTATTGCGGTGTGCCATTTGGATACGTGGATACGTGCGGTTGCTAGGAAATACAACAATCCGAAAAATAACAGAAGTTTTAAAAATGATTCTGGTGGATTTTGAAAAAATTGTTCAGACAGATGAGAGTTTATCGCATAGAATAGTCCGACTACCTTTTTTTTATTTTTTCCTACCTCTCTCATATTTCCTCCCATCCTCAATTCTCCCCGTTCTCCTCCTTCCACCTTGATTTCCCTGTTGCGTTCAGTCACATCGGTTATCCCCAATCACCACAACGTGTCCATTAGAAAAACGGTGACCAAAAGAACCAAGAGAACAAGATCACGTGACTCAGCTGAAGGACCGAATGAAAGTTTTGAAATGTCTCCATTTAGCGCAGTCGAGATAACAGAAACACATTAATAATTATTGTCGACCATGGTTTCACCCCTGTGGTATCATCAGGTGTCATCACCTCATCATGCCACACAGCGGTGACACTGTGGTTCTCCATGAACAAAAAATTATTTTGGAATTTCTGTGTTTTTGTTATCTGTGCAATGGAGAAACTCCGCCAATTAACCGGTAAAACAGTGTTATATGCCTCCATTTAACCTTAATTCATCATTGAATAAGCCATAAAGTGTCATTTAATATATTGTATTTACGATAAGGGTTTTAAGAATATCCATTGGTTTTTGTGTTACCTTTACTAGAGAAGTATTTAAATTAGGTTTTAAATTTTACGATAGCTAAAAATATTTAGACAAGTTTGTCTAAGCCAATCCTAATGGAAATGTCTTCAAATTTATCGCTATTCAAGAAAATACGATCACTAGTGCGCTTAATCAACACCATTGCTGTTTTTCCAAGATCTAAACTTTTTTTGGGACAATTGGGACTCCTTTCTTACTTGGCTGAAGATATTTATATATAAACAATCCATTAAGACATCGATAAAAACATTTTGTTTCAAGGATATTCTCCATCCTTCAGTTTTTATCACAATGCAAAATGAAGGATCATAAAAATAATTAAGCAAATGCCACTATTAAAGATTTTGTGTTTGCGACGTTGCACCCATAGTCCACCAAACAATTCACAAAAAGTCTGAAAACTGTAGTCAATAATTTGGCAATTTAAATGTGATATTATAAGACAATGTATTTCGGCGCGTAAAGATTTACTTAGAATACAAGCAAAAGATACGTTAATTTATCAAAAAATACAGCCTCACCAGATGCACAATTCTTTAGAATCCATACATTCGCAGTAACGCCGTGAGTTGGAAAATTTGAAATGAATTGACGGAGAATGTCCAACGATCGGTTCTATTCCTATTATCCGCAATAAGATCTATATATCATGTTTCTCAAATTCTCTAGTTTCTCCGCGTTGGTTCAAATGCATTCAATTAATGAACTCACATTACCTATAAACCGTAATACTATGAACACAAGATAATAAATTGTAGATCCGCAACACACCCGCAGTTTGTAAGTATCGCGAAATCGGATTTAGAATGCAATTAAGTCACTTTTGTATCCCTATTTGCGCATGATATGTAGAAAATAAATGCCAGTGTCCTCTTGAAATTGTGCTTATAACACGCTGATTATCATACTGATGTCAATAATGGAGTCTTCACTTCACCTTTAAAAACCGGAACGACCATGCTAAAGTTACATGATTTTTTTAAAAATATGTTGACAAAGAATTATTTGATTATATGTAGTTCTCTTTTGATAACATCCCCAGGAATGTACAGTCAAATTCCCACGATTAGCAGTAAGTATTACCATAAGAAAGAGGAAGGTAATTAGAGCCAATTTTATAAATTAAGTCCAAACCATTTTTTAAATTTGAGTGTTTATTCTTTTTTGGGTGATAAAACTGTATGAATATGTGTGTGTGAAAACTGCATTATATGCTATGAATCCATGCAATTGAGGGGTTGTCACAAATAGATTTGTCTCATTACACAGCAAGAAAACTAATTCCGTAATATTGCACGTGAAATGTCAGAGCAGCTGGAAACGCTGTGGTTATTCATTGAAAAACTGTTCAAATATGGCATCACAAAAGGATCAAATACGTACACAAATTCCCTTCAGGTGGTGGAACGAACTCCATTTCAATTGATCTACTAAATATAATTTTTTCTTAAATAAGATATTGGTTAGCCTGATTGCACTTGTTATAAAAAGGGTATTGTGAAAAAATTAAATCCCTTAAACAGTTTTTTTTAATGCCCAGAGTAAAATATAATGATACACACACACACACACACACACACACACACATATATATATATATATACACACACACACAATAGTTTACCCTGCTTTCAAGTATGACACTGATTAGTTTAATTTACCAATATAGTACAAAAGACAGGATAATTTGCAGTGTGTTCCAGCATTTTGTCGCGAAGAGTAAATAACTATGTATTTCTTTAACATCACATAAATCAAGTGTAAATTATCCCACACTAAATTTCCTGCTAAGTGCTTTCACATCACGACTCAATGATTGACCGCATTATGATGACTAATATGCTAACACTCATTAACGGCCGTTTTTCGGCGTGCAGGGCTCCACTCAACCACTTTCAGCTACAGGGATTTTCCCACCGTGCCAACTTCGCAATCCACGAAAAGAAATGCTTATCAATCATGTTTAATGTACGACAACATTATTCAGCAAATTCCATCAATACTTTTTCACAGATATCCTTTCCGCTTTCTTTTTTGTTTGTTCAGCGTTAATTCTCGATGAAAGTTTCATTTAGTGGGAGGTCAATATGAATATCCCCTATAAATTGAAAATGTCACGCGAGACGTTTTTCTCCCCGTTCCACGCGCGAAAAATAGCATCGGTTTGAGAGAGCTGTTTTAATTATTACACTCCAGCATTTAGAAGCAATTTTTGGTAACGGAATAATCACTGGAAGTGAGTGAAGGAAAATTGGAATAGAAGAACACCGTTGCCACTCAATACAAAAAATAAATCAAAAGCTAAATTCATACTCGTATCGAAGGAGGCTAAAAACTTTTATCTCCAATACATGAAAAAAGTCGGCCGTTCGAATACAAATGTCTATCTCTGTATCCTTGGCTTGGAGAAGTAGGACACGTTAGGTGGGGGTAAGCTATATCGAAACTCAAAGAATATGCAAGTATGTATCTCGAGTCCCTTGCGATTGCAAAGAGCGTTAAGGGAAAAGTCATTTCCATTTTACTTCTGCAAGAAAAGTATAAAAAATTATTTTTCGCGAGTGCTTTTCAAGCGTCTAGGAAAATCTGAGCGAGGCGCTTGGGCATAAGGAGGAATATAATGGATCATTCGCAAATAAAGACGTCTTTCGAGTAATTTTTCGCGTTTCTAATAGATTTCCCATGCCGCTGTCATTTGTTCACGACTCCGAGCCCTACGAGCGAGCCGACATAATCAAAAGGTGAATTATGACACCACTGTTTTATACCATATATTTTATCTCCAGAAACTTTACCTTGCCTTGCCCCGTTTATAAGACCTGTAAAGGTCGAAGTGGCCATACTTTCAATGGCTTTCGTACCTAAAAGAGGAGTTTGCAATTTTTTTCTAAATTTTTCAACATCGACCCAGAAAAAAATAAGTAGGAACTCTATAGATGCAACCCAAAATCACCCTGGATAACACCATAACACTTAATCCAGTCGGTTCTAGGTTTCGATCTCATTCTGCCAAACGAGATATAAAATTTCATTATTATTGGCAGTTATCTTATGGGTTATGGTTGGTTTTTGATGGCCATGGCACCACACACAACCTTGCTCATTAAAAGATAACTAACATGACAAGAAAGATTCTTAAACCGCATCATACTAGTTAAAATAATGGAATTCATTATAACGAGTAATTACATCAAATGGGAAGTTAAAAACTGTGGGTAATAACAGGCTATGCAACTGCTATTCATAAATGAAAATTGCTGTTAAGTGACTTGTTTTTTTTTTTGGAACGCCTCGCTTTAGGCAATAGTGCATATTTTCTTGGATTGGCAAACCAATCCTCCGACTGCAACCAGTAGCCAGCAGTACTTACGTATGGGTCGGGTACCTTTTCACTATCTCACCCAGTTAATGAATGCATATATTTTTAATTCTTTAATTTACAGTTGTACCACAATCTTAATTGAAGGATAGTATATATATTTCCCATAGTTAATTAATACCATTTTAGGATGCATACTGCAGTTTTCAATTCATGTTTTCAGAATGCTCCCAAGTTATCAGAAAATTACTGTAAATAATATATAAGCCTAAATAAAATTTATTGCCTCCAGCGTAACTTCATGGAATTAACATAACATATTGAAATGAAATGAGATTACTGCTTTTGTGATTCCACACACTTTAAAGTGTGTGAAATTACAAATTCAATAATGTCATTTCGTTTCAACATGATATGTACCAATATTTTAAGCAATCACCCTGGATAGTGTCTTCCACAAAACAGTATGCAATTGTTTTTTAATATGATAATAATTTTACTGTAATGAAATGTAGATATGGTAAGAGACAAGTTAATACGGAACTATTTGTAAAATCGCTAGGAATTTATAATGAAAATGGAGTAATTTTAATGAATATAATTTCTTATGAGTTTTCATCCATGCTAACACTTAAATTGGAGGTCACAAAAAACTGTTTGTCAAATTTTGATGAATGAAGAAATTATTACCTCTGTGCTCTGTTAGGGATTCTTGAATGCTCAAATATATAGCCGCAGCAAAGTTTATCTGGGTGGCTTAAGAAACACTCTGCCGCAGTTCGTAATAAAAAAGTGGTAGCGTACGTACCATTTCCAACTGATTGGTGCCGATTACATCAATGCGTTCAGTGGTATTCAAGAAGTTCTCTCGGGTTTCCCACCGGGTCAGGTTGCAGTACACTTGCAGTAGGTGTACTACAACCTGACCCGGTGGGAAACCCGAGAGAACTTCTTGAATACCATACGCTGGGAAAACCTAAAATCCTTCATTCAGTGGTGTTTCCCATGCATGCATACATACAAGCCCATCCTGATATTTCCTTTTGAATTAGGCAAAGTTATAAAACTGTAATTTTAGGTTCCACCTTAAAACATATTCCCTACTACTAATTTATTCAGTGCTACTAAATCCTTCCAGTTTTCTTTCTGCTCTGTCGATTCATACCTTCATGTATGGCCTTCAGTTATGTCATATCACAGAAATGTTTGTTTTCGGCTGCATGGTTATTGATTTTACTTGTTAACAATCCGTTCATTTGAACTTGATTCGATTCTGACAATGTAGTCGAGCGTCGCCCGATACTGATGGAGACAAAGTAACAAATGAAGATGTACTACGAAGAGTAAATGACATATATGATAAGCCTATAGATGACACTAGCTAAAACAAAAGGGTCAAGTTGCGGATTAATCGTATGGTAGAAAAATGAAATTGAATTTTGAAAAAACAGATAAATAATTACAGAGGAATTCCAAGGGCGAGATACGAGAATCAGGTGATGGAAAACACCACTAGCCATGAGGGAATGAGGCGATCGGAAGGTAACGGGATAGCCTGTAGAGCTGCCAAAAAACCGATAACTCTTGATGGTGACGTCAGACGATAAGACTACGAAAATCAGAAGATGCGTTCCTCCTCACGATCAATATCGCATATTCCAACCAGATTTGTCACCATGATTGGCCAGCCATGCGTTTTATTGTTATGTATCCAAAAACTGGAAGGGAGAACAGGGATGAGATCTAGTTTGAGGCATCAAGAAAAACAGAGCTATCCGTGATCCACGGGAGAAGGTTACCAAAACTCGATATCTCTTAAATCAAGTTCAAATGGCCGGCTTAGGGAAAGGCGGGGCTGCGAGAGGGGGACCCGAGAATTCAGCCTGACGGGAGAAGGAGAATACGGCGGTATGGGTGTAGAGACGAGGAAAAGAGGCGACCTTCGCAAGATGGAAGTTCTCACGTCCAAACCCACTTCTATATCCTCCCCGTTTACAGCTCCTCCCACGCCCTTTCCTCTCCCGTCCCTCCCTCAATCCTAGCCTTCTATAACCCGTCCCAAATTCTCTCTTCTCCCTCCCTTAACCATCCCGTATCAATCCCTCCCACCAATTCTCCACCCTCCAGTCTTCCCTTCTAGCTTCAGCATCCATACTTAAATCATTGGCTAATGCGGTGGCCATTTCCCGTTCTTCCCAACCGACTTTCCGTTCCACATTATTCTTGTGCGTGTTTGCGCGAGTGCGAAGGAAAGGTATTTTAGCTTCGGGAGACCTTTGGATTCGACAAGAAAACAAGTGAGTGTACTACCATGTAGGTTCAAACCCTCTCCTTCTATATTGTCCCCCTAAACTTGGGATAACCTGTTGTAATTGCCACTCGCCAATCTTTGCCAAGATATATCAGTTAATAAACGTATCATAGGATTACTATGTACATGTATATCCATACAAAAGTGGTGTCCTTATTGATTGCTTTGAAACAATTAGCCGTGGTACATTACCTAGTATATCTGCATGTTCGATGTTTTTTTTTAACTGTCAAAAACAATTGCGATCTTTTTACTTCAAAGAGGGAGTTGAGATCACCATGACCATCCGGGTTCAGTCTTCATTCTCAAAAATGGGACTGAAAGCCAAAGTCGTGGGACCCTAAGTTGGACGATGGTATCAAGTTTGTGGAAAATACTTCTTTCCCCTTTCCCCGTGAGAGCAACTTTAGGGTATCCACTGAATCAGAACTTCGGTTTAGTACATCAAACGTGAAAGGCTTCGGAGTTAAATTTACTCGAGGAATGCCGTTATTTAATTAAATTAAAATAGACATATAACCCCAAAACAGAAAGCTTAAGTTAGGAAAAGCATAAGTTAGAAAAACTACCTTAATCAAGAAAGTCCTCAAATGAGGTGATTCCTTTTTTAGTGTGAACTTTTAGTAAGATTTGTATGGCTCTTTCTTTCCATGCTAAATTATTTCCCCACTCCTACCTTCCGTTATATTTGGTGTCTTCGGATCAATGATTCCGCTTTTGATAAACGAAAATTGAAGGAAGCCAATTCGTCTGGGAAAACAGTTCGCAATTTTAATTACAGATTTGCACCGAATATTGTTGATTTTCAGTTGCCTTCCTAAATTCACCAAACGCAGATAAAATATGGCAACATTTCACTAACACGTTTCAAGGAACGCCTCATTACGCTTATTACGTTTCGTTAAAGCTCTCTCTTCAAATGGGGAAAAACAAAGCCATGAGTCACGAGCCATGAATCTCAAAAATGACATGAGAAATAAGCAACTTTAACAAAGCGTGACTCTTAAAGTTTCACAGTGTGGATCGCGACTCCAAAGGGAATCCCAAAAGAGTCAATAAAGTGGACTCAAAACGTCATATTTTCTATCGGCATACTTTAGAGTTGAGAAACATTTCATTCCGACGGATTTCATGAATCGACGACACATTAATTGACTATGCTGGCACCATCATTCATTTGTAAACAGTAATCCTTTTCTTCCCTCTAAATGCTTCGAAAATTAACACCAGTGTAAAAATGTGTGAATTCCTCATTAATTCCTCCGGAAGTTTCTGATCAGACAGCGGGAATCATCGCCATTGGTCCGAGGATATTAACCGTCCTCTTACTCAACTTTCCCGTCCTCTTTTTAATTTATCTTCCCAAGTCCGTCCGGAAGTCCCCATTAGTCTCATTTCCTCATTCTTCCCTCTTCTCCCATCCCCATCTCTTCTCCTCACACCACTCACTCTCCTCGACTCTCCTCACACCCCCGTCGTCCATAATCCCCCGCAATCCCCTCTGCGCGTCCGACCGCGAATTCCCCATTTCACCATCAACTCCATTTTACGGTAGCGTTCGACTCTAGCCGTGCGACTTCTGTTTATCACCCAGAAAGCTTTTGGGTTTGAGGGTGAGAGAGAGAGAGAGAGAGAGTAGGGGAGAGTGGGGGAATAGAAGAGGGATGAATGTGCTGAGGAGCCCGGAGTGCTGGGAAACTCTTTAAAAGAATTCACATCTTTTTACCGGCGCCATTAAACCAGGCTGAGCATGGGCTGATTTCGAGAACTCGATTTCTGCTCCTTGAAGGATCACCTTATTTCCTTACCACTTTCCTGTAAAACGTCCTTAACGGGGAGTGAAATGTGTTATGGCACGTAATCCTTCGCACCACAAGCTGCAAGCTGACTGCAAAACCGACTCATGGGTCTTAATGCCGTCCAATTAAGTCGGCCAAAACGACATCCCATCCTTTGATGCCCCCAACCCCTCGGTTCGGTTGGTGCTGGAAATTTTAGTGTTTCCCATTCCCTAAAATTTATCCTTGGAATCGTTAGGGGTAAGGGATCGTAGATGTTCAATGACTGCATCCGGATGGGAGTTTGTCATTCGGCCCATCCCATCGTCAGTCGTGAATTTATTTCCCTATCTCCCCTTACCCGCTCTTACCACCATCTCTTCCCGTAATGTAACGTCCAACTCGATCGTAACTCATGTTCCTCTGCTCTCACGTAGTTCCTTTTTGATATAAATTGCTTGTTTTTGTGGCTTTCCAAGGAGTCAGTCCCTACCAAAGGATGTCATCACGTATTTGAAAAAATGAAATGCAATTAATTTAGAAATTTGACCAATATGAATCGTTTTATCTACGGCCTATCTTTGAATTGAGATTCATTAAAACTCTTGACCTCTCAATACTTTTTAATACCAAACATTTATTTTGTCAATAATTGCGCCCGTGGTAGAAAAAAGACAATTTCAGTGCTATATATAATTTTTCAAATGATTATTTAATCATAGACTGAATCCACAACACCCAACCTGAAATTGTAATAGATTACATTCATCACCCCAGATGTCGGTTGGCGGCGATAGAGATAACCTTACACTAAATTCAGTTGCAGTTCAATTATCAGAATTATTATTTAATGATTATCAGAAAAACTCTTGAGTTTCATTGTGAGTGAAGTGGATAGGAATTTGGTCCATCGTAAACAAGTCTTAAGCCCACCATCCATTACTGCATGGTTTAGAATGCAGCATCATGCTTTATCATGCTTCATCATTAGAATGGCTCCACAATGTAAGCAATATCACGATATAGGTTAAATTCAGTTCCAACTTGAAGTTAGCGCTGACGAGGTAATCGCACGGATTACCTCGTCAGCGCACGCACGGGAATCGAGGCACGGATTACATGCCATGCCAGGGAACATGCCTTAGTTAGGATTGAGGTTTTTAAATTCTAAAAAAACCCCATATTTTCTCGCGTGGCCAACGATTTACTCTTTAATATTGATTCTGTTTCAATCCAGGGACATGTTACATCCTTATCCATCCGTGGTGAGCCTCTTTATGAAAGCCTAAAAAGAACCCGGAAGTCATGGAAATTCCGCATTAATTAAATAAGTTCCACTAATGAGAAGTAAACCTGTAAATTGAGTCAATTATCCAGAAAAAAACGAGTAAACATTTCTGCTGGTTTATGTGAATGTAAGAATTTTCACTTTAAAGAAATCTGGCCAATGTGTGACTCAAAGTGTGAGTTTTCCTTTCAAGTGGACCAGAAAACTGTCGGCAATTAAAAGAGCTATTCTAGGCAACACGATCCGGCATCCCTTCGTGTGTATATAATTTACGAACACCACGAAAAAATAAACAGGACGCGCTCTTGAAAGAAGAAGAAAGCAGTTTTAAGTTATGTCACACGATGCTCGTTACCCTCTTTTTCGACTGTTGGGGAAAGGCTTTAGTTCCATTAACTGGAAGTCGGAGAAACTTTATTTGCTCTCCGTATCTCACTCTCCCTGCTTCGACCTATCATCTCCCTCTCGCCATCCAATCCTACTGAACCCCTCCATCTTCCAGTTTCTCTCTTGCCTCTTACCATTCCATGATCTCTTCTTCAGACTCCCTCATTCTTACAGCGTAAAGCGTCTTCTCTTCCAAGCGAGAGTTAGATGTAGTTAGGAGTAAGAAGAATTTCCGGAATGTCGTTGCCAAATTAAATCACCTCCAAATCGCTGAGGTAGATAAATTAAGAGAAAGGCATGTGTAGAACGAGTGGGGAACAAGGGATGTGCAAACTCTGGATAGAGATTTTCTTTGGTAATTTTATCACCTCAATTAAAATCGAGCGTAGTGTTGGAACAGTTTTATTGATGTGATGCGGGGCCGGGTCTCCGTGGGTACCATTTCCCTTGCAGGGAAAGTTTTTTCTTCCAACTGACTAATCTAGTTTATGCATGTCAGGCATTAAACTCTAATAAAAATAGGTGTTGGTTGGAGGGCCTTTTTATTTTCTCTGGATGCAAAATAAATTCATAATTTCCCTTCGACAAAATAATCGTTTGGCCTAAGTGTGGCAAAATCATTGTAAAGAATTGGTATTGGCACTGCTGCTGATTGCATAAACTGGATCTTATAAATATTGAAATTATCATTACATTTTAAGCTAAATTTAAAACAAGTAATTTACCTTCGTTATCTCAAGCGTAAGATTGGCTTTTTCATTGAGAGAATGCAATCATACTGTGTAGTGGAAAATTATTACATCACAATAAATAATGTTTTCCTTCCGCATATACAGCATCAAAAATCATGTTACGTAGATGTTAACTGGTCATCACTGACTTTAAAATAAATTTGAAAAGTCAGCATAAATCTATAGCGAAACATATTCAGACAGTAAAGGATCCTCACCGTAGATGAAGTCTAGTATGAGCTGCAGAGACTGTAGAAATATGGATTTAGTTCTTTAATTTGGAAGTGTAATATCGGAGAGACCATGTCACCGCGCTATAGGAAAGAGTAGTTTCACATTTAAACATTTTTTTTCGGAAATAGATGATTAAAAAATAGAGCCACTGAAAATTCAAAAATGATTATTGGTCTAATTGGTCTTATTTGACATGTCCAGTCTATATAAACCTAGGTACTTATATTTGTACCTTGTGACATTATCTTTGTTTTGTTTATAACCAATTAATTTGTTCTAAATATTCTCACTTGAAAGCTAAATTGAAAATTCGTTTAATGTGGAGTAAACTTCACTGTTGACCTCAACTATGTTCCAAATAGCACTTTGAAATTTAAAAATTTTCCATCGTCCGAATTTATTTTGGAGATACAACATATTGTTAAAAAATCATTTGTTTAACAGTCCATACTGTAAGTGAAATGTCTTTTTCCACGTTCGAACATTTTAAACTTTTAGACATAACAGAAAATACGGTATTTTTTTAATTTGATTTTTCAACCCGATATTCTCCATATAGCTCTTGTTTTTCTATTTCATTTCTTCCAGATTTCAGTACCTTTGTACTGAAATATTTGCTAAGTTCACGCTATATAACGCATTCCATCCGCTCTAAAATGTAGTCCATCCCTGAATATTATTCGTGTGGACCAATGGCATTATAACGAAATTAAAAACATTTCACTTTTCCCCATAAATCTCTCTTTCATGGACTATAATATATTTGTATTAATAATTATAAATTTTAAGTTTATGAATACTTGAATGCATCGTTACAATCGTAACTAATTTTCAAACTATGTTTCCGTGAATACATGAAAATACAAATCAAATAAACTGAGATATTTTGTGATACCGGACTCCTCTTAGGCATTATTTGCATAATAAACTCGTTTAAAGTCTTATGCTAAAGATATAAACTGAGCCAAAATCCTCTTATTTGAACTGGATTATGTTGACCTCTTGCTAAGGATTCAAGGCCGACTTCAACCTTCCCATTGAGCGTTCATTCAATGGGAGGCCTCAGAGGGTTTGAATCAACCGTTCATGCCCACACTGAGACTTTTCAGAGCTCGTTAAAATCCGTCTTCTGGCATACTTACAGCAACATTTTCAGTAAAATAAGCATAATACGATATACCGGACAGCGTATTTCCATTCGGAGTCGAAACTATTGAGCCATGCATATTACCTGGTGGAGTTACCCAGGAACGAAACCTAGGTTATGTAAAATTATATTGTGTATGCAAAATTTCAAGGTTGTTCTCTTTCGCCAATCATTTAACGAGTGAATATGTTTTTTTTCATTCCATTGGATGCATCCTATTGGTGAACACATTGATGCTTACTATTTTATTTTATATAATGAACAAACGTGGGACAAGCATAATTTACCGGTATAATTTTTTTTTTACTGAGAAGATTTTCCAAATAATTGCCGCAATCCTAAAAGCGGGATTTTATGGCTTCACTTGTTGGTTGTCTAAAGTTTATCGTTATCGGAGCATATTCAGTCTATTGTTCTTTAGCTCATAAAGGTATTTCAAAGGTTTCAACAACTTTAACGAAATCTTTTTTGCGACAAAATCATCTCATGAAATTTAATGTGAAAAGTAGATTTAAATTCAGAGTGGAAGTAATGATTTGGAATTACAAGAAAACTAAAGTAAATAAGTATGTCCTTATTGACCTTTACGTGACCCACATTTAAGTTCCTTGGGTAGGTCAAAATACGTTGGTTCCAATTTCATGAGTTTACCGGTATTTCCTTAACTCTGCTTGTACGTGGTTCGAGAGGATTAGTATGATGGCCATTCTGCTCAACTGCGTCACCCTGGGGATGTACCGGCCGTGTGTGGATGATGACTGCACCACCAACCGATGCAAAATACTACAGGTAAGCTGAAATGCTAATCTTTCACTCCCTCTCCCGGAATCTAGGGATTCTGTGGGAGAGAATGAATTGAGCTAAATATTCATGAAAAATGAACTTTTTTAATAATGGATAATCATTGTTGATTAATATTAATATTGAATATGCGAGACGCGATCTTGTAAAATTAGATTAGCTATTATTATGCAATGGAAATATTGTCCAAATTACATCAATGCATGACATAATTTAGTATTCAATTTTTAAATATTATACATTCTACGGCACGGGATAAAACAGATAACTCTGACAAGAGGTGTATACGTGTAATCTCCACAACTCAACTGTGGACGACATTTCTCGTATAACTTTATTGAAGTCATGACCAAAATTCTTATGAATATTCCATAAAAATTTTATGCTGAAATGCTCTTGCAATAGTTTGGATAAAATAAAATTACGGCCCATTTTTACGAAATCCTTCTTGAGTTCCGCGGAAATTAAATTCGACTCACTTCTCCATTCGGGTGATCGAATATGGATGCGTTTTCTCAAAACATTTTTCTTTTGGCGAAAATTTCTTTTTGATTTCCTCCCCCCCCCCACCTCCACCCCCCTTTAAGTTTACATGCTTTGAAGTGCTGTCTATCGATATAAACCTGGGATACTGTGAGCCAAACCCGCCGTGCTGCGAGTTTCATTTCCTACCCCATCGTTCGCAAATCTTCTGGACATTTAACTCTAGCAGTCATTCTAATTAGAACTTTTGAGAAAAGTAAACACGTGTGACAATTTAAATCGATCAAGGCAAAGGATTAGGCTTGCATGGCGTTGAACGCAGCGCCGACATCGGATTATTTGCCCACCCAATCGTGCTGCATCCACGACTCCGGTTGCCCGACGCACACAGCGCCATTATCGAACGGAAAAAGGTGAGGATTTCCACGTAACACCCTGTGTTGACGAAGCGTGGCAGAATCCTTGTAGAGCGGAGGGAGGGAGGGCGAGTGGTGAGTGGTTGGTGGAGAAAATAATAGCGGAGGGAGAGAGAGGAAGGGAGTGAAAATATTTAATTCCCATCGATCGTCGTGTTGCGTCCAGTGCTAACAAGTGTGCCGAACGATCGCTTGTATATCGTATGGTATCTTTTTTTTATTCTTCTCGCCTTCCTCCATTCTGTTCTCCACGCGTTTTCGGGAATTAGGTCGGCAATCACTCATTCATTGTGGATGCGCAAGTAGTGAAGATGGGGCATGATTGAGAGTTGACGAGGTGAACGACAAAGGCGCGTGACGGAAACGTAATTCGATGCGGCGGCGTTCGTTCCCGTGAGCACGCAAAAAAGAAAGCACTAAACGATATGGATTAGATGTAGATAAGCGATACTAAAATCAAAATATGACAGCATGCAGAATACAAGATTTTCGCACCAGGAATCTGATAAAGGAAGTAAGTCGGATTGAATATGAATCCTTTCATTATAAACTACTTAGAGGAAACTTGCGCAGTAAAACACATTTCTATTGCAGGCTCGATAGAGAGGTAAATATTTTGAAGAGTAAAAAAACTCTACCGATCGAAATTACCATCGATAGAGGGAACCAGAAATATATATCAAGCATAATAATTAATTCTAAGGAGCTCTATCAGAATTCTTTCATTGTAAGCAAAATACTACTAGTCGCACACAGGATATATCTTATTGCAGCCTTTAGGGTTTTTTGCTTATTTTTCCATTACTTCGGGGCCTACGCAATATTCGGAATAGAAAAATGATGACTAGAAGTGTTTTCAGAACGAAAGAAACAAAATCTAAGATTTAATTACTATTTAAATTGATATTGTTTCAATAAATATTTAATAATTTAGAGTAGTTGAAGGTAAAAACAAAATGAAAGAAAAGATCTGCCCGACTCAAGGAAAGAACTATTAAAAAGTCCTGATTAGAAATTACGAGAGATGATGTGGACATCTGCGCATGGAATTATGGAGCAATTAAGCTAGGCGCTGGCGACGGGATAGCCTGGAGAACTGCTATGAATTAATCCAGGAATTGATGACGCTTGATGATGACGATTGTAATGGGGAGACTTTTTATCGTTAAAAGTAATTTGCTTGAAATTTCCATTAATTCTGTAATGTTCTCTCTCGACGTTCGAATATTACCGCTCTTTCTGAACAATGTATTGTGGACTGCAAAACGTCCTTGATTCAACTGAGACAATGCGTTACTTAGCTTGTGAGAAAAATGTGAACTTTGACACTCCATACATGTTTTTTTTTGCATCAAAGATATCCCATTCCATGGTAGTTCCATTGTTTGATCCAGCCGAATAAGTATTGAAAGCCGAGAGTTATATATATGAATATGCGAATTTATATGTATTGATTACTTCTATTTCTTCCGATAAAGACGGAGTTGAATTCCGTCGAAATGATCAAGAAATAACGTGTGAGTGATCTTTTTATGTGTTCTTATATTGTTTGTTGCTGTTAAAGCTTGTTATATATATATATATATATATATATATATATATATATATATATATATATATACTCATATATACAGAAACATATATAAGGAAAATGGATAGGAACACGTATAAAGGACGAACACAATAGAGGTGGGGAAGGCGGAATCGAACGGATCACAAGAGTAAAAATATCTCCTCAACCGGGACTCGAACACCGGATCTTTCCACTTGCCGGGCGGATGCTCTTAACCACTTGAGCTATCGAGGATATGTAATTTACCCTGAGATCCGTGGGTCTTATATGTCGCCAAGCGCCCCGATTCTTTAGCCAAGAGATGGCGTCAGGGGGCTGTTTCACCCACCAAAGGAGAAATAGACAATACACAAGAGGAAAGGAAAGGGTTAGAATTCATACAACATCATACAGGAAAAGAACAGTGCGTTTCGTGGCACGCATAGCCAGAAGAAAGAGATGAGCCACATTGGCCAAATACACATTCAAACACGAAATCCCGCCAAACGGCGAATAAATACTCATATATACAGAAACATATATAAGGAAAAGGGATAGGAACACGTATAAAGGACGAACACAATAGAGGTGGGGAAGGCGGAATCGAACGGATCACAAGAGTAAAAAAATCTCCTCAACCGGGACTCGAACACCGGATCTTTCCACTTGCCGGGCGGATGCTCTTAACCACTTGAGCTATCGAGGATATATATATATATATATATATATATATATATATATATATATATAAATATATATATATATATGTATATATACACACACATCTATATATATATGTATATATATATATATATATATATATATATATATAAAGGAGAGTGTTTTTTTGTATGTATGTAATTTGTTTACTTTTTTGCTGTCATAGAAACAGCATTTTTCCAACTATGCCAGCAGGATACTTTGGCAAGAACACTATTGTATTCAGAATTGCCGAGATATTATACGTGGAATACATCAAGGAAAGTCTTTTGTAGAAGAAAAATGGGCAACTTTGATCCTGAGAATAATATTTATTCATGTGACGCATTGGGCCGAGTCTACACAGTCCATCCTAACAACGCCGAATGTTATTTTTTAAGAATGCTTCTACATACCATTAGAGGACCTCGCTCATTTGCAGAATTAAGAAAGGTAAACGGAGAAATATGTGAGACATTCAGAGAAGCTTGCCAGAATTTAGGGTTGCTAGAAGGAGATCAGCACTGGGATGACTCATTGCGAGAGGCCAGTTTGATTTCTCTTCCAGGACAAATCCGAATTTTGTTTGCCATCATAATAACCTCCTGTAATCCATCTAACCCAAAAACAATATGGGAAAAATATAAAGAATCAATGAGTGAGGATATACTGGCTAAAGTTCGAAGTGAAAATCCTACATTGGATATTACGTTTAACTCCGACATTTTTAATAAAACTTTGATTATTTTGGAGGAAAAGTGTATCACCATGGTTAACAAGACTTTTTGGGGGACTCGGTCTTTTTGCACCTGTACAAGATCAACAGGGTGTATTTTATCCAGATTATATATAGTACGTGAAACTAGCCACAATGTCTTAGACTTAGAAGCATACATCGCGGATAAAAAGCCATTTCTTAATGAAGATCAGAAATTCGCGTACGAAACAATAATGGATCAAGTAGATAAACAAGAAGGAGGTATCATTTTTCTTGATGCTGCAGTGGCACGGGAAAAACATTTTTAATTAATTTAGTTCTCGCTGAAATCAGGGTTCATGGAGAAATTGCTCCAGCCGTTGCATCTTCAGGTATTGCAGCGACATTAATGGAAGGAGGAAGAACAGCCCACTCTGCCCTTAAGTTGCCACTTAATATTTCCCGACAAGAAAATCCCACATGTCATATAAATAAAACAAGCGGCCAGGCACAAGTTCTTATAGAATGTAAATTGATAGTATGGGATGAGTGTACGATGGCTCATTAAAAATCTCTTGAGGCCCTCAACGCAACACTTCAAGATCTTAGAGGAAACTGCAGTTTAATGGGAGGAGCTCTGGTACTCCTGTGTGGAGACTTCCGTCAAACTTTGCCTGTCATTCCAAAATCGATTCCAGCCGATGAAATTTATGCCTGTTTAAAACATTCTGTTCTATGGAATCATGTCCAAGAAATTAGCCTTAAACAAAACATGCGAATCCTCTTAAGAGATGGGAATGCTCAAAATTTTGCAAATAAACTTTTCGAGATTGGAGAAGATAGATTAGTTATTCAAGCATCTGGTTTGATAAAATTGTCATCAGATTTATGTGTATCGGTGAAAACTGTCCGCGATATGATACAAGCAGTCTATCCTAACGTTAATCAAAATTATAAAAATTTAGAATGGTTGCGAGAAAGAGCCATTCTTGCTCCTAAGAACGATGATGTTAATGAAATTAACAAGGAGATAATAGCCATGCTGCCAGGAGACGTGATTGAATATAAATCGGTTGATACCGTAGTGGATGCTGACGAAGCCGTCAATTATCCAACGGAATTCCTAAATTCACTTGATCCATCTGGATTGCCACAACATTGCCTTATACTTAAAGTAGGATCTCCAATCATTTTATTGCAAAATTTAGATCCACTAAAACTCTGCAATGGGACACGATTGTGAGCGACAAAATTAATGAAAAATATAATCCAGGCAGTCATTTTAACTGGAAAAGGAAAAGGTGAAATAATTTTTATTCCACGGATACCTCTAATCCCAACTGATCTTCCCTTCAACTTTAAAAGATTACAGTTTCCAGTCCGGGTAGCTTTTTCAATTACCATTGATAAATCACAGGGACAGTCTTTAAAGTTTTGTGGTGTTGATCTAAGATCGCCATGTTCTAGCCACGGGCAACTTTATGTTGCTTGCTCCAGAGTAGGTTCGCCTAAAAATTTATATATTCTTTCTCCTGGATATGAAACAAAAAATTTAGTTTATAAACAGGTGTTAAATAAAAAATATTCTAAAATTTGTATGAAGTAGTGTATTATTGTACTTTATAATTTGTTGTTTTTATTTATGTAGTATATTTATATTATTGTTTCTCCCTAACCCGTGCAAAGCCGGGTATTCAGCTAGTATATATATATATATATATATATATATATATATATATATATATATATATATATATATATATATATATATATATATATATATATATATATATATATATATATATATGTATGTATGTATGTATATATATATATATATATATATATATATATATATATATTAGTAATGTAGATCATATAATATAAATGGGTATATTTACCCATATGTACATAGATAGATACCGTGTGTGTACGATTCAAAAACCTAGGGTGTGGACTTCAAGAAGAATGAGGAACACATTTTACCTTGAATTTGTGAGATGATCGCAATATCGAACACAAAAACGTATAATTTGCTATTTTTCTGTTGACATCGTGTGAGTGGCACCTAGCTATGATTTTAATATTTCCGATAGTCCTGTCAACACCATATAAAGATATCTCAATGGAAGCAGATTTGTTACTTCCGTAAGGCCAGGGTATCTCCGGGTCTATCTTATTTTGAAAATGATTATCTTCCCTCGTTAAACACTTTAAACCATCTTTGTTTTGTATTAAGCTAGAGAAAAGCTCCCTTTAAGCCCTCTGCAGAATAAAATAGGCTGAGGCATAAGGTTTTGTTTCAAGCAAGAACTAAATTTCAAAGCAGCGAAGCGAAAATGCAAAATTTCAAACACGCGCCCGTCTCGTGTTGCCTCCATCGTTACCATAGACAAACAGAATAAGCTTGAGCTTTCAACGGCTGCTGCTGATGCAACACAGTAATCAAATCAATAAAACTTTACAATAAAACGTTTTTATTTTACATTTTTCTAAAAATGTCATATATAATTTAAAGTTTGCGCATTACATTATACGAATATAAAAATTATGATCACTCTATGTTGAAGAGTCCTCGTTCAATACAGATTATACAGCCTTGATCAAAAATCAAAGATTTTTTAACTCGTTGTTTTTTAAATCCGGCTATACCTGAAGAAGCATTTTGACAAATTGAAGCTTAATAAATTTCCTTTCATTTAGAAAGTATTCAAATAGCCAAAACGTTTGAAAAAAGGAATACAAAATAGTTGGAAATGAGTCAAGATATCTTAATGTTAATATGAATGGCTACGTGTCACAGAGTTTGTTAATTCATATATCAGTCTGCATATTAAATGAGTTTAATCTAGTTTAGATTAAGATATTAGTTTCTTCAGACTCTGCCAAATACCAGAGAGTGAAGCTACGAGTGATGGAGAGGGAGCAGCGATCTTTTTGTCACAAGGGTTAAGTTTCGTCCCAGATTGAGTTAAATGTTCAGAATGCAGTCAGTGTCTCATTTCACTCCGGAGCAAAACTTGAGTCTCCCTGATTGCAAATCCTGAATGCGTCGTTATCCAGGAGAGAAATAATTTCACGGCTTGAATGACATCATTTGAATCTGTTTATGTATTGCATGAAAAACTCTAAAGACTGCGAAAAGTGCGTTCAGGAAGGAAATCCTCTGACGGCCTCGTTCCTTTGTTCACTTATCTAGCTTTCATTAATTATTCTACGAATGAGTTTTTGAATTTACAAGATGGAGATGTTGTTTTTCAAGTCCCCTACATTTACTTCTAGAAACATATGACGAAGAGAAGTGTCACTAAATCATTTTACGATATTCTTCAAATATGAGGCCATGTCATTTTTTTATATCGATATTTAAGAGAATACCGTAGACTTCATAATCAATCTATTGTCAATTTCATTCTCTCACCCGGCGTGCAAGTCGCTGCTATCTTCTTAGCCGGTAAATAAAGCGTAAATTTAGTGTCCGCATGAGTGATTATTTTCAAGATTCGCAGAGAACCTCGTTACCTCCGAAGATAAGCAAAATTTTGAATGTTTTGAACAAGGGTTTGTTAGGGTGCAGGGGTGATGGACTTGCCGTCGATATTAGATTTTCTCACGTAGATTTATACTTCTCCTATGCCGGAGATTTTTTCTGAGTGATTGAACAGTTTCTCTGCGAAACTCATCGCAACTATACTCTTTTTCGAGAGCAATGGAAAAGGTGGCGTCCTGAATTTCATCTTAAAAAAATAATAGTGGCCGCGTATCCATAGGTTTTTCTTGTAAATATTATTACTCATGTATGTGGCTAACAGCAATCAACCAAATAGGCTAGTATTTTAATGAGTCAGGGTAGAGCTCACACCGAATTAAGCACGGCGAAACTTACGTATCTGGGTATAAGCCAGTACAACTGCTTTTTTCAGTACCACCATTTGCTTTTCACGATGTTTTATTAAGGAGAAAATTAAGTCAATTTAAAGTTATGGTATACGTATAATTCCGAAGTCTGTTCAATACTGAGATTTGGACCCAGGAGGCTCCGGTCAGTATCCAAATGCATACGTGTATTCACGGGGATGATTTGGGGTATCATTAGTGTGAGTCTCTTAGTTTCTATTCGATTTCCCTCTAAGTCGGTTAGATTCATTCGTTTTTCTCCTTCACCTGCTTCTGATGGCTCCAATTGTCCCAGTAGGCTCTATGATTTTCCTCACTGCGGGGTGTAACGCCTTAAAAATAACTTTTCATGCCTTCCTTCATACATTGTCTGAAATTCGGTCCGTAACTTTGCGTTATCTGAGTTTGAAAGTGTACTTGAGAAGAATAAAAGTTTTTGCTCTGTAAAAGACAATATATTTGTCGCAGAGCGTTAAGGCGGGGGAGCCATGAATTATTCATCAGGACTTCGGGATCAAAGAGGAACTTGTGATCTGCCTTTTCGGGCATTTTGCCTTACTTGCAAAATGGAAGAACCGTACGATTATGCTCGCCATCAATTTTACTCAGGACATCAACTAGCATCATGCACCAATCTGAAAACCCGTCTCCAAGTCCTGTGAGCGATGAACATTGTTAGGGTCGGCGGCTCCAGGTCCCCTTCCTTCTGGACGAAAATCTGGCTCATGATCACCGCGCGATCTATGATTACCCAAAATGAGGGAATGGCATGTGTGCTGAGAGGTGCTTAGAGTTATGAGAATTCTCTGATTGTAAATAAATGGTGCCCGTAAAAGTTTACGCTCCCTCTCCACTGCGGACCACGCGATGCATTATGGTAACGTTGGGGTATTGTTGGCAAAGTCAGAGTGTGCCTCTGCGTTAAAAGAAAGACATGAAGCCGAGTGATTGTTTCGAAGTTATTCTTAGAGGTTTTTGGCCGCGGGAATTATTGCTTGACAATGAATCGCTATGTCACTTCGACGCATCACTTAGGTCAAATTACCTCTGCATTTCAATCGCTGCGATATTTGATATTTTTGAAAAATTCTACTGGGGAGGAGGCATTATTCGATGAACAATTACTCTTACGAAATATGCGTAACATTGTTTCAAAATTACAAATATTATAATGTGAGGTATTATTTCAGTGCTATTACTTTCAATATTTTGGGAACAGCTTGAGATATTGTGACATTTTACGAAGGCTGGCCACAATATTGATCTATATGCTTTTCCTTTAAGCTTGTTTGCACTTTATTATTTTTCAAAACTACTCTATGCATACAAGAAAGAAAATATGAAAATATATGCGCTTGTAAATGATGTTGGATGTAATTTTATTAAAATCCAAACCTACCACAGAGAATGCATCGCTCCCAAAAATGTATATCGTGTTTTTTATTTCATTTGTATGCATTTTAGATTAAACCTCTTTAGAGGTACACTTAAAGCATTACATAGATATATATTTGTAGTAATATTTCAGTACTATTAATATAACCTACATGTTACCATCTGCAATTTATTTTACCACAATGTTTACAATAATTGTATTGAGCACAGGAAGTTTCCTAATAGCTTAAATCCTTTTTCAATATTTTCATTAATTGAGGTTGCAAATATTTACAGGACGTTACCCCGCCGACCCCGGTGGCGGCGGGGTAACGTCCTCGTCTGCCATTCCAAGGGTCGCGGGTTCGATTCCCGTCTGGGTTGGTTTTCCTCCACCTAGGGCTTGGGTGTTTGTAAATGTGACCATTGTTATCGTTGTTAATAGTTCGATGTAAAGGCCAAAATGTGCTGTTTTCGGACTAATACTGAATAAATAAAATAAATAAATTTCATACATGATTATAAATACCTCTAACAGACATTTTTCAAATGAGTTTTTGTTTCCGAAGGTAAAACGAAGTAATATTCAATCTCCAAACAACAATGGCGCCTCGCGCACGACTACGAATGCCTGTGACATTGTATGTACGGTATTTCGTCACAACATCTTGTTCCTTTAAAAGCCCCAAAATTTCAGAGTTTAAGAGGACGCCTCGGTAGCTTAAGTGGCTAAAGCACTCGACCGGATATTGAGGGATCTGGGTTCGAATCCCAGTCAAGGCGAATGATTTTTACACTCTGAAATTGTTGCATTTATATAGTATTAAGTTTATTATTACTATTTAAATTATAAAATTAATTTATATTGAAAATTCAATATTTTCTTCTATAGTATTTTTAATAATCCAGGGGAAAATATTATATTAGTGTATAGTCCTCTTCCTTTTGCATTTTAATTGATCATCATGTGTTCAACCGAGTTAAAGTAATCTGCAAACACCTGTAAAAACAATTTGACCTTGATGAAAAATTCTTAATATTCTATGTATTCTTAATTTTGTACTCTGTTCTCCTTCACCATTTTAAACACATTTACAGATCTTCGACGATTTAATCTTCGCCTTCTTCGCCATTGAGATGGTCATCAAGATGCTAGCGATGGGTGTCTACGGAAAAGGGACCTATCTGGCTGACACATGGAACCGACTTGACTTTTTCATCGTCATTGCCGGGTAAGGGAAAGACATATCTAGACATTTCCTCTTCCAAGGTAACATTTATCTTCACGGCATTTATTTCCTTTAATACTATGGACTAAATTAGATTGTATTATTATTATGCATTGTATGGATGGAAGTTGAATGGATAGAAATCTAAAATTTGTTAATTTCTAATATTTACACAATATTTTTAACATATATAGTCTAAAATCACGCCAAAATAGTTTAAATATTATCATTAGTCATGAATACAATGGGAATTTAAATATAATTATCAGATTATAATAACAAAATGGTGAAAACGTAAAACTTTTCGTGAAACAAAATAATCAATTTCAAAGTCAATCTGGAAAAGTATAAACACATTTATAAATCATGTGCTGAATGGAATGAATGTGATTGGATCGAGAAAATATACTTTTCGATTTGTTATTAATTGTTTTTGGGTACCTGTTTTACCATTAAATACTCCTTAGAAGCAAGGAAAATGATTATCCAAGAATCATACCTTCAAAATATCTCACGGGTTGAATTTTATGTTAGCACTTTCCATCAGCACAAACCTTTATGGTGTATTGGGAAAACTCCCTTTGATCAGACATGTGAAAATGATTGTTTTTATTCCACATGAATGATATCACTCGTTGAGTGATGAGTAGGTTTCCTTTTGAACTCCCTTCGGAATGATTCATCGCCCGAAGTATTTCAAGCTTCCAAAAATTCCGGTCTTACCGCCTCCATTTTGACACATTTAAACAAGACGGAGGAGGTTAGAGCGCCGACCATGTTGTCTTTTCTTGTTCCGAACTCCCATGCCGTCATCTACCATACTATTTGCGAATGATAGTCAGGCGTTTAGTGTGATGTGATTGATGGCAAACAGGCCCAGGGGAAAGAGGATGCGGAGGTCCGTTGGCGCTGCCGATTTGAGCCATTGAGCGGGTGGGACAGGGCAAAGACCGAGGGTGAGACTGTAAGAGCGGAATACTGCAATCCTTCCCGGCGGTGAAAAAAATTGGACCGTGACCGGCCCGAAAAAAGTATATGTGTAAAACATAAAAAGATCATTAAAATGTAATAATAGTGCTAGAAAAAGGATCAGGTCAAAGGACGCTGAAATGCATTGATATTTTAAAGGCATGAATGAAAATCCTCAAGAAAAGATTTTTTAAGCACGTCTGAAATAGCGATTCCAAAATTCTAAATTCTTTGAAAATATTCCTACAACTTCCAGCTTAAAGATTTGCATTTAAGATTGCTATTCAAATCAGCAATCCTAGTCAAAATATCCACCCAGGAAATTTGAAATTTTGGTCGGAGAACCTTTGAGAAGTCCAGGGTATTTGTTAATACGAGGGTCATCCGGAAAGTAGTACCCGTTCGTGCCGCATGAAGTGCTGACGACGCGAGTAGCCGCTGGACGAGGTCAGATAGCTTCAGTGGCTTGTCTGCCTTCTCTGAGCCAAGTTGCGTGACGCTAGCATTGCCTGTGTTGTTTCTGTGATTGTTTACAATGTTTAAAAAAATTGAGAACGCCGCCAGTTGTGAAGTGAGGGCAGTGATTAAATTCCTCAATGCAAGAAACGTTCGCCCATGTGATATTCATCGCCAATTAAAGGAGGTGTATGGAGACAATGTAATGGACGAGTCGTCTGTTCGGCGGTGGTGTCGGAACTTCAACATGGGGAGGGGGAACACACACGACGATGAGCGTTCGGAGAGACCGTCTGTCATTACAGACCAACTGGTGAGCTCAGTTGACGAATTCGTGAGGAACGATCGGCGCGTCACAATTGATGACATCTGTGAGCATTTTCCCAATGTTTCTCGAACAATTGTTCATGAAATTGTTAAACACCATCTGCATTATGCAAAAATTTGTGCAAGATGGGTCCCTCGCGTATCTCAATGAGCTGGCGGCGAAGGACTATGCAGCAGGAATACAGAAACTTGTCACACGTTATGACAAATGCCTTAATTTGCTTGGAGATTATGTTGAGAAGTAGTTTAAAGTATCCTCTTTCAAATAAAATTTTTTATGTTTGTTAATATTTACTTTTGTGTCTTTATTTCACGAACGGGTACTACTTTCCGGATGACCCTCGTAAATAAGCGTAGCAAAACTTTATGTAAGTAAAGGATTAGTCTGGTTGAGAACTGAGATTTCTCAACCATTGAGACTCCTAACCAACATCCGTGTACCCCCACTAAGATACGTGCGGAAAACATAGTTACTTCACGTCTGAATATATATCAAAATATTTGGTCGAAGCATGAACTTATGTCATGACCTTTAAGCAGTGTTTTTTGCAAAGCAAGAAGCTAATTTTTATGCATGTAGAATTGTGCGATATAACTCTGTAAAATAGGTATAATGTTTATATCTTTTGAGAAATGCGCTTCGGCCAGCTCTTACATGCAATAATAATAATACTGTAACGAATGCGAATTGATTGAATTCAACTTTAAGGTTGGTTTAATCGATGAACGAATCATGGCATCCACAGGATTGGCATATGCTTAGCTCATGATGGCGTCCAGAGTCATTAAAGTTTGGGATTCGACCCCCCGAGCTTCCCGCCCACTAGAATACCTAGTCCCCTGAATACTTAAGTTTTTTAATTAAAAATTATATGCACATGAGAAATCAAATACCTTGTAATTCCCAATATACATTATCATAGCCGTTTAGTAATTGAATGCTGGCTAATAATGGAATCCCCTCAGTTTTTTTTATGCACATATTTTGGGACTAAGTCATCATGGCATTCACGAGCAACAGGATTTAAAAAAACTACAAACTGGAACCTCCAGGGTTTAAGCTAGTGCCCGGGGAAGGTAGGTGGATGTATTATTCTTTTAATAATTTTTTATTCAATTCAATTGCCTTCTCCAATCTTTCCACACCTCCCATGATCTGCCTTAGTGAATCTGCGCCAGCCCCACGAGTCCCAAGATTGCACAGTTTGGGGAACTCTGTTTTAAGGATTACCTGTTGTGGGGCAAAGGGAGGCTCTGGTAGGTAGGGTAAGGAATGGGGGGGAGGTGGCTCGCGAGTGAATATCTTGGAGAGAGGGAAAACGAGACGAGATGAAGGGAGAAGAGTGGGTCCGAGGAAAAGGAAAGGGATGAGGGAGAGGATATTGCGGGGGAGTTGGGCGTGGGGGAGTATCCGTGGAAGAAAACAAACACGACCTCCTCGGTTTCGGCTCTGAGAAAATATGACACGTCAACAAACCGCAGAGTTTCTTTTCACTCCTGCTCTTCCTCCTCATCCTCCACTCCGTTCCCAGAGGAATCCCGACGGGAGTAAGCGCAGGGTGGGGAGGAAAAAGCGAGAGACGGGAAGGCAGGAAGGCGGTGAGGAAGTCAACGGGTGGGAGTAGGAGAGAGGGAAGCCCCTGGAAAACGGAGAATCCGCGGATCGCACGTCTGAATACAAAATGCGAAAAGTGAAGCGAGCCTGCCGGAGGAAAATAAGCGAGGCATATATTATTATCATATACAAGAGTAATGGGAGTCGAGGCGGTCGTTGAGAGGGACGTTCCCCAAACGTCCAACCACACTCCGAATCCTTCCTCCTCTCCGAAGAATGTATATTTTCGGTGTGATTCAGGTTGCGTGGGACGGATAAATAGGACGTCTGATAAATTACGCTTCCCACAATTGTGTTGCACCAAGAATTTTACACGTTGCGTCAATGGACGTGTACTTCTGATAGTGCATGAACTTTGACGTAGTGATGTTATACGTATTTCAAAATGCTAGAAATTACTTATCGCGCTCCAACTGTTTGCCGCGATAGTCGATGGATACATGTAGTAGGCGCGTGGAATAACCAGTTATAAAAATGTAGCAGCAAAATCGTCAGGAAGGCATGGAAAATAATTCAAAATTCCAGAATTAATTAAATAGTCGCGATAAGCTTAATTCATAGTCGAATTGACGGCATGCTTAAGCAAATTTGCTCGTTAGCTAGCTACAGTAATATTGTGGGATTGTTTTGAATTCATCCGATAATAATGTTATGAATGATTCATTCATTTCCTAATACGAGTGGTGAAAATGTTTTGTTTGCTGATTGACGAGTTTTTATTTCATAATCTGGCGTTCATGCGGTCAAAAATCGGAACCAAAACCTATATAAATAGGAAATTACAAATTTGAATATTTTTATCCATTTTTTGCCCCACTGAGAATTTCGAATTCTACTTTTTTATATGATATTTTTAGAACCTAAGTGTATTTTCCAGATTATTTTGATTGATTTTTAGACCATTTTTACCTTTCCGCTTAAGTACTTTTCATGAAGTCCTGTTCTTGAATAGAATTATAAATATTTTCTAGAAAGTCCACAATGTTCACCAGTTGCGTGGTTTCTGTTAAACAGAGAATACTTGAGAAATGGGAATAACTGCGCTTATTAAGAATGTTTTTGATTGGATATAATGATATCAATATACATCTTCCATAACTTGTCATAGTTTTTCATGAGCATAACAATGAAATAAACAATTTTGTGAATTTTGACATATTTTTTTTCTAAATTAATCGAATATGGTTTCGATAACTCGAGTATTATTGAGGTATACGAGGGTCATCCGGAAAGTAGTACCCGTTCGTGAAATAAAAAGACAAAAGTAAATATTAACAAACATAAAAAATTTTATTTGAAAGAGGATACTTTAAACTACTTCTCAACATAATCTCCAAGCAAATTAAGGCATTTGTCATAACGTGTGACAAGTTTCTGTATTCATGCTGCATAGTCCTTCGCCGCCAGCTCATTGAGATACGCGAGGGACCCATCTTGCACAAATTTTTGCATAATGCAGATGGTGTTTAACAATTTCATGAACAATTGTTCGAGAAACATTGGGAAAATGCTCACAGATGTCATCAATTGTGACGCGCCGATCGTTCCTCACGAATTCGTCAACTGAGCTCACCAGTTGGTCTGTAATGACAGACGGTCTCTCCGAACGCTCATCGTCGTGTGTGTTCCCCCTCCCCATGTTGAAGTTGCGACACCACCGCCGAACAGACGACTCGTCCATTACATTGTCTCCATACACCTCCTTTAATTGGCGATGAATATCACATGGGCGAACGTTTCTTGCATTGAGGAATTTAATCACTGCCCTCACTTCACAACTGGCGGCGTTCTCAATTTTTTAAACATTGTAAACAATCACAGAAAAAACACAGGCAATGCTAGCGTCACGCAACTTGGCTCAGAGAAGGCAGACAAGCCACTGAAGCTATCTGACCTCGTCCAGCGGCTACTCGCGTCGTCAGCACTTCATGCGGCACGAACGGGTACTACTTTCCGGATAACCCTCGTACTTTGACAATAACACGAGTAATATAAAGATTTTTTCGTTGATTTTGGTAATAAAGTCCAAAAATTCACAGAAATTTGAATTCTATTATCACTGCTAATTATTTGTTTTTTCATATATCATACTCTAAGATGGGGTTCTTCATTTGTCCGTCACTATTTGATATTTCATTTTAAAAATTTTTCTGGTTTCTAAGAGATGGTTTGGAAATGTTGTTTATAAAGTCCGCTTAAATATTTGAAATATTAAATATAACAATGTGAAATTTATTCTGGATGAAACTTTTTGATATTTCAAGAAAATATCCATAAAAGCTAATACATTTTGTAAAACATTACTCCAGGGTATTGATGTGTTCCTAATAATAAAATGGCTCCATCGGTTTTGAAACGATCGCAAGTAACGACGCATAGTATGTACCTGTGTTATTTTGACCTCTTTTGAAAAATAGCCAATGAATAATATTCCTTACGAATTTCAATCTTACCACAACAGTCCTAGCTGATACAATGGTATTTACCTTACTTGTTGCCAACTCCCCGCTGACAAACTATTAATTGGATGTTACTCGGTGCAGGCGAGAAGCAGTATTTCCAGGATTCGCCCACAGTGATGAAATGAAAGTCCTGAAGTCCGGTATATTTCGCTGAAATAGAAAGAGCAGCAAACCAGCCTTAAAATTCCATCTCGTGGATCCCACTCATCTGGTCAATAGCTATCAATATTATACACCCGCTCACCCGCCTTACCCATAGCATTAAAAATATTACGCACTTTCACTCTTCTAACATTCATCTGTATGTAATGATCTGTATAGATTTTATCGATGATTTCTGTAGTGATGTGCATCAAAATAACGTCGAGATAATTAGCGTAACTTGCTACCATTTGGTCATTCTTAAAATTGTGATTCCACTTAAGTATATATCGTATAAATCACCCTAATTGTAGGGATTTTCTTTCACCATACTCTGTTTTAATTTTTTTAAATCTCCTGAAGTGATTTTCCTTTCATAAAATATCATAATATAAACACGCGAAATTCTCTTCCACCCATAATTTTTTGGAAATTACACCACTTGCTCGATTCAAAAGATAGCTCAACACAGTGTAATGGACCGTTTTGGCTAAGACTTCAAGTTTACTTCTTCAAGTGATACTTCACACTAAAAATAAAGTTGATGCGCAACATCGGTGTCATTTCTCTGCATTTGCAAGGAATTTTTTTAAATACCCTCGCAAGTTACAGCTAGTTATGTAAAATCCCAAAGGATTTAATTTTATGCCTCCACTCAATCGAAATTTCTTTCTTACAAGGAAAAGGTATCTGAGATGGAGTTTTCTAAAACCTTCCCGAAAACGTTTCCGAGTAATATAAAACACCCCGATTACTCGCATGGCCATAAGTCGTTCGGGTGAAATCAGGAGATTTAGCGACCCCAATCACTCGGTTTATCCTCTAGTCTCACTCTCACGCCTTTGTGCAGCTGCTCTTCAACCACTCGAAGCGATCACACTTCCTGCACACCCTGGGTACATTTTCAGGTACCACGCAAAAGTTCATGGTGTAACATTCAAGTGATATTTTCTCCACCTTGTGATGGTTTCTTGGTTTGGGGGCGCCATCTGATAATCCCTCTCAGAGGTCCTCCTTCCACTCTCTACGAGCATGGAGGACGTTGCATAGCAGTAATAGTAATCATATTTTAAAAGTTGTATTCCTCCTCTTCCCTCTCTTTCTCCCCCCTCCTTCCAGGGCGCTGGAGTACTGCCTGAACGTGGAAAACATGAATCTCTCCGCCATAAGGACCATCCGAGTGCTGCGACCTCTCAGGGCCATCAATCGCATACCGAGTAAGTACCACCACTGGCAATGTCTTTTACTCTCTATATGTGTGCGAATGTGTGTGTGTGTGTGCGTGCGTGCACACGCGCGAGTGTATGAGTATCCTGCGGTTATCTCCCCTTACCTTTCCTTTCTCTCCCGGTTTTGAAATCCTTGATTTCCGAGCTGGAACAGCGCCAATTTCCCCATGACAAGCATCCCCATTCCCTTCAACGAATTTTCCATACATACCCTTGTTTGAATTCTTCCTCTATTTTTACTACCTATTGAATTCCGTGAAATACTAATGTACTAACTACTAAAAATATTTCGGAAGTCCTTGATATGTACAGTAGAAAAAAAATCTCCTACATAACCATGTTAAAATGATCTGGGAATTTCATAATCCTCCTCAATTAATTAATTAATAAGGGGCCTCTAATTGCATTCTTTACCTCGATGATTTCATCAAATATTAAAGAAGAGACAAGTTCACTATAAACACTTTTTCCTTAATTCATTTTTCTTCCTTCTTTAGTCAATTCTCTCCTTGGTTTTACCATAAAATTATTTTATAATTAGCTTTAATTGCACTTTAAAATTTTGCTTGCATTTAACGGAATTAAATCGAATTGTTTCCAAAGGAAATTCAAAATATTATCTCTGTATATTTACCAAGCAAGAGTAAATGCCACAAGCGGTGTTTAATTTCCCCTATTCAAGCGATGCTATTTCAATTTTGGTTCTCAATTCCCTAGATTGAAATAAAAGATGATCAGTTTAGCCAGCAACGATCACGAGTAACGCACCTATCACCTAATTAATATGGAATATTTGCCCGTTTGGAAAATTTCACCTTTTCAAATGGGAAACCTGATGAAATGCATGCCCAGAGCATATATGCATATGAATTTTTCATTGATTCTGGAGGTTTTTTATTGTGTGCAAAAAGCAGAAAATGAAAACAAAAACTTTTTGCCAGTCCAAATGGGATGCAATGGCATTTGTGGTTTTCCCCATTTCGATTAATTTCGATCGATGTTCTCCATTTATCATGGTATTTTTGTTTTAAATTTTGTTTCTAACCCAATGTGCCTCTTCCTCCGACTTGCTTTGAAGTTATTTATTGCCATTGCCCACGGTGCTAAATGAAGCTGAACTTTCTTTAGGAATCCGGATGATATCTCGACTAATTTTGTGAAAATATTTTGCAATTCAGCAAAAACACGAATTAATGTATTTGAACATAACTCATGGTTATTAAAGTTTCGCGAAATTAACTCCGAAGGGACAAAGACTTAATCACTTTTTTAATTCTTTTAAGGGTATTTCTTCCGTTCCTTCCACCTGGGGCGGTGTTTGTTTTTAGATTGAATCACTTTGTTGTTTTTTTTTAAAGAGCGAGGCATTAAGTCCAATTCATTTGGGCGACTCTATCGTTTGATTTAAAATGTTAAAATTGAAATAGATACCGCGGTGCTCCACTTTGTTGTCGTAAATGTAATCGCTTCCAATTAAAAAAGTAACCCAGGTAATTAAAAAAGGGACTTTAGCATTAAAAATTAATTCCAAGAAACCATGTTGAAATGTAACTGCAAGAGAATATGTTCAGGTGACTGTTTCAAATATTATTTGATTTTATAATCTCATCTTAATTATCATTTCAATGTAAATGAGCGTATCCGCCCCTTTTGCTCTATTCACCACTAGTTGGAATTATTATTTTACGTATGTCAACTATAATAATGATATTTATTATTTTATTCTTCCCCGCGAGCAACTTTCGATTTAAAATCATTATTAATATCAATTTATTACACAGCACAATACCCTTACTCAATATTAATACGTTTCTCACGATTACAAAAAAAATTTCAACCGAGTTCTCGCAATAACATTTTACCCTGACGTACGTATACTCGTAACGGGGGTTTGCATACGCTTCTTTATTGGAATTTCAAAATTCAAATGGTTGTCTTAGCAACTTACTATCATCTAGTTTTTACATTGTACTTAAGGATCTACAACCGTGCATACAAATTTTGCATTGAAAAATATTGGGTTTAGGTTCCACTTGCACGCCTTTTCTATGACCGACACACTGAAAGAATATATAATTGTCATATTTAATTCCTAGGAAAATTTCACGAGGAGCATTTTACTCACACAATCACACCGGTGTAGTTTAATATTTGGAATGGTTCTTTTGCTTTTTTTTAAGGAGACGTGACAAATATACATTTTACCGCGAGGCAGTCAAAAATAACTCTCAGACAAAATAACAAATTTAGATCGCAATAAATAAACGTGGCATCAGGAGAATGACAGTTGAAGTGTGAGGGGGAAAAATAGTTTGGCGAAGGGAAAGGTAGCCTCAGCTTGCATGAAACATTCACCAACTTCAAAAGTCATATCTAGATGTACATTTTGTACATTTCTGACGTAACTTCCTTCAGTTATCCAGCTGTATTGCAGAAAGGTTCTCAGACTGATTTGCCTTAAAACCTAAAAGAAATATTCAAATGTGTGTTTAGATATTGAATAACAAAACTTCCCATACTTTACACATTTGTCGAACATTAGATGCATACGCAGTAACAATTATAATTACACTGGATAAGATTTAGGGTTGAACGTGCATATATGTTGCGAGATTTGAACGACGACGCTTGAGTGTTCAACGAGAAATGCGTTAAGTCAGCGGCATCGCTGGAAGTGCGCATCTTTGAACAAATTCTGCTACAATTTGCTCGCATAATGTACTCTGTGATTTACTGCATAAGGAAAAGAACACAGTTCGCATCTAGTTGGCTGAACGAGACATGGAAAAATTTCTCATCTCGGTAAATTCGTTTGTTGTGCGGTTCTTGATTATATATACTCGAACACTATTTTCTCCATGTATACATATACAAATGAAGGTCGCAACGTCGGAAACAGTGCGGTCGACTCGGGATTCCGAGCGTCCCTTGCTCTTTTTTATCTCTTCGTCGCGTCAACTTCTATTCCCGACGTTCACTTCCTCACTCGAGAAAGCGTGACATTCGACTCGGAAGCGGAACAAGCACCGCCACAACCCTATCTCTTTCTCCATCCCTCTACTCCCCGGTACCCTAGGTCTCTCCATTCTCCTGGAAACCCCAACTGCCCTCGATTCTCCACCTTGTCTCCGCCTCCCATTCCCTTCCAACACTGCGGTGTATCATCTATTCCATCATTCTCGCCACGCTGCAGTCACTCACCTCAACTTACATTGTCCTCAGAAAGAATATTATTTCACGAAATTACGTCACCTTCGATTAAAAACTTGCGCCTTCTCCTATCCACGTGAACGTCCACGCTCCATTTGTCTTAGGATCTTAAGGTTGTATTTTTTACATCCTTCTTCGTGCCAAAAAGTTAATTTTACCATGACAACTCCGCTGTCCAGGAGTCAAAATTTAGGTCACATGATATGAATATGTTTAAGCACATCTTTTATGTAAGTATTACACGCCAGGTCTTGAAAATATTTGATTTTAAATTAAAACGTGGAAATATTTGAAAAATACATGTAAATCATCATATACCAAATTTTCTCTTAGTATGAATTTATCTTAAAATTTAAGCACCAAGAAATTAAAACCTAACAATTACATAATTTTGATCTTACAGGGATGGATGAGAATTTTTTACAAATTTGAATTTAATGGCTCTATTGGCTATATTTTTTTACCCTTATAGGCTAAAAAATGCCCAATCTCAATTTCTTTTGGTTGGCAAAAAAATTTGTAATTATTTAAGCCATTTTGTCAATTTCAAAAATTTACAATCGAGAAATATTTATACCTTGGTATTAAAATAAGTGATAACAAACTAGTAGGACTTCACGGATTTCCATTTACTTAATGACATGCTACAAATTACAGAGGATCAGTTATTTTGGATGATGATGAGTGCATTTATAGAGGGCAATCGATGTAAAACAACTAAGTAAATGACATCCCCCGTCGACGATATGGGTGTCATCAACGAATTGGACAAGTTCTTCATATTTTTGCTTAGACGGTAAGTATAACGCGAAATATTTAGAAGGCAACATTGATTTTACTTCAATTTTATTCAACTTTTTTATCAGTTTCCAATGTGTTAGAAAGAATTTTTCCCATCATATTCTCACTATTTTCATTTAGATCCTCTCCTGTGGCATTTTTATTCCTAATCACGTTATAATCCTATATAGTGTATTTTTAATTTTGATTATCGACACGAAGACTAAACCAAAGTACAATTAATATCTAAATTCAATACAAATGTATAGAGTTTTTTTATTTCCTTACATTTGGAAACAGTTTTTCCAAGCCACGCAGATGTTTTCATCGTCTTGGTTCCATCATATAAGCCTTATCTAACCCAAAGATCATCCCTCCTTTCAATCAGTATACTATATGAGAACATAAAAGTGTTTTTCCTTTCGTTGAATACCCCGCCAACACACAATGGGCTGTGGCAAGAGCCCATGTCATATTATTCGGAGTTGAGAATCCGTTGCTTTGAATGGGATAAAACGGCTTGTGACAAAAGTGAGCAAGAACATAAAGATCTAAGTACTGGATTTCCATCAAATATTTTAATTTCATGCTGAGTCAGTGCTGAGAGTTTCTTCCAAAATAGTTATGAGTGAGAGTTTATTTTCATCGTTACGAAAAAATATTCTTTATGAAAACATCTTGATATTCTTCTATAAAATCTTTTCAACCGAAGTCCCCATCATTAACAACTCGTTGCACCAGCGAGCGAAAGTTGAGCAGTCTCGTACCAATCCAACTCCGATTGTGATCCAGAAAGTGCTCAAAACTACCTTCAACACGCAAAGTATCGCATCGCTGAATCAACGGCCGTATTTCTTTTTTACCCGATGGGTTAATCACTGGAACAAACCTAGTCGTGGCAAAATTGAAGAAGATGAGATTTGCAAGAAATCGATTTTCCAAGCTAAACTCGGGGATACCGACGGCGCGTTCAAAAAATGATCTATCCAGCGAATAGTTAATTCAGTATATTATAAACCCTTGGATATTTTAACCCTAGATACTCTCAAGTTATTTAAAAATATTCATCAGAAATTATCATTAAAATTAGTGTATGTTTTCTTTAGCAGGGTGACATGATGCGTAATAATTAGAAGGGTCGTGCATTGGCATTGGTAAACATTGTATAACCCATGGATGAAAATCATTGAGACCACATCTGACGTTGAAATTATATTATTAGCATCAACGATATTTGTTTTCACGTAGTCATCAAAAGATAATATAGCCGCTATATAGAAGGGCTGCGGATGTTTTAGGTTCTAGTTTTTATTTATGCAGTCGGGTGTAACTGTGTAACCTGTGCAAATTATATTTTCTGTCTATTTCCCACCACTTCACTTTCCTTTTCTTCTGGCCGCGCGAAATCTGCATAAGCACATATAATTAAGCTTGATAAACTACGTATATTTCAATGTAAATTAAAATTCGAAGCAATTTTTATTTATTTTTCTTGAGTTTAGCGATGAAATATCTTTAAATTTATATTTACGCAGGAGGAAATCTCGCGTACTGGTGTTTAATTTTCTAGAAAATGTTATAGTAAAGCATTAAGAGGTGTAATGATCACTTCATAAGGGAAAAGTGAATAAAAATACAGCGGCAGTGTGAACTCGTGGAATAATAAACGAACATCAATACACGGAATACTGAAGAAATTAGACCGGTTAAGTCGGGAATTTTCACTGAAAGTCTCTTAAATAGAAAAAGCGAGTTATCATCGACAATTTTTTTTATATTCCAATTATTACGTTTATCCGATTTGGTAGCTGAACATATAAAATATTTCTCATATCCCAACCTGAGCGCTCCCTCATTCCTCATTCTTTCTCCCCTTACTCTTCGCCACTCTTCTATTTCAACTCGGTTGACTTGCATTTCCATTCGTATCAATTCCAAGAAAAAAGAAAATGTTTAAATTTTAAAAATCCTTTCAGAGAGAATTTGCCGATTTAAACTTTCAGCAAACTTCTGTTTATATTTTGCCATCTACCCTGCTTCGTTTCTTGAATATAATCCTTAAGTTTCCTTTCAGGATATGAAAAAATGAAATATCAACTCATTTTTAACGTTTTGCTTTCATGGATACAAATATTGATCAGATTAATTGCGGAAATATAGGGTAAAAACAATTAACAAAAATTATTAACTTTTTCATGTCGGTCTAATAATAAGCAAAAATAATATTATAAAAGAGATATTACGACTTTTAAAAACCACCCTGAAATAAATAAAGAGTTTTATTCTTTATAAACAAAAATATCACTATCAGGTTTGTCAAAAAAATGTACACAAGACTCTGAGGTTAATTTTCGAAGACGGACGCTGGGACTTTCATGCTTAGTGTCCGAAGAGATTATTACGTTCGTTTTATGGACGTGCGAATTAGGATGGAAAGGAGCTAGTAAATTTTCCTACTGAGGCTGTAAAATTGCTGATGAGCTATGTAATCAAGCCTGAAATCGATGCAAGTACTTCTAATTCAAATCAGCTCAGTTTTGTCCATTTTTTACAGAATAAATTATGGACAAACAGGCAAAGTTCAATTTGTAAACGTGTTTTTTTCATTGGTAAATTCTTGTCATCGAGGAAAAAGAGTGAAACTCTTAACATCTGTCTGTATATATTTTCTCAGTCAGCTTTAATTTCTCTATTTGATTTTTGCCCAAACAAACTTCCCACTTGCAAGCTCGACTCTATTGGTTACGAAAGACACAAGACACTTCCTTAATTCTAATTCTCCTTAATTCTCCCTGTTTGCACTTGACGAATAAGGAAATAGAGGAATGTTAGCTTTGGGAAGCAGTGACGACGGGGCTTGGGAGTAAGCCCAGACCCTTAGAGTACGTACTTAGATAGGGGATATAAGATAATCTTTTACCATTAGAAATCAATAACAATATTATTAACATTAGACAGGGTAGCTAAAAAAGCTAAGTTTAAAAATTTGATTTCTTAGTGATTTGAATTAAGTGAAAAACTATACGAGTATAAGAATAATCATTTTCAAAATGGTAGAACTAAATCGAAAATGTTCATTATCATTAAGCCGATGATTGAAGACTTTAATTTTTTTGGAAATGCAGGCGCATTCAATCGTAATTGATGTGAACATGATGCAACGAAGCGAAAGTCCTCGGTTTGGAAAAATAAATTAAAATCCAGTTCCGTCGGTGGCGGCAGCGCAGACCGTATTATAAACGCTCTCGTGCTTATGTCATTTTGAATTCCGATCCTGGCTCGTGCCTGGGATTTCTGGTTTCGAGGCACCCCGGGTCACAGTCAAAATAAAAGGATTCTCGCCGGTGGTCCATGAGATAAACATCCTATGTGGCCTGGAGGGGCGTATGCATCCTTTTCCAAACACTGGTGCTATCGTGCCACCACGAGGGGATTACGGCCACCCCTTCAATTTTGTACGTTCCATGCCACTCCCCATTCAGCGCGGATTTGTTTTTTTTTTCTCCAGCGAAAGAACGATCGTTTGAAATGCAATGAGGATACAGAATCTACTTCACTTCGTTCCTTGCCCATACGCCCACTTCTGTTTATCTCAACAACACGTCGAGAATATCTGACGATGTTAGAACGGTGGATATGATGTAGTTTCAATCTCATTAGACCTATCAGGCGTTTTGTGACTTCTTTCCTTGAACAAATACGTCGATTGTCGATCTCCGCTTCGTCCAAATTCCAGTAAAGCAAAACATTATCTAAGAAAAACCATGAACTTATGTTCAATAAAAATTGAATTCCACAAGATTATACGTAATGTGCAATCAATTATGCATACGTGCCTTTCACGCGGTTCCTAAACTGAGGGGATAACATCGAAAATACCTGATTTTAGTTTTCAACACAACGCTTAACTACCGCCTCTTAATTCTATCGTCTTACCCTTGCATTATTTTCACGTTAATGCTTTGTATCATACATTTTCGTAGTTACTGGGTCAATTTCTCTTTTTGAGACTCTCTATGACTACACTTATGTATGCTTTTCTCAGTCATCCCTCCGCTCGCAAACCATTAAATTCTAAAGGCTTGATTTTACTTGGAGAAATGTTCAATCTACATCTTAATATCAGCTATTTTGCAATGCGCACCCCTGTAAGTCGACAAATTCTAATTTTAGAGAATTGAAGTTAGCTAATTTATTGAAGCTGTCCATAATACAGAATATCCATTGAATTATTATTCAATCAATATTTTGTTCATACAAATCCTGTGAAAAGGTGATATTTCTCCAACAGTATTGAATGTAAACATTTTCGTAAACATTTAGGCCGAATCTAGTAATAAATGTCGCTAAGGTATAAATTTGTGTGGATAACCTTTTAATTTCATTTTTCGAGTAAAATATTATTTTTTACCAGTAATACAGCACGTTTGAGCGATAAGTCATCAAATACATTGTATCACAGACAGTACTGGTACAATCTGAAAAGTATCAAGTACGCCACGTGATGAATTACCATTAAGGTCAACATACCAAGTTGCACAAAGCAATACAAGACCACTCGAAGATTGCATTAATCCTTTCGCGCCGGTCTCCCTTTTTTATATTTTTTTCTATCTCTGATAAAACTTGTAGCGATATTCCGTTAATGCTAAAATTATGCAAAAGCCGTTTTTCCAAAGCCTCACCATTCCCAACTCTTTAAATTTGTGTGGCGCAAATTATTTTCCAAGTTGAATCCTACGCCCGTACGGGCATAGCTGGAAATGTTGTAACCGTGAAGGAACTTAAATATTTTTATTGTCATTTCGTTTTAGAGTAGGCTTAAGGTAACTAATGAGCTCCATTTATTGCGTCATATTCCACAGCAAGTACGCATTTTTTCGAAGTAACTTAAGGTACTTATTTAACTGCACTTATTTTAAATGTTCTTCTAAAAAATGCGGGGACGAGTTTGGATAAAGTCTAACGACCAATTTTGATATGAAAATTAAATAATTTTATGGGAAGTCATTACATAATATATATCAAATTCCTAAAAGAAATAACTGGAACAAAATTTTAACTTCAAAATTATTACTTGTGATATTTTTCGGCTTAGTTCAGAAAATATTATATAATTTCAATTGTAAAATGTAACAAATGCACTAAGTTTCTTCATAGAAAAATATCTTAGAAACCTAGTCAGATTATGTAGTATAAATTAATATGCAGTAGGAGGGCTACAACATTATTGTTAAAGGACACCATTGGGATAATATTATTGCAACAAGTGCGTGCAACAATAACTTGATAAGTATAAAATGCAACTTTGAAAATTCAAGATTTTGTTCGCATATATTATCTGAATGGAGCGCGGAATACTGCGAACAACGAAGTTCACTTTGGTGAATTTTTTGCTGGATCAAATTTCATGCACAAAATTAACTAAAAACAATCATTTGGTAATAAATTTCCTAAGTATTGTGTAGCGCGAAGGCGAAAAATTTCTCCATCTTCAATCAACATAAGATCACCCACCTCGGATTCCGAGCGTTCAATCAAATCATTTTTAATATTTAATAATGGATAACACTTCCACGGAACTCATATTCATGTACAAAAAACTTCTTTTCAACATATAACATAATATGTACAACCCACATAATGACTAGTGACTCGAATTTGTCTTAGGTAATCGTATTTTAAGTTCCCTTCCAAGAGCATTACTCTTCAAACAGAACTTGGAAATACGTCGCAGCTAACTAATTTGTAATAGGGTCCGTGGTTCTAAGTGAGACACCACACACAAAATTCATCTAAAAAATTGAACGATTTATGAGGAGTGTTAAACTACGCCAATATATCAAATATACTGTACTATCAGACTTCATTGATGTTGTTAACAAAACCCGGTATCTTAGAGAGCCAAAATATTTCGATATTATCGTACCTTGCAAACTCCGAATCAAACAAAGCTCGGATCCCCATAACATCGTGGGCGTGATCCAACGCTGAAAATGATGTAGCGGGTGAAGAGGGCAGCGGATCGACGTGCATGTATCATTTCCTCGTGACCCTACCGTCTATCAACGTCCTTATCCCCCTCGCGTTCCACTTTCCCTTTCCACCTCTCGCCCCCGGCCGCTTTTCCCATCAGCCCATCGCGAAAGCGGCCCTTAAAAATGTCCCACGCCACTCATCCCCGGGCGGATATTGTATTTTTTTTATTTCCACGACACCCACCCACATCCCATCACCGAATACCGGATCACCGCTTTCCCATAATGCCGTTCGACCGATGCACGCTCCGCCTCCACGCAGACGTAACAGCGCGTATGCTGCGTTTGACGTCCAGGCCGTTCCGTTCATTATCTGCGTGAGATGGGAGGGGTCGAGAGCGAGAGAACGACAGGGAGAGATAAAAGAAGAAGCCTATGTTTACTCCAAACGATAACAAAGAAAGAGCCACCACGAGCCTTTGTGTTATTATTTTTTCAATTTCGTTATATTTTATTTCTCCCTTCTTTTTCCCCATCTTCATAACGGTTCACGACCACCGCCGCCCGCACCATCCGACGCCATTCAGAAAACGTAGGTGGCGGGCAGGAAAAATACAAATGGTGGCAATAGTAGTAATAATCTAGCCATTCAGTTTCCATGAGCCGGCGTCAGGCGCTTTAAATCTGTTTTTTTTTTGTTTTCAATTCTCAGGTCGTGTAAAAAAAGAATAGAGCACGCTTTCCATGCAACCGCTAACCGCGGCGATTATGTGAGTCCTCCGGTGGCTTCAACGGGCGATTCTGCGGAATAGTTTGGCACGTGTGGATTCCCTCTCCCCTCGTCTTTTTCCCTTACCCGCAGACCTTCAAATCCGTTCCTTCCAAAACAATCACCATCCACCCCGTAGGACTCTCACCCGCTTACGTTACCCGGGGAAATGCGGATGGAAAATAAAACCAAGGTTTGACCTTTTAACCGTGATTGCCGTTTGAGAACAAAAAGGTCACCAATGGTTTTATTTCAATTGATTTTATTTAAACCATTAGAGTTAATCTGTCCATGGCCTAATAAAAAAGAATAAATATATGTAGTTAGTCTTCATCAGAAAAAATACCGAGTAAAAACTTGGTATGATGACTTTTAAATAATGATCAAAATAGGTATTTTTTTCTCGAAAAAGATGTCCGGCTAATGTAACTTATGTGTTCGAATTTAGCATTTTTGATTCTAACTATAAATGAGAAGTTATAGATATAAATTCATAAAAATATTTACACGTAACAATTATAGATATGATGCACACACGAACACCCAACCACATTCACACATGGACACAGATTATGCAAGGGTGCGATGATTCGCCGCTGGTTTTCTAATGCCCTCCAATCTTCTCCTATTTTCATGGCGTACTGATCGCAGAGGAGTTGCTTATCCTCCCAAACGATTTTCCGTAATGCATCTATCAATTCCTCCCAATACACTCTATCAAATACTTTCTCAAAATTTACAAAACAAACAATTACATTCTGATCTTATTCTATGTTCCTCTCTATTAGCGACTTAATTACTGCTATCTCATCACGCTTGTCTCTCCCTTTTCTAGACCCTAGTGGATCATCACCTAAGTAATCATTCACGTTCCTCTCCATCCTCTTATGGATGATTATGAGAATCAATTTTTCTGCGGGCGAAATCAAGCGTATGTTTTTCTAAATCTCACATACGTTTGCCTTCCCCTTTTTTGGGTTGGGAACTAATGCTGATCAGACGATTTCTTCCGGCCAGATTCTTCCATCATAAATGCTACGAATTTAAAGCCATAAAAACTCTTCCACGCACCTTTTTTTAACCCTTTAGTAGTTTCGCAGGGATGCCGCCTGCCCCCACGGCTTCATTAGATGTTTATTCCCATAATGTCATTTCTATCTCACCATCGAGTATTTCTGGACCTAAGATAGCCTCATCTACTTCAAATTCTCTTTCTATATATGACCTAGCAAGCCTAATGCCATAATGTCTTTGCGTAATCCCTCTATTTATTCCTCACACATATAAATATATGTATGCAGCCAAGTAACACACATACATACGTATATATATATATATATATATATATATATATATATATATATATATATATATATATATATATATATGAGACCTATTTTGGCAGCTTAATTCAGTGTACAGCACGTAAAGTGGACGCATCCTTTGGAATCCTCTGTGAGCACAAGAGTAAGCCGGCCCTCCCCATTCCAACAGCTGCGGGGACATGGTGAAGGCTGAAGGTCCAATTCCCGTCAAATCGGCCCTTACGGTCGGGAAAAGGCATCAATAAAATGGAGGGAGTGATTGAAGGTGCAGCATTTCTCGTGGAACGGAATGGAGGCGGGTCGGAGGTTTGACCGAGCGAGCACTTCCCAAAACCAACCCTCCCCCCCACGTGTCTTCAGTCCACAGCGAGTATTATCACGAAGGGTTTAATGAGGGCGCGAGTTATACTGGGAGGATTAAATCCGTTTTCCTCCATCATAGAACTCTTTTTACGTGAATGTTGAATGATTTCCCTCCCCTACGGCATTCCCGATACTTCGGGAGATGTATATAATATTTTTAAGACATCATACAACTCTGCATTTTTGTCTGCTCTCATTTGGTTGTTCTAATTTTTAAATGAAATATCTGTTACGTGCCAACGTGTTTTTAAAGACTATTAATTTGTTTTATCATAAAATATTAATTTAAATATAATTATAAATGAAAAGTTTTTCATCCCCCCAAGCATTATAGTTATCGATCGTAAATCCACTTCAATCAGCATTAAGATATGACTGAATTTTAATTATTTCATCCAAGATTTATAGCTTGGCTTTCTTATACTTGTAATACTAAAATACATTACAACAAATTTGAATAATTCCATTGAATGTGCCCCTTTTTAAGTACTTTAGTAACCATTGTGACACACTTGATTGGATCTAGCGAAATAAAAACGGATCATAAACCTTATCATTTTATTAAATTGCTTCAAGGCATATAATGTATAAGTGAGAGGGAGAGGGAATCTCGTAATTTTATTACAAGATTTTGTAGCTTTTAGTAAGATAACAGCAGAGCCTGGTGTCAATGCACTTGTGTCATCGAGTGAAAGATCAAAGTCGCTGTTAGGCACGTGTGCTCTCAAACTCTGCTTTCCTAACTCCTGCAAGAGTTTTAAGATGTAAGAAAGGTTTGCTTAGTAATTTACTTAGTAATATTTAGAGAATACATCTCAGTAAGTAGTGTTTTACATAACTTCCATTATTGACATAATTAACAAATACAATATATTGTTAGGTCGTTGTAACTTTTTTACAATAGCTTACATCCATTATAATGATGTTTTAAGCTCACTTTCGGAGATTTAAGGCAATGGCGGTACCAATTTGAAGTCACACTTTATTAAAAACTTAACTTTAAAAACTTTAATAAAAACGAACAAAACTTTATTAAAAAATATCCCTGTATATTAGTAGGTGGTATAATATCACCCGCCTGCAAATGTGTCATGCTTTCATACTTTTTCCCACACTTTTATTCTTAGAGTGCCAAAATCCCGGAAAAAAACATGTAAATATTTCCGATTGGAAGAAATAGTCGTGACACGTGAATGGAATGAATATTCAACCTGCTCCTGACGTTCTCGCTATAAAATTGAGCATTTATCATCACAGGATACTTCCCCTTGACCACTCTCCAGCGCAGCCCCTTGACCCTTTCTCGACTCTCTCCGGGTTCTCCACCCCTGACCAATTAAAGCGACTTCCCTTTCATCATCATCTCGCGATCCTCCCCGGTCTCCCGCGTCGTCCTTCCCCTCACCTGCAGAGCCCAACCCGACCTCTGCCCATCAACGCCACCCACCCGCTCACCCTTCACGCCCCTCGAACAAAGCGTCCGTGGCGATTATTTCCCATTGCCTTTGATGTCTCTGGTCTCTCTCCCAACCCCCTTTCATCAACCCCGTTTGCAGAAGTAAGGGAAGTCCCTTTCGGAGGAGTCTGACCAAAGTCGCGTTTTTAGAGAAAACCGGATGTTTCAACAATGGAGCCATCCGTCATCCGTCGGCTCCTAAATAAAAAAATAAAGTACAAACGGAAAAAATTCCTAAACGAGAAGAATAAGTTTCCAGGAATAATGTAAATAAAAATGTGATTAATATTGTCATGCAATAACAATTGCTAAATTCGTATTGTTATGGTCCTGGTGCTTTTGTTAATAACTGAATCCGGCGTAGCCTCTCGTTTTCAATTGTTGGTTTCCAAGATTTCTTTTGTCGTAGCAATGACTAAATATGTTTAAATTCGCGATACTTTTTGAACATACCTCGTGTGTGTGTGTGTGTGTGTGTGTGTGTGTGTATATATATATATATATATATACACACACACACATATATTCATTCACATGGAAATAGATATAAAGACAAGGGACACATATAAAGAACAACACAGGGGAGGTGTGGAAGGCGAAATCAAGCAGATCACAAGCGCAAAAATATTTCCTTGACCTGGACTTGAACACCGGATCTTTCAACTTGTCGGGCTGATGCTCTAACCACTTGTACTATGATTCAATGGAATATATATACGTACACACACACACACACACACATACATATATTTTTATATGTGTGTGTATGTATGTATGCATGTATGTATGTGTGTGTGTGTATATATATATATATATATATATATATATATATATACATATATATATATATATATATATATATACACACACACACACGCAGGGAAAGGATTTTGCTCCCCTTATCTGATTCTTGAATTTCATACGCCGTTATAGAGCACCTTGGTACTGGGTGTACTCTAACATCACCTACCAATCTGGCCTTGTTGATTACTGTTTTTATGGTGACATATATATAGAGTATAGTGTATGTATATATATACGCATATACATTCTCAACATGTTTATCATAAAAGCTCTACTTCAGGGATTTGTAATTTGGGCGAGCTAACCGGAAGAACGCGATTGACTTATTAAATCAACCAAATAATTGGTTGTGTCGTACAGCATTCTGAAAAATATACTAGTAACTGACCACTAATTAATTGTTTACAATTATAACTGATGTTTCAAAGCATAGGTAGTGTCAAGACGTACATGAAAAACTTGACTGACAGTTTTACAAATAGAAAGGTTACTCATGCCACAATGACGCCAAGATGTTGAAGCGCGAGTTGCGATTGCAAATAGTTGAGCCGACAGTTCCTTCTATGTTTGGAATAAATTGACGGTAGTCACTTACAGCTTACCTTTAAATATGTGCTGAATTTGTTAACTTGGCTCTTCGCAAATAATTTTTCCTCCTAGCAGTTTTATTCGCGTCACTGGCATAATTTAGTTGTAGAATCGCGACACGGCAAAACCGGATTTCTGTCTGGTAAAATAAACCTGCGTGCATGTTAGATGATATAATGCCAGAAATTGACGGCAGTCACCATTGACGGTGGAGTCAATCTGAAATCGAAGCAGCTCGTGCGCAGATCTTCCCTAAGGGAATCTTTCCGTCCCTTCTCCGACTTATGTAATCTAGCTTGCGGAACTTCTGAACTTCCGTCTCCATCGTCACCGCCGTAACCTCCACGGGTCCCCACCGAAGACAAGGCGATTCCCATGTCATCATCTCCCTAGCTTTTCCACTTGATGTCTATTCCTTCGCTCGAAAGTCATTAATCCTCGTTGACCAGGCGGTGCGACGACCTCCACCGTCTCGAGCCAACCTTCCAAAAGCCCTTGTTTTTTTATCTGCAGCGATCCCCGTTCTTTGTTTTACCTTCCCTCCAGGATCCTTGTCCTTCCATCTTTTCTCCTCCATTTCCTCACAACTTTTACTTTGCATTGAAATTAGTTTTGGACGATTCTTGTTCTTTGGGATCTTTAGAAAGTAAGGTTCATGGTATTTTACTCAAACATTGTAACCTTATTTTTTCATCAAATTTAGTCCTATGAGTAAATTAATTTTTTATATCTCTTCACTTTTTTTTTGTCACTTCTCTCATTTTCTAATTATGTATCACTTCGTGTTTGATTATATTTAATAGTTATATCTGACGATGTGCTAGTTAATTCTTGTCTTATAATAATTCTAAGTCTCTCCCGGGGTGTGTTGCATGCTTTCTTTGTTTCACTAGGACCCTTTCGAATCCCCCTCTCTAAATGCCCCCCTGTAATCCCCTTTTATAATAGTTTCATCTCGCTTTTTTTATGCAACTTTAATAATGTCTCGTTATCATATTCTCTCGCGTTAAAGTCGAGGTGTCATAAATTTTGAATTACTTCTCGGTCATATCATTGGTACTCTCACGGCAATGTATGATTGGAGGATTTTCCCAATTATTTGAAGTAGTATTCCTCCGTCTTTTTAGCCATTGTTCAGCACATCAAAAATCTTTAGAATTGATAAAAAGATGGAATAGTGTTGTGTTGAATGTTGACATCAATTCTCATGTTTCTCTCCCTGCATTGACTTGACTTCAAACGCACGCTTTCCATTTACTCAAGTAGACCATTCACCCAATTGAGTGTTCGCATATTTTGTTCATGATTTTTATTATTATTATTAAAGATTTTCTCCAAATATTAAAATGGAAGGGCCTTAGTAGAGTATTTTGGTGTAAAACACTAATCGTAGTGAAGTGAGACATTCAGGATTGAAATCTGTCAATTAGGGACAAAAGCAGCGTGATGTCATTTTTTGAACGGCGCCATGCCTACCCCATATTTATTTTTCTAAAATACAAGTATTTCTACTTGTTCCAGAATAAAAAATAAATGAAACCGAATGTAGCTCCATTTGCTGAGAGTAAAGCTCACAAGATTGCTCAGCTCTACGTCGCGTAAAAACCACATGTTCAGCAGAGTAGGGGTCCTTTTCAAGTACTCCCCGCGGTTTTCCATAAAAATCTGCTGTCCAGAACATTATCCAATATTGATCAGTTTAATCACAGTGTATTGAAATTCCAAAGATAAAATGATATCCTTATAATATTTGTAGCCAATTGATGTCGTAACTCGGAAGTCATTTTGTTGAATATCGGATGCCAAAGTTCTTAGGGTGTTGTTTAATATCACTCGATACACACACTCATATTCACACAGATATATATATATATATATATATATATATATATATACATATATATAGATGTGTGTGTATATATATACATATATATATATATATATATATATATATATATATATATATATATATATATATATTTCCTATTCCTTTTCCTTATATCTATATCCATATGAGTACATAGAGATATGTAGATACATATACATATCTATATGTATATGTATACATATATATATACATACATATATATATATATATATACATATATATATATACATATATACATACATATATATATATATATATATATACACGAACATATCGAAGTTAATATTAGGATGCTAATATGTCACATATTGTTTTTCAGCAAAATTTAAGTATTTGATGTCCTATGACACTAATATTCCCATCCGCCTTTCACTTTTCTTCCTTGCAGGCATGAGGATATTGGTGATGCTCCTCTTGGATACCCTGCCCATGCTAGGCAACGTCCTCCTCCTTTGCTTCTTTGTCTTCTTCATCTTCGGCATCGTGGGAGTGCAGTTGTGGGAAGGCATACTCCGACAGCGGTGCTTCCTCGCCCAAATTCCCAACATCACGTACCCGGCGTGAGTATCTCTGAACGATAAACACAAACAAATTGGTTTCAGATTTAATCTTGGACGCTTTCACATCTTTTGCCTACATTTCTACTGCCTTCTTCTCGATCGTTCTCGGAGGAGGTCACCAAAATATTATATGCCCCACTGTCGGTCGAAGACGCCATCAGGTGGTAATATAAGGATAATCGATTGTCTTTATTTTCGGCTTCTGAGTCGTTTGGTTATAAACCCGCGTGTGGCCATGGCTACTTTTCCTTGCTTTGCGTTTGAGATAAAATCAGGAGACTGATGTTACTGCCGTGCTCTGTGATGGTCGGTGAGCTGCAAAGACGTGCATTAAGCAGTTCAGAAGGCAATTAGGTAAACTAAACAGAGTACCCATACGTATGACAGGGTTTAATGAGCAACTATATTGCTTCCACATAGATGAAGAATGAAATAACTGATTGCCAAATAGTTTTCACTTTGGATTTCACGAAAATAGAAAATTATATATTGGCTATCAGTCGGTATTGGCCTATGGTTACTAATATATTTTATATTCAATATGTTTAAAGTTATTCAAAAAACCAAGAATCATTTTTGTAATCACCTAAAATTTTAACCTCCCAAAAATTGTTATTTTTTCGTGTTTATTATTCATTTTTTCGCTTATACCGTTAAATAACAAAATAGCATTCAAAAGTTATATACTTTTTAAACCTAAGAATTTGTGGAACTATTTGCGAAAATAAAGTTTTTCGGGTATATTCAGTGGGATGTAAGTATAATCAATTTTCATCCTTTAGAGACTCTGTCTAAGAATTTAAAATTATACAAAATATATCGAATGTCCAGCAATTAAATATTTGAAGAACCAATTTATCCTTCAGTTATTCCCTCTGCATATACCTGTTAAAGTATTTAAATAATATAGTTTATTGGCTAAGGGACTAAGGACTAAGAAAATAAATTTGTGTAATTGGCTATAGTGGCTTGACATTTTGTTATAGAATAATTACCAAAAATATAAGTATAAATTTGAATTTGATTTAGTTTGTACCGCTTGAACTAATAATTTGCATTGGTCATGCGGAAAATTTAACGATGTACTCCAACGCGGTAGATAATTTAGCTTTGCATTAATTTTTATAAATTATTTTCGTAGAGTTTTGGGTTTATGAAATGTACGTGTAAAGAAACGCAAACTGTGCGGTAATATTTAATACTCTCAGAATTTCCATGAGGATACCTTTCATTGGTATCGCGAAATTGATCAAATTGTTTTTGTAAACTTATAAAATAGCTAAGAACTCAAAAGTTGTGTTTAGGTGAATCCATGTCTCCACCTCTCAACTAGATCCATGAAGACGCAGTCATTTTTTGGATTTATATCGAAGCCAGTTGACCACAAATAAGTATGTTTTGTAAATGTAATATTTTAGCACCTTATAAGTACCATTTTTTCCTCTATTTTGTCTCACCAATAATATTGTATTTTTCAAATTTGCTAAGTTATTACATCGCTAATTGTAATATTTTTGTCGCGTAATTTTTTTAACTATGTAGAAATGCAAGTAGAATTGAGTAATTTTTATGTTTTTTTTAGATTGATATGAGCGTTATACTTGTTTTTCATTTAAACTCATTTACTTTTTTTCCAATATTTCCTCATATTCGCTATTTTTACTTCAATGGCAAGGCGTAAATGGTGGCTCGAAGCATTTGTACCGCATAACTGCCACACGCAAATTGCACAGCTGAAAATGACCTCTGCCGAGCCATATTCGTTTGATTGCTTAACTTTCTTTGGACACCTTATCCGTATATTTTTCTATCCTAATAGCAAACTCTTAATAAGTTATTGAGGCATGTTCGTAAAGAATCGTGTCACGCATATCTCAGGCACAGAAAGCAATGGCTCTCCAATATTCACTGCTGCACTCTTCACTTTCAACGTGGTGTTGTTACACTGCAGGCTGTAAATTATCCTTGCATGAGTGCCGCTTTTGTGAAGTTATTATTTCTAAAATATCTGTTAAACCACTCCTCCTAATTTAATGAAGAGGTATGCCTTTTTTTAAAACAATTTACTGTTGTCATACGTATTACTTAATTCCGGAAATGCAGTGTGTTTTTAAATATCATTATTTGATTTAAATCTGGTTATGATATTGCCATAGATTATCATTAATGAAGTGGAATGATTGCTATCCAAATTGAGAAAGTCAACAATTCTACTTCGAACTGCCGAATTGAAAAACGCTTTGCCAAATATGAGTCAAATTACATCAAAATTCAGTAGTGCTCAGTAGAAAAGTATGCATGCTCCTCGTAAAATTCCATTCGTTTTTAAAATTTCCCATTCACTTTTATGATTTCAGAATAATCTTCTAATCTCATATAAATAAAGTCATTACAGCTCCTCTTGTTTCAATTGTTCAAAGTTAATCATTTTATTTAAGTGGAATTAGGAATGCATGTGGAATTTTTTCTCTTATTCCCGCCAAGAGGACTTGACAGCAAAGGTAGGACATTTGCAAATGAAAGGATGGATGAGCGGGTAATTATTATAATGAATGACCCGCGATTCAAATGAAAGGTCAAATAGTTTCACGACACCCTGATTTTTCGTTCTGTTACAGGCACCTCGGAGACTATTTCACGATGAAGGTCAAAGTGACACTGTAAGCCTCTATCTCTCTATCTATCTGATAACTCTAAAAATCCTAACCATGTCAACTCACCCTACAGTTTTATGCTACTAACAGATTTTAAAACCAGTGGAAGCTACCATTTTAGAGTGGTATTTTTAATGTTACTAATTCACTGACATGAACCCTTTCCCAGTAAATACATGAATATTGAATTCCCTTGTAAACATTTCCAAAATAATTCATCTTCGTAGATGAGAATTAACGAGGTAGAATACAAATTTCTTCTCAAAATGCCCTATCCCTTTTTGTGAGTCACTTCCGTAATGCACAGAGATTTGTGGTTCGAGGAATCTCCTAATGAATTCACTTTTCACGGCGCGCATAACTTATCTCAGGGAACATACCTCGTAAAAAAATGATTATTCGAAGTGAAATGTAATTTTCTCTGTTCTTAAACGATCATATCTGTCTGCATTAGCACAGAATATATCCAGTTCCCTCGCGGAAAGAAATCTGTGTCTAATTAACCAGCTAAATCCCGGAAAGAGCTTGAAATTTCAATGTGGAAAAGTTTTAAACCTAAAAGTGATAATTTTCGAAAGCAATATACCATTAAGCAATATGGATCTGTGAATTCAAGTAAACGTCCGTGATTAAGCTAGAGAAATACATGATTATCATTGGCCAGAGAGGTACTAAAACCGGATTTAAATCAATCCTGTAAAGGTATCAAGTTGTCTTGGTAAAAAAACGTTTATAATTTCTAAGCCTATCTAATATTTCATGTAACTAAGGATACGATTATTTGGCTGCGTAGGTTTCCGTGGCGGTGGTTTTAAGGATTCTGCATTATCGGGTTTCACCGCGTCGTTGTTTGACAGGCGTCTTCAGGTCGAAGACCTTAAGACGCCGAATGCAACTTCGGCGAAACTGTTGTCAGCATCAAACAACGACGCGGTGAAACCCGATAATGCAGAATTCTTTAAGGATACGATTGCTAACTATCCACAACTACCTGTTACCGTTCTACACTAAATTCAATCGCTGAATAATCACAATAAATATTATTTAAACAAAAAATTATTTATAATTTTTTTAGTCGACCATTAATTCTGCTAAGTTATTTTTCATAATTGAAAATATTTACAATATATCACTGCCATTTTAGTCCAAAAAATATATTGATATAAATATCATATTTCCAAATTATTGTATACCAGAATATAAAACTCCGGCCCAAGATAATTTGAGTTTCAATAACATTTAAAATAAACTCCAAAGAAGAAGAGTTAAAAATAATTGTTCAATAAGTATAATATATTTATATGTTTATATATATATATATATATATATATATATATATATATATTTCCTCTCTACCTCAAATCTCATGCACGAGTCCTATGCAATTTTATTTATGTAGGTTCATTCCCCATGTGAAAACACCACACTCACCCGAAAATGAGTCTTTGATTATATTCTGCAGCAAAAAGATTATATGGCATAGAGCTGGAAATGCTGAAATAGTCTTCAGTTTGAGAATTAAAATATATTCATGTACAAAGGACTGCCAATCTCTTTGGTTTCACGCTTCAAAATGCATGAAATGTTCCCACGCCACAAGCTGGATGGGAATTACTAGATCTGTAAATAATAACGCTAACCTTTCCTTAGCTCATCTTATGTGATGGCGACGCATTTCTAGCTGTGGAAACAGAATGAAGCAAGCCTATGTAAATAAAAAATTTCTCGGATCACCATGGATATGGTGTTCTTGCTTTTCTCAGTCTGTTCTGCTAAGGAATCTTCCACTATCGACACCTGTCCCCCACTCTCCTTGACCTTTACGAGATAATAGGATAATTTAGCTTTATAGCTACTGCCAGTCCTCGACGTGCGACGTATCTACCACAAACGATCCGTAAGAAATAGCATTCAATCAAATAGCACTACTCAGAAATTGGAGCTTTAGTCACAAATTAAATGGGGAGGTTTAATTTTCATTCAGGAATGAAATGGAACTTAATATGAACTATTTATTTAGCTTTATATGAAAATTCTAACTTTAGATAGTTGATGCAAATAATTATAAATTGATTAAGAATCATTGATGTTTTTGTTTTGATGGAACTTAATTGATAATACTGTACTCGAGAAAGAATGTGACGCTTCGGATACTGATAAGCCTTCAGTATTTAATGGCCTACTAAGTGCGAGGACTGTCTGTGTTCATTTGTTGGCATGATTCACAAAAACGCTAATAGTTTATGCATCATATCTTTAGGAATAAATGACATTAGTTTCCAACTCATTCATCGTAATTGGATTACTCTCGTCGTTAAATAATTGCTTTGTTTATTTCCGATCTTCCGTAGGGAGCTTAAGTTGGTTTCCCTGATTTGTTTTCAGTATTAATGTTGCCTAGATATGGCTCAAAAATTTTTGAATGGAGTGCTCTAGTTACTTGTGAGGGTTATCAAAGACCGAAGCACAAGAGGAACGTATTAAACAGCTAAAACGAAGGCGGAGGATGGCCTAAAGAATGGGAGTGTGGCAGGTACTGGACATCTAAAAGTTACCAATATTATTATGTTTGATATTTCAACCATACTCAATCGCATGAGTTTCACAAATTCTTTAATTAAGATTTTCGTCAGCTTAGGACTCATTCTACAGCTATATCATTAAAGCATTAAATAGGGCTCCACACATTCATCTTTTGATGACGATTATTTAAAGCTCTTCTAAAGAACAAAACGGTGGAGGGTTATTTTGGATTCTTGGTCTTTGTACAATTGTGTGCAGGAAAAATTCAGTGACAGTTTTAATCGGCATGAGTTTTAGAACTGAACACTGATCCTATACCTTTCTCACATCTTTCATCTCACATTCCTTTCGCTTCTTCGCAGTGAACATATATTCGTATTCCACCGGTTAATTATTCCACTGCAGCGACTAGAAATGTGTGAAGATTCAACATTATTTCCAACAGATCAAGCTCATGAGAGCTCATGAAAATATTCCTTTTGATCTGCATCTGCTCTAAATATCCACTTGATCACTGTGATTTCAAGGAAAAAATTTCATCTCGTGGAGCTCTCCCCTCCCCTTATGGACGAATTTTGTAAACTATATTCCGGCGTCGCAAGTTTCAGTAGTTGCTCTTTGTTCAATGATTGGGAAATTTTATCTTGTGGTTTGCTACCGTATACACCCGCAGCCCTTCGTACCGAACGCTTGATACAAATGTCGCGTAACGCTGTGAATAATTCCTCTCAAGCTCGATCAGAGAAAACGCTGAGCCTTAAGCTTTCGCTTTTATTACTTATAATATTATCCATTCAGTTTATTTATTGTCCATAGGTTTTAGGTATTTGTTCGCTGGGGGACATGTTTTCTCAGAAAACAATTGGATGAGAATCTATCCTTCAAGATTTCTGCACGGCGGAAAATACCAGCATTCTCGGGGATCTCGTAACTTCGGCACAAGGACATTTTTGAATGAAAATAGGGAATTATTGAGTGGTTCAGTACTATCTCACGGTATACTGAAACCTTTTCCGTTATCTTGTGGATCAAGGCTTAGACAAAATGATCTTATCTTTGTCCAAAACTCCCTAATGAATAATCAGCCCTCTTTCAAAGCTATTCAAGCTGTTGTATAGATCTTAATTTCAAGATATAAAATCTACGCTACGCCGCCACCTTTCAAAAATCGAAATCCACATTCGCATCGTCATTTAGCTCTGCCTGTTCAAGTAAAGTGCAACTTTGCATCAGAAAATTTCATATCAATGTACAGTGTTTGTGAGGTTAATTGCGCATATGTTGTAAAGAACCATCCTTAAAAAAATGAAAGCAATCCAGCGATATAATATGTATTAATATTTTTTTACCCAGCTAATTTCAAATCGCTAATGATAGCATCAAGCAATATAATTTTGTGGCGGAAGCTCAATAAGTGCATCAGCAAACTCCGGAGGAGATACGTATACGATTAGGATTCAAACTCTCCTCTTATGTTCCAAAATTTTGGCAGCGTATGAGACAAAGATAAGTGCATTTCATGTTTTACTTCCATCAGGATAATTCGAAGGATCCATGAATCAGGGACGGGACTTGTTAAAAACTTGCTCACGTCGGGTAAATACGGAGTTTCCAGACGGTTTTAATCCTCCTCTAATCCCCGTATTCCCCGTGGGGTTGTCAAAACCCTGTCACTCATACTCCTTCCTCTCCTTTTTCTTCTCGAAAAGAAAAGCAACCCGGCACATCGTCACGCAGCATGCATCCCTCCAACGTGTCCTCTTGGCGGTTCCGTTTTCCTACCTCCAATAACCATGCCTAGATGGTGTCCTAAAATTCACCGAAAATGTTTATGTGACAGTGGGAATTCCCGCGTCCGAGGGCACTATCCTTTATTCAAATTAATTATTGATTACGAAGTCAACTTTGATTTTTATCTTTTTCACTTGCCCTTGGTTGAATTAATTCTGCATACGCATTCATGCGGCTGAGATAATATGAGTCTAATAAAGCTTTCTGTTCAACACAAATGTAAACATTGTACTCTTGCACGCATTTATTAGCGGTGTTCGCAGTTATTAGTCGTGCTAACACAATGAGAGCTATACGTAGTGATGTCTGCAAAATAGGCTACCGGGTCCAAAGATACTGAGTGACTTTGATGAGACTTGCTATATGAGAAAGTACTACCTTGATCAAAAAGTTCCCGGAATAACCACCGTGTGGCGCTCCCATAGTTCCGATTTGAGTTCTGTTTTTTTTGTTAAATTGGTACATCTGTTGTTGATATTCCCTTTAAATCTTAGTGTCATAACTTGACATTTGCAAAAGTTACGTAGCCAAGAGTACATCTATCTCTGTGTGGTTTGGCGATTTTTTACAATTTCAGAAATGGATTTAAATTTGCAACAACGAACTGGTATTAAATTTTGCGTAAAAAACGGATTTAGTGGCGCACGGACGTTGGAAATGTTGGAAAAGTGTTTCGGCAACGATTCTCTAAAAAAAACGGTCGTTTACCAGTGGCACGAGCGGTTCAGAAGTGGTCGTGAGTCAATCGAAGATGATGAACGCAGTGGCAGACCATCGACATCGAAAGTCGGTGAAAAAATTGATAAAGTAAAAGAAATGTTGGTCAATAACCGCAAATTAACCATCAGAGAAATAGCGGAGGACTTGAACATTGCCTATGGATCCGCCCAAGACATTGTGGTTAATGATTTGGGTTTCCGTCGTGTAGCAGCAAAGTTGGTTCCAAAAGACCTCAATTTCATGCAAAAAAGAGACCGTGTTGACGTCGCAAAAGACATGATTTGCGAGGCTGAATCCGATCCCACATTCATCAAAAGGATCATTACTGGAGACGAGACGTGGGTTTATGAGTACGACACGCAATCCAGACATCAGGCAAGTGAATGGCGTTCACCAAATGAGCCGAGACCAAAAAAACCACGTCGTTTTCAGTCAAAAAAGAAGGCAATGCTGACGGTTTTCATGGATTACAACGGTGTAGTGCATCATGAATTTTTGCCAGAAGGCCAGACAGTAAACAAAGAGTATTATTTGGGCCTTATGAGACGTTTGCGTGAAGCAATTCGCCGAAAGAGACCAGAAATGTGGGCAGAAAACTCGTGGATTTTGCACCATGATAACGCACCGTCGCACAGTGCTATCATTATTCGTAATTTTTTGACGAAAAATGCAACAAATACCATCCAACAGCCACCGAATTCACCTGATTTGGCTCCCTGTGACTTCTTTCTGTTCAATCGAGTTAAAAAACCATTACGGGGAACGCGTTTTAGCAGCCGAGAGAATGTAATGGAAAAATCCCAGGAAGCACTGATGGACATACCGAAAACCGACCGTAACTTTTGCAAATGTCAAGTTATGACACTAAGATTTAAAGGGAATATCAACAACAGATGTACCAATTTAACAAAAAAAAACAGAACTCAAATCGGAACGATGGGAGCGCCACACGGTGGTTATTCCGGGAACTTTTTGAATAAGGTAGTATGTCAACATGTGACTTATACAGCAATATAAATTCATTAATAATTTTAGCGTGTTATTATGGGGTTTGTAAAGCAATCTTTACATATGTAAGAAAGATGCTTGGTTCCAGTTCACGTAAGATACTCTTTTCAACTTGACTTTTTCATCATTGGTTGCTTCTGTACCTTTCTATATATTTCTCAAATTCAAGGGAGGCAACACTCTACAGTAGGAAAAAAATTATCTCGTCTAAAATTGCAGGGTGATTGTACAATAAGGATAATTTCAGGGGATGGTATGTAAAAAGTAAGATTTTGATTCATTTCTTTCCGTTCAAGTCTCGTTATATTTCTCCAAAAAAAAAACCCTCTTCTCGCCATGTGAAAATCAAAATTTCAGAAATGTATGAGTTTTTCCCTCGATTGTTTTCTGGCGTCCCTTTTCAATGAATTTTCATATGCGCCTTTGTTACAATGCGTATTATATAGAGGTACCGTATAATGCAAACGCTTATTTCATTGGGTATTATAGTGTTTTGAACGTATTATAGTTTTCTAATGGTTGATAGTATCATTGAAATCAACCCTTCAAAATCTCCCCCCCCCCAGATAACATAAGTAAGTTGTCTCACTTACATTGACCAAAAACGTATGTGTCCTAGCGTAGAGGATTTTCTCTATTAGACTGTAAGCCATGCAATAATAGTACGAAATTACAGCAGAGTATTTTTTATATTAGAACGGTACGGAAAATATTTGTTAAAACTGTATGGATACTCGTTATGATGATTTTGGGTGGTATGAAACGCGAAAAAGAACCTCAACCCGTACCTCCCTGTAGTCCTTTGCAGAAGGGGGGCCCATCTCCTCACCCCTAACAAGATTCCTTGCCCTACAAGCGGCGTCCAAGGGCAGAAGAGAGGAAGGAGACTACGGACGCTCTGACCACTAGACTATCACGGGTATAAATTGATTTGAAAATTTAATTTACAATAATTTGATGTTATGCGAATATCCTGAAATATCCTGCTATAGTATGTAATCCATATGGAACCGGTTTGATTGCAGAATCAGGAAGATTGATGGGAAGAGGACCTAGATTCGTTAAGTAATATTGGATTTAACAGCGTGGCAAGATTTTTATAATTGCATTTCCGAGTTAATCCCTTAAATAAATTAGAAGCCAGGATCTCATTTGCTAATGTCAATAAATTAAATATTAACCCCGTTGTAAATACTACGGTAGGAAAGAGTTTGAAAATAAGACATTAACTTTATGACCGAAAGATTTTTAAATGACCATTTTTTCTCACGAATGATAAATGATCGACGCAATGGTCGCAGGGTCATTGAAGTTGCTTAGGAATTATTTTTATTATAAGTGGCCTCATTCATGGGCATTAATGAAACTACCTCTCGTATAGTACATACACAGGGCAATGTTTAAAACGAAAACACGTAAATTTAGTCGTAAAACTTATTTACATCGTTTAAATAAATAACTTCTGTTATTGTATAACATATAGCATTCTATTACTTTTGAATCGCGGATATCGGTATGGCGGCAGCACCTCCTCAGCTAAATCCGAGCGGTAACTTACAAGATAACTTGTCTATGTATGTGAATGAACAATATTGGGAAAATAAATCAAATCCGATAGATATACGAAGTAGGCCAAGAGTACGTCAGCCTTGAATCTCGTAGCACGGCCATCGTGGCTGCCGGTGCGAGTACACGCTTAACATACAAGTGGTTTACACGGGCAGCATCTACACACCTTGATGGACTGCTTTTCCGCTTAACATCACGTTCGTTTTAGGTGATCATTCAAAGCCAAAATAACAGGCAGTTGGGTGGAGTTATCCTTTTTGGAATCGAAGGAAAAAGTTGTACAACAACGATCGGGAGGGAAGCAAGCCCCAGACGGAACAAAAGCGAAGTGGAATGTGAAAGGCATGTGTTTGGGTGGATGGGTAAAAGAAAGAGGAGGGTAGGACTGTTGTGGGGACGGGATGAATGCTGCGGGGGAGTGATCAGACGAACCTCACGGGTGCTCGGGGAAATCCTACTCGCCTACGCGGCCTAAGGACAAAGCACGGCCGCCCTCCCTTTTTAATTCCTCGCTGGCTCAACGAATCTTTAGAATCTCGCCAGGGACATACAGAGAGGCGAAGTTAATCATTTCCTGAAAATAGAAAGGTACATAAATCGCGTTTATTTCCCCTTCCCACGCTTAGAAAGACATGAAAAACCCCGGTGCTCACTGCAACATATTTTCTCCGACACCACTGATATGAAAGAGCAGCATACATGATGAGCTTCAACAGTTCTGGGGCAGTATTTTTCGATTTGATTTAGCTATGGACATTTATCAACTAGCGAACAGGAATCTGAATGACTCGAAAAAGAATTCATTAACGTTATTTGATAAATAAACCCAAAAATTTGTTGAATGTACGGAAGGTGATGTAGTCAAAATTGTGCCTGTTCGAAATGTTTAATAAAACAAAAGGGTAATTATGTCAATGGAACGAAATAAGAAACAAATTAAAGCCACTTCAAATTACAGATACTGTGTACTTTTTTTGAATAGGTACAGGACCATTTAGGAGATTTCCCATTTGAGAGGATTCTGTTGTCAAGTTAGGCTCGAGTCTTCAGGCAGACTATCTAAAGCAATCGCTAAAATCAGAGGGTTTCACGGAAAAAAAATTGAAAAAACCAATTCTAGAAGTATTAGGTCTCAGTTTTTATAACGAAGTTAGATCTCTTAAACTGAAATTGGAATTAGTGACTCAATAAAGGTTATAATAGACCCCATTATAGTTTTTAAGTTTTTAGAATTGTTCTGAAATTTCTCTGAGTGACCGCTGTTTTACCTTGAATAGCTGCATTTAAAGACATTATTCCCTGTCAATGGATTCCTTCTTGATGACGTTTTGGCATTCGTGCAGTGTCAAACTTTGGGGCAAGCCTATTAAATCTCATGCACCCTGACCGATGTAACCCGTAAAGGAGGAGGCCCTCTCCCATATCCCTATCAAGCAGTGTCATTAATAGAATCATTATCATGCCGTAAATGCTTCTGGATTCATAATTTTAAGCAACAACAATAGGCATATTATCCTTATCCATCTTATATGTCTTCCTTTCTCTCTCTAGCCTTCTCCAGCAGTGCTGTTAAGTGCAGACTAATGATTTATGTATAGCAAACTTTCTTCCTTCTCCACTCATAGTTTTCGGCTCAGTGTGTGTCGATACGCCTTTGAAATAGAACGCGCTTGCGGCCAGTTAGTGACTGCAAAGGTCCAAAGTGACGTGTTGTGTGCTATCTGCCTCGAATGTGTATGCGTCTTGTGCTGACTGCCTTCATGTTCTTGTCGGTGCACCCCCCAATTACCAAGAAACCATCCACCAATCAGCCTGCACGGATTGGGTGTATATATTTTTAGTGAATTGAGTGAACTGCATGCTTTGCCCCACGCCAAATGTTGAATTTCAGGTTTCTTTGTTTCCCGCGAGGAGGAGCGGAGGTTAGTTTGGATCTCCTCTGCTCCGCAAGACGTGACTGATGCTTAAAATGGTTTGGTGGTTTAAGTGTAAGACAAAAGGTATGTGGACCATTGCATGAACTTAGCAAAACTGGAGTGTGTTTTTTTTTTCTAGGAGGAAAATGTCTAAAATTTAGAATGAATATTGTGTGTGACCGAATGTGGATGACCCAGTTCTGGCGCTCCAACATTTTAGATGGCTTGGATCGTTTCTCTTGAAAGAATAAACGGAATTCAGTCGAGGTTTTTTTTTGCACTGATCATTTTACAAAAATGTATCCACCAACTTCTCTCTTAATCAATTAATACCGTGGTAAAATGGTTTAAATCAAATGTAAATAATCTTAGTTCTTCAATGAATACGTCGGCATTTAATGTTCACGGATAAATTGCCACGAAAGATTCCTTTTTCTCAATTTATTCAGTAAAAAAAACAGAAAATAACCAGCTCTGGCATGTGCCTTACATTTTTTATGCATCATTTGAGATGTGCTTAACGTTTTGATTCCTCCAATTCCGTCGCGGTCGAAATATTGAATGAAATTACTCGCAACAGGTGAGTCACATGAGCAAAAATATTATAAGAATACTATGCTCCCAATTGGATGAAACGTGGAGTCATTGAAATGGGTCGAGAAAAAAATTCACCGGTTAGACATTAGTTCAACCTGATTCGGAATGCACGACAAATATTAGAAATCCATCAGAGTTATGCTAACTAAATAAAGCAATTAACTGTAAAGCATAACCGCCAGATTTGCGAGAAACAACTAAGAAAAGAAAGTTAACGTGATGGCGTAATTGTTGAAACTAAAACAAAGTTTGAAACTAAAAGTGCCGAATTAGAAAAGCAAGATTTAAATATATTTCTTCCTTCGCCATATTTTTTTATGAAAAACACCAGGATCGGCGATACCGCAGTAGCCAAATTTTCTTTAGAGAATTCTTTTAAGAGTTCTTCAGCCCCATATTTTCACCACTACAAATTGAATTTGTACTTCCGACACCCGGTAAATTAATAAGCATTTAGGATCAACAAGTAAATTGCCAAGTATCTCTTACCAGTTCAACATATCCTCTTGTAAATCCACGAATCTACGAATATTTCTGGTGGTAGTGAAGTCAGAGAGAAAAATATTTTAAATGCATGCCTTACATGAGAGCGCAATGGCAAGAAATATTCCAGACAAACGCTCGAAATCCATAACTAGAAAAACGCAGTTCCATCAACGTTTGTAGATTAAGATCATTTGATTTGAAATTCATACCCGGTGTGATGGCGATTCCTTGCTTCCATCATAGCAACAAAAAAGTCTCAGATTGTAGACAGTTTACACTGACGAGACAATATCAACAATTACACGAAAAATTTGTCAATCGTTTTGAATCAGTTATCTTTAAGAGGAATCTCGTCTGAAGGCCACGTCTCAAATAGTTCCATGTCTGACCCAAGTCCCTAACCGACCTCGGGAAACGTTTTCGGATCGATACGACGTCAAAAATCTTGGCCAATGCCTTGAAAAACGTGGTAAATCAAGAACAGAAACCAGACACGAGTGAACTTTGCTCTCGTTCCTCGATCTTATAGTCATCATTGATTCAAAAATCGTTGCAGTTATTGAAAAGAGTATGGAGATTTAGGCATGAAAAAAATTAAGAATTTTATAATAAATCATTTCCCCCACAAACACCCCATTGCAATGTAAATTAAGATGTCAACATAATAATTGCAACTTTCTTTGATGATGTCCCGTAGGAAAGGAAAAGAAACTTGTCTAGCCTAAAACTTGTGGCACTGGAATTTTAGATTTTATTCCAGCCATTACCATTTAGTGCTTAATTCTAGGTTGCGTAACCCTTCATTGTAAAAAATTAGAAAGAACGATTCTTCTTTTGTAGGTAGACGAGTATGTATATAGATAAATACGAGTACGAGTATATTATTGATAAGTAATGTTATCTTAGCATATAATACGACCCTTGGGTCAGATAATACTGCATAGATAATCTATATCAACACAAACAAAAGGGAAAAGTGAAACTCACGTTTATCAAATTAATTCATTTCCAATCCCAAATAGTTCATTATATCTATTCAGTAACTAATTTTTTTTTCAATCAGAGCTAGAAATTATGTTGAAACTTCTGATTGTCTGAGTTTCAATTCAAAGGAGGAAGTACATTCAACATGATTCTCAAAGTTTTAACTATTACGTTTCCAAAGCAATAATCAAAGATTTTATTCGGTAAATCATAAGTTAATGACAGTTTTTGATCATTCCACTTGGAGGCGCTACTCTCTTGACCGTAGGCGACAGAGTTTAAAACTATTTGATTAAAAAAATTAAAACGAGCTTCATATCGGTTAGTCAAGGCGATAATGACTTTGTTTATTACTTCATGGCACTAATATGACGCCAGACTTCCTGCTCCTCAACCGTAATAAATTCTTTGATTCCTACGGTAAACTCTAAAAGAGAATGCATTTCATGTTTTCAATCAAAACTTATTTGAATCTCCTTAATAGAACTCCACAAATCATTTGCGTGAACAATTAACTGAAATGCATAATCACTCTCGCTGGTTATCCATAAGGATCTAAAGGAGAGTAAATTCGGTTGAGAGATCGAATGAATCTTTCTCCTTCTCCATGCTTCGGCTTCCCTCCTTCCCCCGTCGTCCTCACCCCGTCGGAGGCGCAGCCTCCGAGGTGACCTCGGTCGGGGGAGGCGGCGGCGACCGAGGGATGCGTCTGCGGGGGTCCCCTCCCGCGGTCTATTCCCACCACCCCTTGGAGCTATCGATTCCGTTATTTTTGCCTCGAATTCCCACCTCCCCCCAGGTTTCTTTTCTCCTTCCAGCATCACCCCTCTATCTTATCCCTTTCCCTGCCCTTCGCCTCCCACTCACCCCTCCCCCACGGCATCCCCCGAAATCCTCTCTCTCCTGCATCTATCCATCCTTCCCCACCACCTCCCACCCACTTGGAATAGTACTTCGAACAGAGAACGAACTTGCTCCGAGAGATTCAGGTTCCATAAAATAAATCCTCTCCTGATTAGTAAATTAGTTGGAAACGCTCATAAACTTGGGGGTAGGCGCCCGTGTTTTTTTATAGCTGTAGATGTAAAAAGTGACCAATTCCCCTCTGCCGTCTCCACTATCCCTGTGCAAGGAGTGATGTTTGCGTGGAATAATTAGAAGAATGTACTTTCATATTTTACCACCTAGATTGAAGAGTGAGAGGGAAGAATAGCAAATACCTCCCGAAGAATGCATTCACGAATACAGATACTGAAAATTATTTAGTGTCACATCAAACATTACAATTCGAGAAACCCAGATCATGTCGTAAAGCAACAATAAAGCCGTTGTGCAAATCCAAATAAGGAAAGAGGAAAAAATGACTTGAAGAACATATATAAAAGCGTCAAATTCAAGAAATATTTATTTTACAAAAAAAACAAACAAATATGAAATAATGATCTAAATCCTCTGTGAAGACAATAAAGTAATACTATTATTGCATTGAACCGTCATATTTTACTTCTACCTTAACGTGCTGTATGGGCTTATGCGTTCTGATGACCGCCAGAGCCATGCTGGTGAGAGAAGTGATAATTTACTCCTAATAGGTTCACACATACCAGAAAGTCTGAAGGGTAGGTGCCTCAAGAAAGGTAATCAGCTCAGTGTCTGTTCCTCAGTGCGGTGGCTGCAATGATGTCTGACCCCAGTGGGCAGCTATTGAGTGATGCTTTTACGCTAAAAGCTCTATTGAGGAAGGCAACGGGAAACTACCACAATCCTTTATCCCTAGAGTCTATGGCTAACACATATGGATATGCATTCTGGAAGCAACGGGACCCAGGGACGTTTGTCATTCCCGTCTTCGGGAGAGGAAGGGCTCCCGCGGTCATCAGCAAAAGAAAACCTGGACAAGCAGAATAGCCAGTAGCAGTGAATAAGAAGAGGAATTAGGGGGCCAAACTAAATAGGGACTTATTGTGGTAGGACGATATTGAGGAAAGGGAAATTAGAAAATGAAGCGGGAGATAGAAAGAGGGATTATAGATATTTTATGGCTTGGAAGGATGCCGGGGATTACTGGAGCAATAGTCTTGTAGAGTGAAATACAGTGGAGGGGAAAAGAGCAAGAAATGGGTGACAATGTATTGAAAAAAATGTAGGAGCAAGGATTATGAGCATAGGAGGTTAGTGAAGAGAGAGATGGTGTGGGGTAGAGGACTACAGTCTAGGGACAGGGGATGACCGCGAAGAGGAAGTAATAGAGTTCTGCTGGAGAAATGGGCTAACCATATGAACACACGGTTTAGGCATGCAGTAGGTATGGCATGAAACTCAAGGAAAACATAATAAAGTATGTGAGGTTTTTGAGGAGAAGGAAAAATAAATAAATGTTATAATTGGAGGGAAAAATTAGTCGGTGTAACAGTTTACCGATCTTGGAAGTATTTCGGGCCGAGACGTTCAGAGTAGTAGAGGCATCAGAATAAGAATTTTATTTGGCAAAGAAGCTTTCACAATTAGGATGTGATTTAGATATTGAGTAGGAATATTTATAAAATATCAGTGAAAACTTTGATGGCGATGAAATGCTGCAAACTGCGATAGAGGGAAGAATTTTTGGCATGGGAGGTAGGAGGAGAGAAAGAATAGGCATTTAGAATGGAATGAAGAAAGGTAAGGAGTATACGGAATAATATAGTAGGTTTAGAGTAAGGTGTCAAGTTTTATCTAATTAACTTAGGCTTTAAGAACTGTACCGGAGGTTAGTCAAAAAAATGTTCGAAATAGGAAAATACCCATTTCATGATGCGCTTGCTTCGGCGAGCCCACGCACACAAAATATTCCTTCGCGGCAGTCAAGGAGATTCGAGGAAGAATAAAAGAAAGGAGGGAGAATAAAAATGGAATGGAATGAGAGATAGATAGATAGATAGATAGATAGATAGATAATGGTCTTTATTTGGGCGAAATTGAGACCAAATGGTCCCTTCTTCCATTTAACCCATCGTCATATAGAGAGAGGGGATGAAAGAAAAATACTAGAATGAAAGAACATCCCCCCGTCGTACGTTCCCTGGCCATCCCTTCTTCTCTCTCCTCCCCAATGAAAAAACACAATGGGAGGCCTTATGAGCCAAAGAAAATGGGAATTAATTTGGTCGACACAGGCATCCGCAATTAAGAAGACAGAAATGTCAATGAAAATAATATTTTCTTATTCTATTTTCCCTGAAGAGACCTTCCTTTTTTATTCTACCTCCTTTCTTTCTTGCAGATCAAAGCCTCATTTTTAAGTCTATGAAATACAAATTGTTAAGCTAATTAATAATATCTCGTCAAATTTAAAACTCCAGACCATGCTCGATTCCTACTTATCTTCATCGCATTTAATTATTTTTACGCGCTAAAATGTGCTCAGGAGAGTGTGGTTTTGATAAATTTAACTGATATGAAGAAAACACAGTAATAGGAATGTGCTTAGTGAATTCTTATGAATGAAAAAATGTCGTTATTTATAATTTCTTGACTATTTAAACATAAATGATGCCGAGTATTACTTGCAATAATACTTGCAATACCTCAATATTCTCAAATTTTAATTTCTTTCTGAATCCGACCAGACTGAAAAATGCCCCTTCCGTAGCTTATGGTTGAGACTGATACTTTTTGACAGCTCATGCCGATGAATGGATACAGGAAAAAAGATTAGTACTCCACCGCGTAAGAAAATATTTTTATATGGCATGATTTATTACACAATACCATATTTACTACGTACAGTATACCTGAAGATGATAGAGTGTAGTGGACCGCTGCGGTCATCATTCCCTAAGATCTCTTTCGTGTCATTAAGTCGTCGAGTATGAATCACATGGCAACTCATTCTTACGTACGTTCTGCATACACAGCTTTCAAATATCGTCTTATAATTTAATGATACAAATCATGGCACCTCCGTTCGATTTTATGACATATACTGTATATAATTGTCAAAATCTAAATCGTAATTTCATATAAATTTGCTTTATAATTTATTTTAAATTAAACTTTTCTCTGCCTATTTGAATGCCAACAAATATTTCAAATACTTTGAGTATTAAGTAGGCACGTTCAAAATAAAAATAATTACAAAAATGTAAGGGTGGAAGTAATCTTGGAAATTTGCTTAGGAAATGATGCATTCCCTTCTGTTAAATTTGCCTCACGCCACTATACCAATCACTTCCCCTCTCAAGTCAGATCGGACGGATTCCAATTTTTAAAAACGTCATTTGAATTCGTGATTTACGATATCAATCGGTGATTAGATTCCACTGGATGCAGTCCGGTTTGGTTTCATACAAAATGCATTCCTTGTGCCGTACATTTCAAGGGCGCTGAAATTATATGACAAACCATCACAGGAAATTATGATACCCACTGACGAGATAAACTCTTCACTTTCGTGAAATTAACCAGACCTTCTCTACTGCTCTTGAATAGAAAAAGGATGTAAATGACTGAATTGCAATTACTTGTGTCAAGGAGAAGGGGAAAAGTTTGAATATTCATATGTGCGATAAAGCGTTACTTCATCCTTTTTTCGTCCTCACTGCCACAGTTTCAAGCGCATTTTCAATGAAAGAAACATAATAGACCTTCCGTGAGAGAATCTTTTCCTCTTTGTTAAGAGTATTTATGTATCGTTTTTCTTAAACCAATGAAATACTGAAAAAGGGCAATACAAAAGATGTGGAAAGTCAAGTACAAAACGAGGGAGTTGAGCTAGGGAGATGTCTCCATGGTGGCAGGATCCTCAGTGAGGGAATTACGTGGTCAATGTTTTTGCAAGTTTCCTTAGTACTAATTAACAATATCTATTTATGTAGCGAGACAGTAATTTCCATAGATATTTTCGGAATGCGTAGCGAATAGGGGTGAAAAGATCATGTTAGTAGATAGTTAGTAGAAAAGCTACCGGAGACTCAACAACGCAGCTTGAAAGGCTGGCATTCTTACGAACTCGTGACCTCTTGTGTTATTTTTCTCGATGGTTGAATATACGTTCAAATCATGCAGAAATAATTAACCGAGAACCAAATACCGTCTGCTCATTTGCAAATAATTCACTTGGCATCATTTTACTTATTATAAATCTTGAAAAGAAGTTGAATAGCACATTAATATCAATACCCATGTACTGTTTTTTTCCGCGCAAATTCGCGCTCAAGATAGGGTGTAGTTACGTGTTAGCCAACTGACAAGAACGCTAACCTTTATTAATTATAGGGTGCGTCTTCCGGCCCGGGGTATTTCGATATTTTTCAGTCCGAACCCAAGAGATGTGTGTGTGTGCGTGTGTGGCTGTGCGCTTTTACGTCTTCATGTGGGTGTGTGTGCAAGATTGAATATAACCGAAATATTTCCCTCTCGTGGCATGTTCTCCATCGCGCTTGTCCCTCTTCCGCTCACTAACCCGAATGATTGGGACGCCCAGGCCCCTCGCCTCGTACTACCGCTACCAAGAGCAGGACCGCGACTACATCTGCTCCCGGCCGGACGACAACGGAATGCACACCTGTTCCGACCTGCCGCCGACGAAGGATGGGGAGATGACGTGCAACGGCTCCGCCATCCCCAGCCCCCAGGGCCACTCGGCCACGTCCCCGGCACCCGCCGCGTCCGCGGGGTCCGGCGGGGCCGCGGCCATCTCCAACGTGACCTGCATCAACTGGAACCAGTACTACAGCGAGTGCAAGCCGCAGGGGAATAATCCCTTCCAAGGGGCCATCTCCTTCGACAACATCGGCCTCGCCTGGGTCGCCATCTTCCTGGTAAGGGAAGCCCAATCCGCCCCCCTCTATCTCTACTTGCTTTCACTTGCCTTCATTTGATCCATGAGAGTAATAAATCTGCGTAAATGGACGAGTACGAATACGTCTAATAAATAAGTTAAGGTAAAAAAATGAACAGTATTTTGCATATCACCATTTTATGTGATCAGTATAGTATAGAATCAACAATACAATCGTAATAAATAGATATTTATTCCCTTGTGGGTATAACGTGAGAATTTTATATTGATATGTTAACTGTTTATCACACGAACTTGTTCCTATTAATTCATACTCAGTCAATCAAATATTTCTTTGCGAATTAAATCAAATTGCAAAATCATATCTAATGTACTATTTCAAAGGCGATTCAGTAATAGTGTGCATGAAAAGTAACAATTATTCATATTTCATATTCAAAAGCTTATTTTAAATTCATAGTTATTTTTATAAAAGTATGAGCCAAGTAAAGAAAAGCAGTTTGTACGCAAATCAACGTTGATAAGAAAAATTACTGATTAAATGAAAAAAATTGAAGCATAAATTGGTTGATTATAATATTCAATAGAGGTTAAAGATAAATTTTGGAACAATAATTAAGGTAAACGAATGGTATCAATTACAAGTTCTCATTATTCTCTCATTTGAGTTATATTTACCATAATGCTGTGATATAAAATCCAGAAGAATTGTGAAGTTCGAATCTGTTTAGTAGGAGTATGCCGATTTAAGTCTATGATAATTTGAGTTTAACGTGCCGGTGAAGTATCCATTCAGGCTAACTACCGCTCACCTCCGAAAATTAGTGGTTTATGACAGGGAAAGATTGTGTTAATTAAATTATATAGTTAAGGAAAATAAACCGCATGTATCCAGTAATATGGATTGATTAAAAAGAGAAAATCACTGATGCTAGATCCAGAGATTAATGTGCAGTAACGCAAATAAAGCCTAAAAAAATGCATCTAAAATAATTTTGAAACGATAGTAGCAAATAACTGTTATTAATATAATAATATGAATAATTAATAATAAATGTTAATAAAGTTCGCTACTGTGCTGTTCAGCTGCTGCTTCCACATTTTGTGAGGAAGGCACTTTTCTTTCGGGAATTTTTAAAATGTAGCGCGTGTTTTTTAAATCATCCACGTATGTAAGGGTGGTATATTAGTGGGTAGAACACTCGGCTGCTCACCTAAGGGTCCTGCGACCAAATCTGGGCGATGTATGGAAGAGCTCTACCAAGACGATTCTGAATGATTTTTCGTATCTCACTATAAACAACAGTGGCCAACGAAAAAAGATATTACCTCGCCTATTACCTTGAATGCATGAATATCACTGGTCATGCGGTAAAGTCCCTCATTTGTCAAGTATACATTGGGTCTGAAGACTGTGATTTGGTTTTGGTATCCCACGAAAGTATTTCCCCAGATTAATTCGAAAGTGACGAAAGAAGTATTACTTTACTTCAGGTTCAGCAAATTTGTTTAACGTTTGAAAATAATATCAAAGACACATATTTGAATATTTTCCCGCCCGTGGAGACTTAGAACATCATGCCAATTCTATTGAAAATTTTGCGAATAATTCGGCTAAACTTGATCTATTTCGGTTTGCATTATTCCACCAAGCGGGGTTATCATCCGAAATGTAATGCCAAATTTAGACCTAAATTCATCTTTAATAATAGTTATTGAGAAACATTTTTGAGGAACTAATTAAGTAAAATTCCATGAAACATTTTAGTAAATTTATAGAAATGAATTTCAACATTTTAACCTGGCTACATGATTATAGTAAAATCTTTGAATTAAGAAATCCGATGAAGGATCGTAAAATACATACTTATTCTATGAGTCATTTCTATTCCATTTCCAGGCATTCTATATTCATAAACATTAAAGATATATACTATAAGCAAATGTATGTTGGGTAAAAAAAATGTTTACCGAGGTGAAAGATATCCAAGTGTTATGTCGGAAATATATTTTCCAAAATGGAATTTTTCAATTAAAATGCTCAAAAAGAGTGTATCAATAAAGCATTCTATGCCACACTCTACATATGACGAAGAAAACCATGAATTCAACCAATTAACTAACAACATAAGACTTTGCGTCGAACTGAACTATACTTTTAAACCATTAGTCATGTATTAATGAGAATGGAAATAAAAATGCTTTCAATGGCTCTTTTAATATATTAATGAACAATGGTAGGATTATATATTTAAATGAAGAAGTAATTCACTCTGCAAAACTATAACATTGAAATTCAACTGAATAGGGAAAGTATGCATGTAAAATCCTGATTTATCTGTTTTAAGACAATTTCTATGTTCAAAGTTAGTAATACCAGTCAACTCTTACTGCGAGCAATGCAGAACAATTGATCATTTCCAAGCTGGTTAAGAATTCTGAATTTATATGGTCCATTGCTTGATCTGAGACTGAAAATGACTTTAATAATTCCGAAAGAGTATATAAAAATTTCCAATTGAGTGGCAATGAACAGTTATCGAAGGATTTGACCGTCTCACCAGCTTTTTATGGAAATTGGAAAACATTTTGTGTGTTACCCGATAATGCCCTTTTCTCAGCCTTCGCGGATATATTTCCGTGAATCCTATAAAAGGCAAAAAAAATACAAGGAAATCTCAAATTTTGTAATACGGTGCTTAATTTTTTCTTGCCTCAAAACATTTAAGTGGTAATTATAAAACGGATTTCAGTTGGATAAGGGATTGTTGACAAAAACTACTTGGATGGAATTTTATATTTTTTGTGTTTTGGTTACAGGTTATCAGTCTCGAAGGCTGGACGGACATCATGTATTACATTCAAGACGCCCATTCCTTTTGGGACTGGATCTATTTCGTCCTATTGATTGTGGTAAGTATCAAAATACGAGATCCATGCATTATATTCATGTAGAAGTTCACTCAATGGGCAAAAGTAAGAGGGCTTTGAAAATATAGCTATGGGGTACACTAGCAGTGATTACACATTGTTGAAGGATAATATAACAAACCGAGGGTTGGAATGGTTCGGTGGGTAATTTAGTGAATTTCCACCCTGGGGACCCGGGTTCCAATCGTGGAGGAGACAGGTTTGTACAGTGATATCCCGATTCCTACTTGGATTGCCACATGGAGAGTACTTCAAGAGGAGTAAGACTTCCGTCTGATGGGACGTTAAATATTGGACCCCCATTGGGATCTTTCCTTAGGAGTAGAATAACGTCGCCTCCGGTTCATTCTCCACCCCTCCTTCTATCTCCGAGTATCCTACCTCTACCAAATTACCCATCTATCCTTTGTGGGGTAAATGACCTTAGCTGTCAATTGCCATCCCAATATATAATAGTAATTTCCAACAGTACAAACCTAGCATTCCTAAGCGTGAGACTGTTATATAGTATGCCATAAACTTCTTCAGAGGCTACATCAAAGCGTGGCCCAGCGTCAAAAGGCGCGACCCCCTCTGTCAATGCGTGACTCTCCGTCTTTTCCAGATCGGATCCTTCTTCATGATCAACCTGTGCCTCGTGGTCATCGCTACTCAGTTCTCGGAGACGAAGAAGCGCGAGATGGAGCGCATGCGGATGGAGAGAGCGCGCTTTCACTCGACCTCCACCCTCGCCAGCACCAACAACTCCGAGCCGTCGACGTGCTATGCCGAGATCGTCAAGTACATCGCCCACCTGTGGCGCCGCGGCAAGCGTAAGCTTATCAAGAAGTACCGCATCTATAAGTACCGGAATAGGAAGGAAAAGGAGGAGAAGCAGGACCCCGGGGGCGTGGGGGTGCACTGCCGGAGGCACCACCGTGGGAGGAGGCGGAGGCGGCGGGGGACGGAAGCCCCTGGGCCCCCGGTCCTCCCCCCGCCCGGCCCCCAGGGAACCCTGCCCCCGCCCGTCGTCGTGGTGATGGGTGGGGTGTGCGGCGGCGGCGGCGGTGGAGACGGAGACGCGGGCGGCGGGGGTGGGAGCGGGGGCGTCGGCGGCGGGGACGGCCTCCTTCACGCCCCCACTGCCAGCCCGGAGGTTTCTGACGTGGAGCTGCTGGCCAGCCCACGGCGACCCGGTCTCCTGAGGGTACCCTCCATCTCAAACGGGTGGGAGGGCAACGGAGAGGTGAGGACTTCCGATGACACGAAAGTCACGCAGGTGCCATTAAAATTATATTTTTCTAACGAGCTCACTTTTTTATCCCTCTTCATCGGTCAAAATTATATCCCTGTTGAGATATTCTCATCATTCGATCCGGATTCAGTTTTTGGTTGAAAAATAATTCAATCATGCAATAGTGAACTCTCAACTAAGTGGTAAGTTCAAGTTTACTGTCGAGTTAAAAAATATTTTCTTCATTTTCCTGTATTTTATTAAATACCACCTTTGGTCTTTCAATTTTTTTATTTATACGATGATTTTCACAAATGATGACTGTAACTTCCAAGCAGGATAGATTGGTAGCATTTCTTTTTTCAGATTTTCAAGTAAATTAATTTTTTATTGAGCATTGATAAATTTTGATGGAGGGCTAATAGGGAAAAGGTCTACTTTGAGAAAGATTTTAATATTCACATTTTTCATGAAATACGTCATTCTCCAATGGAAGAACTTGTGTAGTTGAAGTATATCCCTTTCTGGAAGGAGATGCGAGCCCACTGTGCCCTATCTGCATTCTACCTCAATTTAACACAGCACGCATGACCATTGGATTAGTGGGTGTGTACGTTACCCATTTAGACTAATCCAGACGGACTATAGTTCGCTTAATGGGGTTTATCAGTGTAACTGCTGCCATTGGAATTTTCCGGATGGACCATGCCCTCCTCTCACTAATCCCCAGGGCTCTACTTCCCTCCTGAGCCCCGTGCCATCGCATCGCCGCCGCAGCAGCGTCATGTTCAGTGACGTGGTGCTCCTCCACGACGACGACGGAACGGGGGCCCAAAGGCGCGGGTCCCTCGGCTCGACGGGCCCGCCGCCCGGGGAGGCTAAGAACGTATGTTCGAGCGAGAAGATGACGCAGACGGGCGACGGGAACGTGTGGCAGGTCCCCGTGGCGCAGCCGGCGGCCGCTACACTCCAGGTCCCCCTGCAGGGAGTGGTGAGTCGAGTTGTGGTGGAGGGGTGAAAGAATAAATGGATGTTGGCGGAATCGAATAGGAGGCTATGGGTGCTCGAAAGAGTTGTGCAGATCACGCAAAAGTGCTAGCTTCGAAACTCGGTGTACTTTACCCACGTATCCCACTCGGTGTTGTGACGGCTTTACCGACGGAATATGGGGCGGGTAGGATCCGGGAGTGAGACTTGCCTAGCCGTAGTACTACGAAAAGGCCGAGAACGAGGTTTCAGACCAAGGCATCGGATACACTGAAGTTTGCCGAGGTTCTCGATGACCTCGGTCTATTCCATAGAGAGCTAAGGCAAATAAAATGACTTCCTCCTTTTAACAGTCAATTACTTATGAGTAGTTGTACCTGACGATGCTTAGAGTCATGGATCGGGAAGATGAGTGATGAAATTTAAGCGATTTATACTACAGGAAACTACTGTATTTACACAAGAAAATTGCAAATATTAAACCTTCAAGTTGGTTGAGAATTTTCACATTATTTGCTCCACTCTTCGGTTCTCTGGATCATGCAAAATGCACATTTAAAATAAAACTGAAAACACACCAAACCCAACAAAAAACACGTCGATTGTTCGCGATTTACAGATTTCTAGCCCTTCCTTGTGTTGTACAAGTAATCCCGAGGGCAAGTCGTAAAGGTATGACTTAAAAAATGATAAAATGGTTCATTGCAGAGTCCTGTTGACATATAAATATTCATTTTAATTTAAAGATTGATTATTACCTGTTAAACTAGTTCACTCATGTCAAATGCTACTGAGTGTTGCTGCGCTTGATAAAAGTTAGACTCGAGGCCAGGTTGCAGTAGTCGTGTTGGTCGAAAATGGCTTTATTATTGACTAGGCGATTTCGTAGCATGTTGATTGGAGAATATTTCACATATAGCATCGGGTTCCCGAGTGATGCCTTTGAATAACCCCATTCAAAAATTCAAGCAGTGCGGTATTCTGTTCGATAAAACTTCTTCGGCATCCGAATGACGGCAAATACAAAGGAATCGAGTCCACGGATTTCTCGCGCCCTAAGATATATATGTTGGGGTGAGCTCAGTGCTCACCCGTAACAAAAGCAACGCTCGTGTTGATCACCATGTCGGTGGCTGACATGAATTTTCACCGCCATTGCATTCGATAAAACCTCCCGCGCTCTCCACCCCATCCCTAGGGTCAGCCACCAGATGCGTCTCCAGGGATCCCACCCGCCTACGGCTCCAGGCCCACATCCATGACCTGCCAGGAACTCCTGGCCCTGAGCGGGGCCCTGAGCGCCGCGCTCCCCACCCAGTTGGCCTTGGACACCGCCAGCGTGCACACCTTCTTTTCGTCGTTGAGCAAGGGGGAGAAGCGGCACGTGTCAGCGCCGGCCCTGGCCATCGCCCTCCGGAACAGCGGCGAGGGTGGTGCTGACGGGGCGGAGTTCGACGACGAGGACTCCGATGGTACCTTCACGGAGTCCTCGGAGTCCTCGGATGACGAGGACGACGGTGGGGAGTCGAGCGACTGGACGAGCGAGTCGTACGACGAGGACTACTCGGAGGACGAGAGCGAGGAGGGCGATGAATTCGATGAATTCGACGACGTCCGCGGCCGGAGGTCACACCACCGCCACTACTATGACCACCGCCACCACCAGAAACGGAAGAAGAGGAGGAACTGCTGCGCCATCGTACTCAAAAAGATTCAGATGGCCGTGAGGAAGTTTGTGGAGCATAAGTACTTCCAGCAGGGTATCCTCATGGCCATCCTTGTCAACACCTTGAGCATGGGGATCGAGTACCACAACCAGGTGAGCGTGACGAGTCCACGGTCTCGGAATCCTGTGGAAGCGATCAAGGATATATTTTTTTCTTGGACGCACTCAATCGAATCGATGTGTTTCATTTTTTTAATGCGGCTTGCGATTGATCTAATGGGTTCAGAATGGAATTTGTTTTCGTGGTGTTTGCTAAGTCGTCCCATTGTTTGATCTCTAGTTTCTGAGACTATGAACTGGCTGCAAGTTTCAAACTTTTTTTTAGCCATAGCAGAGGGAAAACTGCCGTAGGGTTACCAACCAACACTTCCTCCCATTCATAAAATTTTGTACCCATTCAAAATTACGCATCTATTATTCCTAATGGTGCAAATGATGCAGGCCATCAGTTTGCCTCCCTCAATAATTGATGCTACTATTTCCTCCCAGATTGATATATTCTTCGTTTCCCACCCTTTTGTTTTCATCCCTGATCGTGAACGTAATTGGGGACTACCCTTTGAGAACAAGCGTGACCCATGTACGAAATACGTAGGCATTGTACAGACTTTTAACTCCTCGCAAGTGTCGTGTGCCCATTAATCGGTTCTTACTGGCTTAGTCACCTTTCTTTCGCACCAAAGTCAAATCATTGAGAATAGAATCCGCTCTTACAGTGGACTCACAGTGAGTGTGCAGTGTGGACTGGTGAAAGCAGTGCATCGGAGGCACCATGACACTCACCGTTCGTTGGAACCAAAACTTTGCCTCAAAGAAATAAAATTCGTTGTCTGCTTTCTCGTCAATAAGAAATTATGTCATCCATATAAATTTGACCATAGCTAATCGCCATTTTCTCCACTTATATACGACCCATCATCCTTTGAAGTGAATATTTGTTCACCGTTCGACAGTTGATTCGATTGGTTCCAAATAGAAAGTTTCAGTCACCTCCTCTTTCCCACGCTAATTTGTTTTAATGTGGTTTCATTACTTTTCCAAATATTGTCTTAGGCGATACAGGTGTTTCTGCCACTATTAAAGTTCCTATTCCATTGCAAGTACAGAGCAATGATTTTAATTTTATTATGTACATTAATAGATTCTTCAAATAATTGCAATTATTTATTTATAAATTTGGTTGGCCTCAACTGATTTTAATATTGAATAAACCAAGCAGTGCATTTTAATGTTCCCAACAGCCAGAGTGGCTGACATCAATCGTCGAGGTGAGCAACGTAGTCTTCTCGGCGATATTTGCTGTAGAGATGATGCTGAAAATCACAGCGGAAGGACCTTTCGGTTACATAAGTAATGGCTACAACGTCTTTGATGGTGTTATAGTGGTATTAAGGTGAGACCTACACTTTTTGTTTTAATAATACCTTGAATATATTTAACATAGAATAAAAACTGTTTTTGTGCTTTTTAACGATTATTTATGCTTGAATATTACTATCGCGACGCCGATAATTAATCAAATTCAGAGGCATTTGAGAAATACGCATAAATAACTTTTTTCGTGAGATCAAGATTTAAATAAATTCCATCTTTTGAGCAGTGGTTAATATTTTAGGTGTTGTAACAGAACTAAGTCAATTGTAGAAGTAGGGCACCTTGTATTTTTAATTAGGTTTAAATTACTATGTTTTCATTATTATTAAATTAGATATCTGTGACAGCTTCCACGTTTAACGGCTACATATAATAACGAGCTTTAACCGTTTGGGTTATATTAGCCATAAAGTTAACTCAGAATTACCTATTAAACCACACAAAACAGCACAACAACACTTGATGGCTTTCATCAAGAAATGAGATAGACCTACAAAGACAATTGAGCGAGTTACAAGAAACGGCTGGAGATGCCGCGGCAGTAACTTTTTGACGGAGTAATCCGCTAATATGCAATTGTTGCATTGTAATTGAGCGAGTGTTTTCCATCACAATTATTACTGGTGTAATGCGTTTGCCAGTTACGTGCTTAGTACTTGAAAGTCAAGGCATTATTGATATTAACTGTTGAATAGATTTTCTCTTTTTATGAGATCAGCAGAATCTCTGATTCATGATTACCGTAATGCAAGACAGGAGGTGCTAAATCAAAGTAAAACGCGACGTGGATGAAAATCATAAGATTTAGACCAGCGTGTGATAGCTGTTGAAATATTTTTGTGAATTATTTCATTCGCGCTCCCACTTATGGATTAAGTTGATCGATTTTTTTTCATTGATTATTATTATTTAATTTTTTTGGCTTTGTCTGTTTTTTCCCATAATAATTTTTCCGTAAATGTCTAGTCGTAGATTAGGTAATTTAAGTAGTTAACCATCAGTTGCACCCAAAGTATTTAGATGACTTGATGATATAAGAGTGATTGTATTCGTGTCCTATTTGAGCAATTATAACCTTGTTAAGTTCTCCGTAGCTCGAAGGAATTCATAACTTTTGTCGATTATCCTGGGATCTTAATTCTGGAGGAATATATTTCGTGTTCTTCCGTGATCGCGTAGCGTCGTCGAGCTGTGCCAGACGTTCCTCGGTGAAAAGGGTGGCAGTTCCGGCCTCTCTGTCCTCCGTACCTTCCGTCTACTAAGGATCCTCAAGTTGGTTCGGTTCATGCCTAACCTTAGACGACAGCTATTCGTCATGCTCCGGACCATGGATAACGTGGCCGTCTTCTTCGCCCTCCTCATACTTTTCATCTTCATCTTCAGGTATGTGGGACAAAACCTTTCACGAAGCAGAGCGGATATGAGTTTATTTGTTGTCACTAGATGGTGGATACGATGGTTCGACGAGCTGGGGAGAAAGCAAATGGCAGCGGAGAACCGACCAAAATCAACGGTCTATGGAGAGTGGCTCGTGTCATGCAGCGCAGTCACGGGCACCGCTCCCCGATCGGGTCGAGAAGGTGGCCGTGCATTCTGAGTTCGCATATGAAGCGGGCATCTCCTTTGCATATTGAAGAGTTATCGGTCTTTTTACAAATTTCGCTCCAACATTACGGGAAAAGTTTTGCTTTGTCTGACTTTAAGTGACTGATTCTCCAAACTATAATGCTCTTACATAAATATTTTGCGCAAGTCTGAGACATATGCAAGAGCCGTTTTGCTTTTATAAAATTTCTTCGACCCATCGAATTCATGACAAACAATATATTCCCTGATTATCAATGTTTTTACCCAAGTGAAATTTGGACCATAATATCAATGAGTAAAACAGAAACCAATGGTCTCAAATACATTAGAAGCATTACGCTTAAATGTAATGACAGTTTTATTGTGGTAAAAATATTCAAATTTTAGCTTTAATACTCATTTTTCTTTATTTTTTGCCAATTTTTTTAAAAGACTCAATGCAAATTATACGAACATGTATTAATAGTTTTAATTCATATACGTATTTTGACTCTATTAGATAGGTATCTGCTAGTTCAACAAAATTACACCCTATTGGCTTATGTAAAAGTAAAATTTGATATATTGTATTTTTACCCCGTCATACCTTGTATGTATAAATATATATAATTGCAGTATTTGCTTTACGTGCCGTGTTTATCGTCCTCTTTCCACCACACCAAGGTATTCTTTGTCGACTACAAGCTTTGTAACACCTCTTCTATACTCAACACCTTTGTGTTTGGTGTTTTGCCATAGCCATTGATTAACGTGAAAGAAGATGTAAAGAAGAAATCAGTCGCACATTCACTATTTTATGTTAAAGATGATTCTGCATATAATTGGTGTTTTTGCACAAAGTACCCACGATTTAGAATTCGCTTCCCTAAATAATTAATTCCTCTTATTTTAATAAATCCATAATCCAATGGTATTAAATCAAATATTAAGTAAATAAATATATGCATTAAAATTCAATAAATATTTTTATGTTTTTATAATAAAATCTCGTCACATCTACAGCAAAATTCAACCTCAACCATTTTTTAAACTATAATTAACTTCTTAAACATTTCACATTAATAACTAATTCCTTAAATATCTCCTGACATCCCCATTTAACTGCAACTCTAACAGTTGTATAAAAAATTCTATACATCAAAGGAAACTTTCGTGAAGAACATATTAAATGAAAATAATAACTTGAGCAAAAATTTGAATCATAATATTGACTTTGAGTGTCTGAAAAGTGCGTACGTGGCTATTATTACCACTTATCTACAAAAATAAGTTTGTTGTATATATGACGAAAGTATTCTATTAAGTTTCACATATCGTTCTGTACATTACACCTTTAAAGAAAATGTATGAGTTTACATGTAATAATTTATTTTTACTAAGTAACTCTCAACACGTGATATGCATTTTCACTGGCACCCAATAAACACTAACGCAAACTTTCTGTTGCATTTTGTTTTAAATCCATCAAACTAATGCAAGAACATATTTTTTTAAACCCCAATATAACACATTCCAAATTATTCCCATTAATCATTACTTATAACCGTCCCGATAAATACGTATGTCTGTAGATGTACATCCCTACACCCCAGAATGAAAAAACTACACCCTATATATTTCCTTCCCCGAGACCTTCTCCCGTTGCCTATAACTAAATCGTCACCCGCAGCCGTGCTCCCCTACGATATATTCTAGGTGTGCGACTGCTTTATTCCACGCTAACAAGTTGTCCGTTCTTTTGATAACTCTCCAATAGTCCTCGACCTCTTCTCCTCAAGTTCCAACCCCCACCCCATGGAATTGGTATATTTTTCCCCTGCACATAGCAAACAACTTGCGAGAAACGAGGGGAAAATAATGTAAATGCTAATGTTATTATAACCGATTGAGTTCCACGGACTCCAACCATGTGCTCCACTTCATATCTTTCTCCAGTACCCTCCTTCTTCCTCTCGCCCTCTATCTCTATCTCTCTCTCTCTCTCTCTCTCTGTCAATCCAATCGATCTCTCCCTCCACCGTCGAATACCTCGTCGACCGACGCCCAACATGATTTCGCCCAGACGAAACCCAGGAAGACGAATAAGGGAAACTAGAATGGCGTGACAGGGGTGACAAATGCGGGCGCGACACAGCGCTCTCTCTTTATATAATATATAAATATATATTATCTCTCTCTATCTCGCTCTGTTGTCCAATCCTGAACACCTGACCCTCGTCCTTCCTTCTCCCTTCGACCCGGATTCTCCTCATACCTATCCCGTACGCGTGCCTACGCCCACTCATGTCCCCTTAACCATCTCTCCCTCTTGGCGCACCTTCCCGAGAGGACGGCGTAGGCAATTGACTGCGAAAAAAATATGGATCAAATCGTATCTGAATGACGCCTCTACTTCTCTAATCGGTCTCCTCTTCCCGTTCTGTTCGAAGGAGAAGGGGTGATTTCCTGCTTCAATGTTACGCGTCAACACCTCCTTTGAGCCCTCTCACATTCTCCTCTCTGCCATCCGTCTCTCGCCCCTCATTCTCCTGCTCTCTCTCTCTTTTCATCTTCTCGTCTCCTTCCCATTGTCTTTTGTTCCTCACAATATTCTTCTTTTATGTTCTATTTTTCTTTTTTACTCTTCCTTTTGTTCTCTTTCCAGCTGTCTCTTTTTTTCTCTTTGGCTTACATTCGTCATCCACCCTTTCCGCTTATCAACATCCTCCGCTTCTACTCCACCTCGATTTCTCTCCTACCTTGTCCACTCCTTATTCTTCCCTCTCTCGCCCTTTCTACTGTGAGCATTCAAACCCTCTTACTCGGCCCCGTTTCTTTCAGTACCTTTCACACGTCTTGATCCTAGGTGTTTCTCTTTCTCTCTTTCTTTCTCTGTCCATCGAGTAGTATTTGTTTTGTTCACACCTCGCTCATTCAACCGTTCGAATGTCGACAACTTCGGCACTCATCACGATCCAGGTAAACGGCGCCAGCTTTCCTCCATCCTACTCTTTCTCCCGCAAGCTACGAAAACCAACAGGGAACCACACCATTCTCCGCCGCATCTCTCCGTTTTCCAGCCTTTCCCCCCACGGAGGATTCCATTCAACCCCTTACACTCAATTTCCTTCGCCCCGAAACTTCCACGGCTCCAGAGCAGACTAACTCGTTACCCCGCTGAACCCTTTTCCCACCGTCCAGCTAACGCTCTCCCACCAAACGCATCTCTCCCGCCCTGCGTTCCCCTCACTCTTTAGACCACTACCACCACCACCACCCCCGCCCTCCCGAAACCCTTTTGCGTCCTATCGAGATGAAGCGCGAGATGGCGAACATCTTTTTTTTCGCGGAAACTGTTCCAGCCACAGCCCAGGTATTTTACGAGTACCATCTGCCGTATCATCATAGCTTCCAAAGCTCCTTTTTTCAACGTGAACTCGTTTTCATCATTTCTTTTTTTTAATCTATTTCTTCCCCATATATCTCCTCCTCAGAGGAAGAAACTACTATAACCCACGCATGGGACGAACTTTGAAGGTGAGCGAAATCCAAAAAAGTTCCTTTGGGACACCATAAATGTGGATTGATTATTTTTACATACAACTGTTTTAGTTCCGACTCTTAAAAAAATTAACTTTAATATTTACAGCATACCTTGGCAACCGATTTTCCTGGTCAAATAGCAACGACCACTGTTAAACAAGCAACGCCGGGAACCACGCAGACCAAAGAAACTGCGCCGTAATAAAAACCTAAACCAAATCACCTTAAACATAAACATGAAAAAGAAAGCAGCAATGCTGCAATTGAAAAAAAAATATGAAACATTCCCATCACTCCATGTTCATCATGCATCGTGTTCACACGTTTATAAATGACAGATGATAAAGCATGCCAGCGCATTATAAAAATGAAGCCAAATGCAATGAATTGCACACACCACATCACGCCGCCAAGCGCCTATATCCTGGCGAAAGCGTTTATTTCTTTTTTTTTTGTTACTGCAAGGGACTAACCCAGGCGTGTGCATTGGAGACGAAAACCTCCGTGCCCAAAGCAAGCTCTTGGGAAGAAAAGAAAAAAAGACACGCTTTTTATCCATACCTGACCACGCGATTGCTTTTGTTTATCACGCTTACTTCTGCAAAGAGCCAGCAGAGTGCACTCAAGCAGCAAGTTAATTACTGATTCCCGCTCTCTCTCTCGCCCCCTCTTTCCCTCAGCCCCCTCCAGCCACAAGCGGGACTGGGGGGAGGGAATGGGGTGTCACACGCTTGCAAGCATGGTGATTACACACACTTCGCCAATTTATATCACACAAAGGGTATGCCCGCGTTTGAGCCTACCCTTTATATATATAAATACGTGCTTCAATCCTCTTCACTCCCAACGATCCTCCCTCGTGTCGAATGCCCCCAGATTCATCATGAGATCCTAAGGAAGATGGGGAAATAAGAACTCAAAAATATTCCAGAATTCTTTTTTTTTTTAAAAAAGAAAGAGAAAAGGACTTCAGTTTTTTTAATTCTCTCTGATAAAACAAGTGAACTAAAAGTAAAAATTCACGAAAATTTCATTGTTCCAATTCTGTGACCGTTTGTTAAGTGTAATTGAAAAGAATAAAAAACCCTTTATCTGTTTTTTTTGTTTTTATAGTATACTTGGGATGAACCTGTTTGGTTGCAAATTCTGCAGTAAAACAGATGATGGATCGGTTGCTTGCGACAGAAAGAACTTTGATTCCCTTCTCTGGGCCATAGTGACTGTCTTCCAGGTACAGCTTTTTCCCAGTTTTATCGCTATTGGTTTTGATTAAGTTAAAACTACATATATTAAAAGTCCCTTTAATATTTCTGCAACATTTAAAGATAAACAGATCAAAACAGGTAAAGTATAAAATACGCAATTTTTAATAGAACATTATTTTTCTAATTACAGTAAAAAGCATGCGATGAAATTTTTTATTACTAACAACCTTTTTAAGCTTGTTTCTTCGCTTGTGCTACCACTTTGCAACTTATATCACTGGTTAATTGATTGCATTTAGTCTTAATATATATTTATATATATATATTAAGCTCAAGATCCAGACATTTTTGCTTCACACCCACGTAGTTGGCCTGGCATACGTATGTCTAGTGCTTTACGTAATTTTTGTAAGTAGTTGTGAAAGTCCTGTTTGTGTGCATTTTTCGGCGTGGTGTCTTCTAACGTAAAATATAAGTTTTTTATACAAATATTTCTCCAGGCCTTGGCTGTATAAAATAAAAGACACTTTTAATTTTTGTCAAACTGATAAGCGTTTGATTAAGCACCAATTTAAAAAAGTCTTATTACTTAAATGTTAAACTATTTTTTCGACCTATAGCGTTAAACCCATGAGATATTTGTCATACTAGGATCAAAACTTTAACTGTAGAATGCCTTGTCCTACTCTACACACAACAATATTACGCATACGTACTTTAATATATAGATATTAGACAATAAAATTTATTATAACCACAAAAATTTGACTCATAAAAGTCTTCTTTCCTCAGATTTAGTATGCTAGTCTAATTTTCAAACTATTCTTACTTTCACAAATTATTTCATTCAACACCTCGCATGATTCCTTTTCCTTTTGAGGACCCATTTTTCTTTATTTTCATATTTTGTCAGTTTTTTGCTCCTGTTGAGGTATTTCCTTCATTCCTTTCTTCTGTCGTTTTAAACTCACACACTTTCCCGTTCACACTTTTTGGGGTTTACAATGCCTGCTCTTCGTAATGTTTATACTTTTCTACCTCTCTGTTTATGGTTGAGTGGATGGTTGGAAGCCAGCAGGAAATATTCTTCTTTCGTACAAAAAAGGTGGGTACTCAAAGAATCCGTAAATAACCATCAAAATGTCTTGCCCGTTAAAAGTTTATTTTCAACTAATACATGAGCATTCAGCATGATTTCCGTGTCAATTCAATGCACATATTATGTCTAAAACTTCGCTCTTGCACCACACACTTCGGTGCACAGAGCTTAATTTCTCTCTCTGTATTTCTTGCTCTCCATTTTTGTTTCCAGCGCTTTTCTTTGGTCGAAATGTTTCAATCATGAGGTTTAAATGAATTTCTGATGCAATTATACTATCTTGCTTCAACAATATCTTTCCATATAACGTTTTGAAAGAAGCATGAAAACATTAAAATTTCTTTCTGATGCACAGATCCCCTCATTCACCCAATCATAGTCTCATGATAAATAAAAAAAAATCACTGAATAAAAAAACTAATATCTAACCAAAATCCGAGCCTAGACGATGCAGTTAATTCATAAACTGCCAAAAATTAACATACAAATAATCGAAATTTAAAAGCTGTGATTCGACGTGTACGTGCTGATGAGCGACGAAGAGTCAAAAAGAGTGTGTGTCACCACCGACCACGAGCCCCTCATCGGAGCGTCAATCAACCACGAGAAAACTAAATTAAATCTAATACAACAAGAAACGATGATGATAACTATATGTTTTTTTTTATTAAACTTTTTTTTTAATCAGCACCAACGACACCTTAAAAGTGAATCTAGACGGAATGTTACAAACGAGTAGTCGTCGAACTCACCATAGATTTTAGAGTAATTTAACACATCGCAAGCTTGTCAGTTTGTTTGCCATTCCCACACCCAATCGCCTTCTCCTTTTTAAATTCCTTCCCTCACCTCTCCAAAACATCATAACTCACTTGGAACCACAAATATTTTTGACTGACTGGGCATGGATGGAACGCTATATAAATACGTTGTCTATATATATATATATATATATATATATATATATATATATATATACGTACATTATCCGGTTACCGTCCAGCCACAGTTATCCCGACCTCCTCAAAACCAGAAGCCCCGCTCTCTCTATTTCTATCTCCACCTGGTTGACATACCTTACTACCGGCACTCTTCCCGGCATGACCTCTATGAAGACTCTTCTCTTTTCCCAGAGATTTGTCACCTCTGTCACATATGGCGTGTTGATGACTTAACACCGCCTCCAATGTAATCGTAAAGTAAACTTATCTATAATATATAAGTATAGAGATACTATATATATATGGTACATCTATATATATATATATAATACCACTCACGGTGCCTTGCCTTGGAAATAGAGTTTGCTCGCTGGCACGGATTGCTGCTATACTAGTTTTTCTATTGATTGTCACAATTCCACACTTGGATCACCTTACCACTCCTAAATTCCCCTTGAGCCACAGCCGCTAATCGGCGTAGATATAGGCAAAAAAAATTACGCACAGTAGTGGTAATCGTAGATGCCGATACTCTATTGCAGTATCTTGTAGGAATTTGCCCTCAGTAGGAGGTTTCGTTTGCTTCTTAATTGGTAGCCTTCACCTCCCGTCCGCTGGCCAATCTATACGCAATACCCGGAGTTTGATCCACCAGATTTGTGCCAATGTGCATATTTTTTATCCTTTTCAGTTAATAAACCCATAAAAAATCTCTCTCACCCCAGCGGAGTGGCGTCTTTTGCTGCACATCTCCTCACTAGCCGAGTCCGTTAATTATCCCTCTCTAACCTCTCCTGTGATTCCTTGGAGAATTCTCTTGAACGAGGATACGATTTATAATTACAGCCAGGGATATCTGCGATATTTCTGAAGGGTTCTTAGTTCTCGTGTTGGGAAGGAGTTTTAGGGGGAAACAGCCAAGCCGTGACATTATGACTGCATGAGATGGGTCCTAGTTCATCTTATTTGACTATTTATCCCATAAGAAAATTTTTACAGAGTTTAAGACACCAGTTCACGCCTGATGCATGAACAATGTATGAAAATTTTGTTTATGCTAAGGTAATCAGTGTTTTTTAATATCGAAACTTCTTACAAATTGAATTGCCAGATGCAGAGTTTATGTTGTGTTTTATGTGTTAATTGTGGCGTATTTTATTTTGAAGATTTATTAACTTCAAGCGTCTTATTGTTAGATAATTAACAAGAGTTTTGTGTGGTTTCCTCAATGACGATAAATATATTTCACGAGAGAACGCTATGCTATGTTCATGCCAGCGAATCTCTGGTTTCCATCTTTTCGGCTTAAGTGTGAATTCCCAATAAGTATTCTTCACGCTTGGATATGTACTTCAAATGCATATGTGTTTGATCACCGTTCTTGTGTGTTAATACTTACGATATAATTTAATCGCCAAAACAAAAGAATCGTCAATCGTAAAAATGTATGTGAAAATTTATTTAGTTAGATATATCTGTAAAAATAAAATTTCAAATTGAGCACAAGTATTTCTTTTGGTAAGAGACCAATGCTAAAGACGTGAGTGGTCGCAGTATGTGATTAATTTCTCCAAGTTTTCCCAAACCCCCCTGTGTCTCACTCATGTAGAGTATGGTATACAATAACCACCACCTCCACTGCATAACAATCCCTCACGTACTCCCTTGTGTCTCGCCTGTCGATTGCCCCTTAATCACTCCACCCTGTAAAACACAGTCCCCGTTGTCCACTTGCGCAAAATCCTTTTTTACTAATGCTATATAAACTATCCCTGATTTGTCATAACTCCCCTTTTTTAATACCCAAATATGCAAAAAAGTTAGTGCTGCTTTACTTTGCATTTGTTATTGATTTGTTTCAGTATTTTAGGAATGTACCTATTTGGTGGTAAGTTTTGCATGCGCTCTGACGGATCAAGGGAGTGTTCTTGTCACGAAATCGTCACTCGCGATCCTCAGTGTGTGTGTGACAGAAAACACTTTAACAATATCCTCTGGGCCACGGTGACCGTCTTTCAGGTAAGTGCAACCCCAGAACCCCCAAATCATCCCCACCCTATCATTTCCCTTTTTTCATGGCCAGTTTTGTTTGACGTCCTTAATGTCTGTTCGATTGGGCCCTATAATGATTGACAATCGTGTTCCTGCGCGAATTCATATCTCATTGAGTGAGTGAAAGGGCGCAGGGCCCAGGTTGATACCGTTCAATATCGTGGTGTCAATTTTGTCACAAAAATTAATTTTCACCCATTAACAATACAACTGGCTACAATTTATGAGTGTTCCAATACATTTTTCTCGTTGGCTATCCCATTACTTATTGCATGATTGTTTCATAAATAATGTGAAGGTGAAATTAAGGATTTCAACAAGTATTGGAACAGATTCATTTGTAAAGACTTGAGCTCTTAAATTGGTTTTCGCAATTCAAAGCAAGAAGGACATTAGAGAGAACAATCCAATATCCAAATTCACACAATACACCTATCACTCATTTCCTTGGTAGAATTTTTAGAAAAAATTTCAATGGGTGTTATTTTTAAATAGTAATTTTCGCATACAACGAAACTTGTCACTGGAAAAGAATTATATTGAGCCTATCCAAAGATTTTCAATAATTTATGTTTTGCATAGGACACAATCCTTATGCATTACGTACATGAAATATATAAATAATTTCTTGATACTATATATTTATGTTACCCTCACATAAAACCAAGAGCATGCATGTATTTACATCTCCATTGGGCTCATTTTTACGTTCAGCAAATAAATTCGTCATGTCGATTTTCTTTTTTCTCTCTTCACAAATTAAATTTGATGTACTTATTTTCTCTTGTTTGTGTTTGAAATGACCTTGCTTTTTTAATCCCAAAATACGACCAGATTTTAACTCAGGAAGACTGGAATGTAGTTCTTTTTAACGGAATGGAAAAGACGAGTCACTGGGCTGCCCTATACTTTGTGGCTTTGATGACGTTTGGCAATTACGTGCTGTTCAACTTACTAGTCGCCATCTTGGTGGAAGGATTCTCCGCTGAGGTGAGTTCCTGATCGCTTAAATTCATATCCATATCCTTTCTTCAGATAAATTCGCTAAATTCATTTCATCAAAGTGGGGTGTCTGTAAAAATAACTGAAATTGTCATTCTAAATTTTTGCCCTAATATCCTGCTATGCTAATGATACGCAAGACATCCTTGATTGCTAATTAGGCTCCGATGATCTCAAAGTATCTTTCCTGGTATTTACTTACTTTTCTTTACGGTGGTATTCTGAAAACTCATTTATTCCACCGATGTTGAAGTTTAGATATTGGAATTTAACGCTCTAAAATTGTAGTTCAAATTTCTTTTCCAATATTAATTGTACGGAGAGTTAAATTTATTCATATAGATTCTAAAACAAAAACCAAATACTTAGAAGTGTGAGAGGGACATCGGTAATGATACTTACGTGTTTTGCCTTCCAATAAACACCTCCAAACTTCTTAAATTCAAATTTACATTGCATACTTACTCTTTCGATAAATATTGAAACTTATTCGGTTAAGAGATCCATTGATAACAAGTGTATATTACCATAACTGTCGCATCGATTGAGAAATATTAATCTTAAGAACCAAGTAAGACACCACCTTTCTTTGATTTCTCAACAAAGTGGACTATTAAAGCTGAGCTTAAAATTTCCGGGATAGCTGGCATAAACGTGGGCGAATTAATCCGCACACGTCCCCATTAGCGAGGTAAAATATTTCGCGTGATAGTTCCAGATCGTTTGCAGCCACGTATTTACCATCGTCATTTCAGTTCCAAATGAAATAAAACGATGAATCAAGCTCAAAGGGGTGGGGAAACTCTCGATGAGTTTTACCTTTCAACCCTACGAGCTGACCGATCATTTTTTTTTCTCAATGCCAATTGCAACAGACGATGGTCGACTGGAAGATATATCCTGACGTAAAGCATTTGCCTCACTAAACATTTAACCTGCTTACATTTTTCGGTTAACCTTAGTGATGAGTTGATCAACCAAATTATTTGCACAAAAAGGTATGGCACTCGGCAATCCTATGTAAATAATTTATCTTCGAATCCTTTTAGTTAATTTGTGGTGTTTTAAGTACGGAGGTAGTGCATTAAAAGAGGTCCCTGATTTGTTTGGCGACCACGTGGATTACTCTAGAGGAAATCAGAAGCCCTTAGTGCCTTCTAATTCCGGCAACAGCGGTCTCCAATGGCATCATAGCAAACGTAAGAAATGAAATGTCCATGAAGTTGGAGATTTTCCTAATAAATCTGTACTTTGTAGCAACAAACATTTATTTTTACGCTTAATTTCTTTGTCACAACTCATCATCTGGTAATCGTTGAAACGTTTATGCTTGTTTCAAAATATAATACAAACTATTTCATTCTGTTTTGCATAAGAAACAACGTCAATCGTTCTTTGAATTCCACGTGATTAATTCTTTTGATGTGCCATTAACCTTTAACAGGTTTTGAATCGTATATTTTCAAGTACTTACGTTTTTAAATCTACCTAAAAACGCCTCATGAAATAAGAACGACTAATTTACGTATAATTGATACCACGCAGGTATTCAGCTCTCACTACCGATTTTGGTTACATGCATAACCCCGATCCACTATTCTTGCTCAACCTTATCTGCCTTCTTAAAATTCTCCCATCCCGAATAACTTATAGCTTACACTAATGATTCCCAAATCCACCAATACTGCAAATTACGCTTTTAATTCTCCAGCCATTTCAATTTGCAAACAAAAGGCAAACGTTTTTACGTCATTGTATATGCATTCCATGAGATAAAAGTTTATGCTTTCTTTAGAAAACTCACAGTATTTCTGCAAATAAAGAAGGAGGAAATTATGCGAACCATATGTACAGTCCGCTGGCGACAATCTGACCAACACCCAATAGATAAGTGCGCATAGCAATTCGTAGGGCAAAGAGTGCATATATGTAAAGGAAATGGGAGACTGGCAGGGGAGGGAGGCCGATCTCATCTCTTCCACTTACAAGAAGGCAAGCTCGTTTGCATCTACTTAAGTGCCCGCGAAAAGCATTTTCCACGAAGGGCAACATTCTAACCTTGAACTCGCCCGAACCAGCATCAACCACTGCGCACGACTTCTAACTTACACGTATTACTCAAACTTACCCCCTCTCCTGCACTTATTTCCCCTGTCGGGTGACGTCAGCGGCCAAGTTACCGCGGACTGTTCTGATAGCATCAGTATCCGAAGTTAAGTCCGCAAGATGCTTAACTGCGTCGATTCGCGAAGCAAAAATCCATTCATCTGGAACTATGTAATTATATCTTTATCATTACCTAATCAAATACCGTACGTCGTGAGTGCTTTTTTTGTTATTTTCGATCCATTTTGTCACAGCGTTGTTTTCAAGATGAATTGCAATTGCTAAATTAATAGAGTCTTGTGCACGTGGGTTTGGAGAAAGGGAAGGTAAGGAAGTGATGGATGAAGGATCGAGAGGGAGAAAACTTTTCCGTGTAGGGTGTCAAACAGCTCTGATTAGTGATATTTGATGTAGGTTACGCAAAACACAAGGTCATACGATATAATTTAACATTCTTATCATAATTATTTTTTAAGTATCAATGCCACGGTTTCGGCTTACGATGGTGAAATTAGAGCATGATGAATCACTAATAATTTTAATTTTCCACTGTTTCATAATTATCGGGTGACACCCGCAAATTATGCAAAACTATCTCTCTTTTAATCCAACACATTGCATTTAAATGTAACAGCAAGAGCTTTTGTCTGGTAATTGATACAATTTACCTTGAAAATCACGCTGAATGGTTGAAATCGATTTAAAAAATTAATCTTTGGATCGCAACTGAGCTTTTATATTGCCGTTATTGTAACATCGGAACGAATTATATCCCATACTCGCCAGCTCAATATATATGATACTATCTCAGTAATGCGGAAATCTTCCCCGAGGCAATCATTTGGCTAGATCATGAGACAAACGACGGGTGCCTCAATTCCCTATATCTCTAAGTTACCAGCGACAGTGGAATATGGAAGTATGGAATGGGATTTTGTGACGAATTACCACCGCTGAAACGGCATCGGTGATATCTTGACACATACAGCGCCTCAGATTGCGACGTTCAGAACCATCTCTCGAAACAACTGACGTATTTAGTAATAGTGTCAAACTTTGCCGCGACTTAGTGGTAATTTTCAATTGCGATAATTATTTATATATGCATCCCAGTTCCGTCAGTAGGTTTCACTATCATAACCCGGTTACAAAATAATCTAATCGCCCGACGATAGCACTTCGCCATCGACGGGCGATTCGAAATCGCTCGATGATGGCTTTAAGTCTCACGCTGCGCTAATTTCATAATTAAAATCTGATTCTCAAAACGAACCCTGATATCAATCATTTTTTCTGTCGAGCTTGCACCAAGTCGAAACATGAACACATCACGGACATCTATGATGGTAATTCATTTAAATGTCACTTGAACCAAAGAGGTGATCCTCTTTTTTTCGTGAACCAGAATTAACCATCGCGATATCTCCGATCTCGCCTCCCGAATAGGCACCAAAGTCAAAAATCTAAGTCGACGACGACGACACCGGGCAAACAGGAAGTGCAAGGTTACATTCGCCCGCAATCGGGGGCTACCTTCCGCGGTTATTTCCTTCCCCAATGCACTTTCCCCCACACTGGTGAACTCGCAATCCCGCCCCTTCGCGCACGGGTCGTCCTGATGTCCCTCCTCCCCCTCCCCTCGACCCCCGACCCCCCGTTCACTTCCAGCGAAACGAGAGAATGGAGCGGGAGCAGAGGGAACTGGAGAAAGCCACGAGGAAGAAGAGATACGAAGAAGAGGGCGATGGGGATGATGACGGTGATTACTACGGTCAGGACGACGACGCGTGCAAGCGTCGGCGGAGGCAGCGGAGGCGTCGCGGGAGGCGGAGGAGGCGGCGGCGGCGGAAGGGAGCCCGCCGGGGGCCAGACGGAGAGTCCCTGTCCGAGGAGAGCGACGGGTGCTGCGGGGGCGAAACGGGGGCCCTTGGGGCGGGCGGTGGCCTGGCGGGGGCCCACCTCGGCGGGGGCTGCCGCTACGGCACCTCAGGCACCGCTTGCCACCAGGACGACGAGGTCATGAGGAAGGTCAAGGACAATGGAAATACCTGGCGCCTCTTGCAGCAACAGCTGGTGGTCGATTGTGAGCCCAAGTGCAACATACAAAAGGGTGAGTGCCGCCATGATCAAATTCCTAAATCCCTTTTGCATTGCCTTTGGTATGAACCTTCACGTATTAACCTTGGGTACATAATTTACCTCAGTATTATAATTCAGGACATGATTTACTTTGTTCAAGTTTATTATTTATCGAATTCTCCCAACTACAAGGAATCTCATCGCTCACATCTTAATGAGGTTTACCCCAATCAATTCTAATGGTTCATAATGTGCTTTAAATAATTGAAAGCCTTGAGCATAGTATGGGTAATTTCTTTTCACCGTAGGCCTAATTTCATGACCACAGACCACGACGGATATCCATTTATCACTCTTTTGCTTCCCTCGGCATACCTGTATCTCAATTTCCCATCCGCTGGTCTAGCTTGCTAAGTGTGATCATGTATGCGTTTCCAGTAAGATTAAGAGTAAAGATCCCAGCAGTGTATTTCTGTATACATTAACACTTTCTTTACATTTATCTATCACATTTAGGGGAAAGAATTCTCCAAAGTCGCAAATACAATTCGGACATTTATTACACTAGATACTCTCTTCTACGTCACGGTTGTGATGAAGTCACCTGTTTGGAAATGTAGCTGTCAACTCTGGCGGATCGGCCCTTCGAAAACCTGATGGCAAGCCGAAAGAGACTTGTCGGGGTGCCAGAGTCACAAGAACTCCTAGAGGCGTCTGCAGGGCAAAATAAATTAAAATGTTATCTTTATCGAGTCTCGAACATGTTATTCAGGGTCACAACATTTTATTAAAACAAAGAGAGCATTAGAGTAATAATATGGCCTTCGTGGCAAAAAAGTTCTCGTGATTCGTGGAAAATCTTGAAAGTGCTGATACTCAAACCAGTGTATAATTGAATTGAATATTAAGGAATTTCCTATATACAGGTATTCTTCAAAAAGATATTCTCATCTTGATTATAGGGATAGTTTTGAACTCACGGAGTTCTCATCAATTGGTTTTTTGACCAAAACCTATCAGTAATCAAAACTTGTAGATTTTCTACGAGTAGAGTCTTGGAGCATAGATTTACACAATTATCTTATGTCTAGCATTATTTAGTGTTTCTTCATTTAAGCGTCATATTCAACACGTATTTAGCAATGGAATACTTAATATACGCAGAATCAAAACGCTACATTGACATCAAAAAATAAGCAAATCGACGATATTTTAATGATTTACTTTAATTTTACTATTATAATTAATGGAATAAAGGATTACGTTTGAATTAGGAAAACATTGTGAAATATTCATTTCCATATTTAGTACGACGCCAGCTTGTCAAAATAAACTTGATAGAGCATAAAAATATTGCAGACAGGAATACTAAGTATTAGACTCAACGTTTCATTGGATACACCACAAGTGTAAAACCCACCAATACGGCGCAAAAATGTGTGATAAAAAAGCGTAGGATTTCAATACTTCTCATTTTATCATCAAATTGCTATTATGATGATGGATCAACAATAGTGCCTTTGGCTGCGTTATAATACAACTCGAAAACTCCATATACAACTTCTGGGATGTTGGATGCAGCAGGACCTTGGTCGACACCATTCACGAAGAAATGCAGGGTTCCTAAGTTGTTCACCGATACGCCAACACGATCTCCGACCTTAAAACGTTGAATAAGAACATTATCAATCGAAGAAAGTTGTAATTGTTGCAAACGTGTATCAATGGATTTAAGTGGCCGAATGCATGCTAGCCGACTCAAAAATGAGTGTTCGGGTAAATGTTATTCATTTGATATTCTCTTGGATAGGCATTCTGATGGATGGCATTCAAGTATATTATTATTTAAAAGGGATTCCAATGACATAAATCCATTTGAAGTATGCATGCACAAGTACAAGTAGCGTGAAAAAATAATTAAAGAAGTATCTTATGCGTGCCACTTACAGTTAATGTACGTGTGTGTTTATCCATTAAATGAATCGTATTTCAAAACAATCACTTAGAAACATTTAACTTGGCAAAAAGACCAATTCTACTCAATGGAATTCAAATTTCTAAACGCTTGCTCCATAAGAAATATATTACCATTGGATTGATTTATTGTTTAAATTATGTATAATATTTGTACATTTCAATTTAAATATTTTTTCTTTTTGAACAGTTATTGTATGAATGTGTTACTTACCTTTAGCTCGTTGAAATTCGTTCCATAACCCTTAACCTTTTCGGCTCCATTTATATATACACTTGTGTGATACATCATCCAATTTCCAGACCTATAAAGACAATTTTCATTTAGTAACATGGCATTTCATAGAATTAAAGACCAGTTTCCAAAACTAATGACAGAGTTTTAAAGATCATCCCTTGCGACTGGGTGCCATTATCCCTCTATGATCACTTTAGCCAGGGCATTAATTGTTCTTATTCTTGTGCTTTTTATCAATTTTCTTTTCGTTTCATTGTAAAGTTCAGCTATTGGCTTGCATTTTTTAAAAACCCCATACGAAGAAGAAAGAAGTGTTTTTCTAATTATATTGAAAATAATCAGCTAGCATTGCAATATTGAAGAATAAATACAATAGCTGTGGGAGAAAATTAGTGGGAACGAGACAGAATGGAAGGAAGTTGTGGTTTCGATTGAAAGGGCTAAACGGAAGCAGTCGTTGAAGTACTTGGGAAAGAAAACAAACAGAAGCAATCAGAAATATCTCTAACAATTACAAAATGATAACAGGAGACGCAAGGTGATTTTTGATATATAAATGGGAATTATATTAAGTAAGTAGAATAAGAAAGTTTCGTGGCGTTACTTTTTCATGAATACCTTGTATTTCATCAGACCTTCTAAAGTATAGCCTGGACCCGCAAAAAATAAGTCCTGAAACTGATCCTTCATCGGCGATAAAACCAAGGTTACAATGCCAACAAATCTCCAAATTCAGGCATTATCCCAGGATCCAAGGTTCTATTTTTACGAAAATTGTATAAATAATGAAGCATTTAAAGTTTTTTTTTCAATTTTTACTCGTAAAATATCATTGGAAGAATCCAGCTTAACCTAATTCTCTCGGCGAGGGAGTGTTTTCAGATTTTAAAACTGAAATTATCAGGCTTGTCAATGCGTACACAGATTTCAGTTAAGTTTTACTCATGTAAAATAATACATATTATATATATATATATATATATATATATATATATATATATATATATATATATATCGAGCTTTGTTCAGAAAAGAACGGTTAATTTTAAATTCAACGTTTTGGAGAGTCCAATTGTCAAAATTATTTTTATTATGTTGGTATAAATGTCCCTAAAGTATGATCAAATTTTCAATGGTATTCATTGTTTACTTTGTCTGTGGCAGCCACGTTTAGGTTAGACGTGTTTTATGAGCTCAACGATTTTCGTTTGTTAAAAAAAATGGATTCAAGAATTTGTATCAAGCCTTAGTTTCGACTTCATATCCGTAAACCTATGTTTCGTCAACTGTTATAACGCGTTTCAGTTATTCTGCATCGTCGTTGACTTCATTTAGTGACTACAGAGCAACTTCCATTCGCTGTTGTTTTTGTTCATATTTCAACAATTTTGGAACAAATTTTGCTGTCACACGTTTCATACCAAAACGTCCGGGCGTCCGGGGCGTTCGTCTTCTTTAACGTCTTCACGGCCATCTGGGAAACGCTTATACCGCTCGTAAACTCTTTTTTTACTCGTGACAGACTCACCATAGGTCTTTGTTAACATTTCAAACACTTCGCAACACTTTATTTCATTTTTTACGCATAATTTGATACAAATTCTTTGATCCATCTTTTTTAACAAACGAAAATCGCCGAGCTCATAAAAACACGTCTAACCTTAGCGGCTACCACAGAAAAAGTAAGCAATTAAGACAGCTGAAAACTTTATCATGCTTTAGGGACAATAATACCAACATTATAAAATAATATTGATGATCGGACTCTCCAAACCCGCGAAATATGAAAATTCCCATTATTTTCTGAACACACCTCGTAAGTATATTTTTTTATTTTATATAAATTAAGGTATAAAATTAAAGTATTAGAAGTTTACATGCAATTTTCACGGTGCAAAGAGTTAACAAATAGAATATTTTGTGAATTCAAAAGTACCTTACAACTATTTAAAATAAAAAATATAAACTGTATTGGTAGATCTATAAATGGGAATAAATAGATTACTCATGGGTGTAAATGGTTGTGCCGAAAGAACAGAGTCATTCCTCCAGAGAAGTTCAAGTAAATTTGTATCAGAAACGTTTAGATACTACCTTATTGGTTTTCTTGAAGCTTTATCTAAAGTCTAAACAATTAGCCCAAGTTATTTTTAAACTACTCAGAAGCAACTATCTATACATCTGTCTGTCTATACATCTGTCTATACGTCTATCTATACATGTCTCTATCTATACGTAAGTCTATACATCCTGGCTTCTAGTATTCATTTTCTGGGAGTCATCTGCTTTCGGTTTATAGGAGTTGACTAATAATTCTTCTATACTAAATTTTTAATAATACTTATTAATATTATTAGTATACCTATATTTATATACTTATATTAATATTCTTATATCTTCTTTCTAAAGTATTTACCAGCAGCAAGTTTTTTACCGCATGACAGTGGTGACACTACCGGATTCTGAATGGGCAAATTACAAGTACTAAAATTAACTTGTTGCGCTGGTAGCTTGATTAAACTTCGACTCTGAAAGCATACACTTGAATTAATTATTATGAGACTTAATGAGAAAAACAAATAAAAATGTCACTTTCCTATCACCCAAATGTTTTTTTTCAATTAGGTAAATATTTTGAAATTATAGTAAATAATAGAAATAACATTCAAAGTTTTTTTACTTTTTACTATTAATGTGTTTATTTCATGCAGCCAGCTACTAGAATATGCCTTCTTCGAGAAGATAAATTTAGAGCGACACTTTGGAGAAGTTATCCATTAAATATAAATATTTTTTAAATGAACATTAATCTTGTGATTCAACATTTGATCCTGGTATTTCAAGTAGCATTTTCCGTTGGTTCTTCCTAGTTGAATTTTTCTCTAGTCAAAGGAACCGTGTAGCCTCAAATATCACCCCGGAAATGTTACCAATTTCTGTGCTATTTTTGGCAGATGAATTAATGATTTTTACATAGAATAACATAAATTCTGTTGAAATTCAACGAATTACAAACGGGATTAAGTAAAATAATTTCTAAATATTTTCCACTAATAATTTTCTTCTCGTGACGACGTCTAGTCATAAAAAAACTCCAAAAACTTGAACTAATTCTCACAATTGCAAAATACGTCTACGTTAAATGTCTTTAATTTGAATTTAATTCCTTAATTTATTTCGTTTGAAAAGTATTTACTTGATAAGTATGCCTTGAAAGTAAAATATTTTTGCCAAATTCTGAGTGAAAAATTGCTTATTTTTTCAGAGCGCTCATAATTTAAAAAAGCAAATAGTATGTTTTTCTTGCCATTCCAACAATATCTCTTGGCAAATGGGAAAAATAACGAGAGAAAACCTGGGTCTTGGATTTGAAATAAAATTTAGGTAAATAATAATCACCAGTTAGATGGATTTTTCAGTCCAGGTAATTGATAAAAAATCTTTATTTAAAAGTCAACAGAAAACAAGGAAAAATACGAAAAATATTTGTGGAAGTGCGGATTTAAACCACGGATTTTAAGAATAGTCTTCAAGATCACCACTGCAGAACCAAAACGTTATATGAGCGAAATGTTTTTTTTTCATAATGCATGAACGCGCTTTTGATATAGTATTAATAAATTACCCTCTGAAATGGAGAATTTCTATCATCAGGAAGGTAATAGGAAAATAGATACCACCTCCCTAATCTTTTCACTGTATCTGCTCCTGCTCATGTAAGCTATCTTTCACCTTGATTCAAAGAAATATGCCTACGCAACCTGTAGTATCTCTTTTGTATTGAACCCTCCCGATTTGTAAGGTTGAGTTTCGGTGGTTTATTACCGATCATTTCAAATTATTTTTTCCTTGGAAAACATCTATTTTATTACTCCATTTACATACACTCAGAGTCGTGACAAGATGAAAGATGTTTTTACATTTTATCCCTGTACCAATATATTTTTAAATGTTGTTAGCAAAGGAAAATATATCGGAAATACCTTGCCTGTAAGAAAAGAAAAGCTGTCTAATATAAATGTTGAGTCCATGTTCAAATGTTTAGTTGCTCAAAATTCCTGGCGAGCACGTTCTCAGAGTGAATTGGTTAATAGACAATTTCTTTGTCACATATGTTTACTCTTTAGTCAAACGCCACCCGTAAATTTGCTATAATTAGATAGGCAAGGAAAATGTATGATTCGCAATGAAAATTTAAAATGACGCTTTTTTGGATGTCATCCACATGAATGGACAACATTTTATTTCCAGCTAAATATTCTTTATCTATTAGAAAATACACACTCTCAAAATGCCTAACGCTAACGAGGATTGCACAATTATTTAGCAAAACTAAAATAATATCACCTAATATATGCTTACCCTATACGATCATTGTATCACTCACTAATATAGCGTGTTTATAAATTTTATCGGTTAAATGACAGACAGCTGACAGGCGATTCTCCCAAGGCGTGCCCTTTTGGCGAGGAATGGATGAAATAACTCGAGCTTGGATGGAGTAGCTAAGCTATCATCTAATAAATAATTACTTACTTCAGATTATACATGTGATCAGGTATATTAAATGACTCTGGAATATTGCTGGTTATTCCAATTCCAATGCTGTAACTGAATTTGTTATGCTTCTTATCCAGACGTACTTCAAGCCGTTCATTTCTTCGAAGAGGTCTGTTGGTCAGAACCACTCCATTCAGAGGGTCTTCTAAGCTGGAAAGTTGACCCAAATTAGAGAGAGGATAAAATTTACATATAAATTCAAATTTTCTTTAAGATTGGTTGGGAATTGCGGGATTCAAGATGACTCGTGCGACTCAGGATTCATCATTGAAATGCTTCAAGGTATCAAATACTTCAAATTAAATGTAGTAGTTTCGCTTTTACTAATTGTACCATTGATGCTCACTTTATCTTCTCCGCTGATCTTCCGTCGTTACTGATGCCAGCGTTAGTCCCACATTTTGGATTAAATAGTAGCCTCTCATTTGTATGGACTGTCCCATTGACTCTATCAGCTGAAATTTCGGAGAAGTATATGACATTCAGATACACTTCTCCAAGCGGTGCCACTTTGAAAACTATCTCCTATGGTGAAGTCTGTGATTATATTAATCATTTAAGTTTCCTTCATACGGAGTAAGTAATTAATTATCCATCTGAAAACTCATGGTGGAAATTTCATTTTATAAACTGAAAATCACAACAAGAAAATTGCTTAAATAGAGTTGAATGAAGAAATTTATAAGCCCTAAAGTTCGGACTAAATTTTTACAACTACCCTTAATTCGCAATAAATACTGTGTACTCTTTTACGTACGTATTGATGAAAATAGGTCATGTAAATTTACAACAAATACAGATCACATTCACGATGTTCTATTTTCTGTTTACAAATTGTACATTACTAAATTGATATCAACGCCAGTTTCGCCTAGTCTTATCAACTCACAAAGCAAATGGGATTAAATAGGTGCACAATATATTACATAAATCCTAAAAGTTAATACATGATGAAATTGCTACGGATATACGATATGTGTTCAGAAAGAAATTGAAATAACTCACCACGGATCACTCCCTTGATATGAACCTCTTGTTCATTGCCGCAATGGTAGGCAGTCTGCGTCAAGTTCAGTGTTATGTTGTTTGTTGCAGAATCTGACTTGGAAGCGTGAAATGTTGTTAACCATTCACCGTCTGCTTCCTTTCTACTATTAATTACGAGATTCAACTTCCGGCTGGATGTCGATGTTGTTTCGCAGGTAGGATCTGCTACGGCCTCTCGTACCACTTTGTGGAAAATGAGGAACTGGAAAAGGAGCATTAAGAAGGAGAAAGCCATTTTGCAAAGATAAAATTTCGTCTCTTCCAGCTCGCAGTACCGATAGAAATGGCCTAAATTCATCTCTAAAGGGTCTCATAAAGGTTTTTTGCCCTTATCTTCCGCATAAAACGTTTTCATTGGCCGGGGAGAAGTTTAAAAGAGAAGGAGGCATATAAGAGTAGAGATATGAGCCTTCGTGGAAGGAATGCATAAAAAGTTATCATCTATATTTTTTTCCGCCTTACTTCTTGGAAATGATTCCAAATCTCTGATGACGCTGTAAAAATGAAGATGAAAGAGAATGTATTGATTCGTTAAAAAATAAAGTTTAGGTCACTACCTCTCTGATAAATATTTCAAAATCCATTTTAATCTCTATTTCCAAGACTGGTTACTGTGGCTGATGTTTTCACGTTTACTATGCAATTCTCCCCGAGCGAATGTGAATTAATCTTCTTTTCCCTTGAATTATAAAGGATACTGCCTCTCTTGCCATTATGTTTCCGTAATAATTTAACCGCCAAATTTGTAAGCATATTATACTCCCTACATTCATAACAACATAATTTTCAGAGAAAATCGATTTCCTGACCCTGAAAACCGATTTTCTGACGAATAAGCCTTAATTTATTTTTTCTCTGCTTTCAACTACCATTCGTTCTTTTCTCCTGATTGTCATAATTCCAGAATGTTTTATGGTGTATCGAAATACTTCAATCGAATTATATTATTATTTTTATATCTGTTAACATCGTTGTGATATGTATATATTTTTATTTAGTGCCTGCAGTCATTCCATGATGCCAAATCAGATTTATCGTAGGTAAAAGTTGATAAAATTCTACCATCCACTTCAATAAGTTTTTGCTGAGAGATGATTCTGCGCAATTTTTCACAGTCTAAATTCATTGACATATCTCTCATCTTGGATATCATAAATGTGACCCCTTCGAATGGGATCATTTATCGCTGAAGGCATAGGGAAAGATTTTCGTTGCTGGATAACAAAAGTATCGCAATTAAAGAATACCTATATTCTTGGTTTCTTCGATAAAAATTCAGCAATTTCGTTCTTTTGGGCCTCATCCAACGTTTCCCTTATTCGGATTCTTAAATCTTAACTTCTAACATCGAAATATATCTTGGCATGGTATATTATTTTTCCGCTGAATCATTGTGGCTACACAATTGAGGACCTCCTAAAGTTCCTAAAAGATACAAACGGGTATAATGTCCTCTGCTCCCAAAATAAATGCTTTCCACCAATTTACAAAAGTAAAGGAGACACATCCATCCATCCATTCGAGAGTCAATCACTTCTGGTATGACCTTGGAGTTTCGACATTAAAAATGTTAACCGAATACCGATGATTCTCTCCACAGAGAACAAGATGCTGTACGGTGGAGGTAACGGGGGCTCTAGGCCATCGGTGGACCCTCCACCGCTTATCACACACACGGCAGCCACTCCGCAAGACTCGCCCAACACGACCCTCGACACGGGATTTCGTGACCTAGGGAGCCGCCTGACGGCCCCAGAAGCACTGTATGCCAGCTCCCTGTCCATCGACTCCATCGACCGGTCATCGGTAAGTAAGGAGTAAAGTGGAAACATGGAAGCTAAACCGAGCGTTTGACACCGTCTCTCTCCACGAAAGTCTTAACGCCGCAGAACAAAGAAGTTAGCTCTTTACTAAACAGATATTCCTCAAAAATCACCTGTTGCACTCTCTCATAAAGCCATCTATCGGAGAGATGATGTAAGATATCATCATTAAATAATAAAATGGTGAATAGGGTAATGTGACTTCTCAGCATTATACAAGCATCAAAATTATTTGAAGTGTCATTTCCTGGGAAGTGCCGATTATTAGGTTATCCAGTGTTCATTAATTTCGTTTCAAGACGAAAAAATGACAAAGGTCACTAAAGCGCTCTTTCTAATGACCAAGGTAAACACCAGAGAGATGAACTTGGGATCGGGCGTCCGGAATAGAATAGAAGAGGCGTTGATTTGTCAGTGTTGGTAAGTGATACAACTGACTTGAAAATTACATATTCGCTAACTGCCTCTAGAGCGGAAGTAATATTTCCAAATTAACAGAATAAAAAAACGAAGAAAAGGGGAAATGAGGTGGGGGACATAGATGACTAAAGGAAAAGTAGGCGGAGTCAGATTTTGCTCTCAGCTCGCGTGCTTGCAAAAGCGGCGGCGCCGGCAACGCGGAAATTGACGGAGGGGTGGAGAGTCCTTCGTCTTCTTTTTCCACCGTCGACCACTTCTGAGGCACCATCTTAGGGGTTTCAGACAAATTGGCCCAACCGGCCACTTTGACCAGCAACCTCGAGTTCACTTTCATGGTCAAATCTGCAGAGGCCAAGATTTATGAAGATTAATTTACGCAATGTTCTTTTCAGTGGTGAATTCAGGATACTTATCGTAACGTTAAAAAAGCGTTTTTGTATCGATGAATTAGTCAAATGCAGATTTCAGTGCTTACAGCAGAAATAGATGCGATAGTTATTTCTATCCTATTCTTGAATCTAACTACAATCGCCGATAAACAGGTGCGTTTAAAGGGACCATCGATCGCCAGTCTACACTGGCGTCGGGAGAAATACAAAACAAACGCGTTCGCGTAGGCGCAAAAGCTTAAGTCGAAAGAAGAGTTGGAACGCTTAAAGGTTTCTTCCGAGACTTAGCACAAAGTTCACATCCAATATTGAACATCAAGATTTCAGTGACAAAAAGAAGTAGATATATTGTAAAAAGGTATTCAAAGAGGACGAGAAGACCACGAGTGTGGCTCATCCTACCCCTCTGTCCCCCAGTCTACCAAATTATGGAAATATTGCATGACCATTTCTTTTCCTTCTTTTGGGGCGTTGACGCCCGACTCTAATTGGACGTTATATGAAATCTCCTCCAATCTAAAACCCCTTGAATCTGTTAATTTTTGATTTATTCTGCCATCACATCCCCACAATTTCCGAAATTAAGACTTATCCTTCCCCTCTTTTGCCTTTTCTCCTTAACGAGCTCGTGAGTGCTTTCGTTTCCGCTGACGCCATTGTAAATAGTGAATGAGTATAAGAATTTTTCACTTCTCAATTTCTTTCTTCCCTACCTCACCTTTTATTTTTTTACAGTCGTCCCAGTGCAGCATCCCTGGCCTCCTGAAGCCTCCGCCGAGCAAGTACGTCAACAACAACTTGTCCCCGACTCCCGGCCGTAGGGTGAGCCTGGTTGCCGTCGTCAGCCATTCGTACCCCGCCCACCCACAGTCGCTGTCCCCGGGTCCTCCCGCCACCGGACTCGCCCCGAACGTTTCCTACCCGTCGTCCGCCTCCCCGGCCTCCTCGCAGGCCACCACGCCCAACTCCAGGAGGGAACCCACCATGAGGTGAGCGGCAACCGATATCCTGGGAGGGCGGCAACCCACAACACGTCTCATACTCCCGCGATAACCTTTGATCATTTAACTGCCAAAAAAGGAGGGGTCGACCGATTACTGAGGTCATATGGACCATTAGGGATTGGTGGGGAGTAATGTGGGTAGAAATAGGATTTTCAGGGAATGGAGGGAGGGGGATGGAGAGAAAGCGGGCGCCAAAAGGTCTATGGATTAACGTTCCATGCGACACACGCCGTGCTCTCCCCCATAGTATATAGGGATCGGGATACGAGTAAAAAATCCTATAACCTTCGAGATTCAAACTTGGGTCCTCGGCATGCGAATAACAATAGCCATCTCACCAAACCGAGATCTTGGATCCATTCATTCGACGCAGGAACAGTTTGACCAGAGTCGCCAATGCAACTTCAAAACTGGATGCGTGAAAACTAGTAGAATATACTCTTGTTTTGACAGAGGTTCAGTCATCCGTTTCCATGGTTTCCATACATTTCGTGGAAAGTGAATTGTTTGAAGTTGACGTGAATATACCGAACAACATTTTTTAGTCGTGGTGATCTATAAAAGTTAATTAATTAATTTTCAGTTGACGTAATTATCCTGGTTTTTAAATAGTAAAAAAATCGATATTATTGAGCGATTCGTTTGGACTAGGCAATAAGCTAATTTCCGGTACTGCTTTAAATAATTAAACCAATCAGAAATTGATTTGATATTTTTTCAATTATTCCCCGTACGATTTTGTAAAGGCGTGCAAGAAAGTGCTCCTCTACCGAAGACAGGTTATAGGCACCAATACCTTTCTACCATGAGTAACAAGTTCCCTATCTATAACAACTTAAAAATTCACTGACATAACAGAATCTTAGCTAAAGCCAATTGTTATTCTTTTTCCAAAATTCATTTTAAAAGTTCAAATATCACTTTCGCAGAATCATTCAAGTTATCCGATTGATGTGCTACCCGGATTATTGTAAATACCTAAAATACAGTTTCAATTTAGATCTGAATGACCGTGGATTCGATTTTATTCGAATTTCCAACTAATTCGATCCGGATATCAAGCTCAGAATATCCAATGTAGGAAAGGCAGGGAACAGGTTTTTTCGATAAAATTGTAGCTTATAATATAAACTGCATTATTAAAATATCTTTAAAATTGTAATTATAACGTCACTGAGCATAGTAGAGTCACTGAGAGATTCATAGAGTCACTGAATTTGATCATATGGAAATTTAAATATTAATTGTTATACTACAATTTATGTTGACGCATGAGTATATTTTCCGAAGTGAATCGCAAAACACACGACTCGTGAACTAGCATAACAACTGTATTTACCGATGATCAGAAATTCTAAATAAAAGGAAATATTCTGATGTACAAATTATTTAATCGCTTAAATCGTAGAACAGGATTACCCAATGTCCTGATCCAATAACTCTGTATCTTATTCACAGCCATAGTTCATACTTTAACGTGAGATGGCCTTCATTTTTACTTTTCGTTGCATCTTCTCACGAAATTTAAATATTTGAGTTGGAAATCAAGATGAATCAAAATATGTAAGCCATGGCATGCGTTGCCCATTAACCAGAGTTTTGTTCAAAGGAGCGCTAATATTCAATTTTCTACTGCCAAGTTGAGAAATTATTTATATCTTTATTGAAATATATGGCAAGTCTCCACGAGAAAGTGGGATTCTTTCATGGTGAAAGTACTCCCTAATCTACTTGCGAACAGTTATTCTGATATTGCTAACGTGACCGTAACTTTCTCATCCGGTGCTATGCAGCCCCCCGAAAATGCAGCGCGGCTATTCCTGGAAGCTGTCCAAACCGTCGCTTCGGCGGAGGTCGTCCCGCTACCAGTCTGGAAGTGGGGCAGCGGCCGATGAGGGCGCCTTTGCCGAATCCGATGGCGTGGTCCTAAACAATAACAACAGCAACAACTACGTGCTCAGCCCACTGTAAGCATTTATTCAAAATTCTAACAATAATAACTTCACGCTACAAGACACGACTCACTATGATGATGATTGAAATATGACTAATTAGCATTATGAGTTCCTCTAAAAGAAATAGCTCACGCACGCAAGGATTTAGAGCATAAAGTAGGCGAATAAGTCAGAAAAATTACGGATTATAATTGCACAATTATTTTTAACTCTTAAAATTTTATGTTATTATTATTGCCAACTGATCATCAGATCTTAACGTGAGTAATTTGTCGATAAGTTAATTCAAATAGGGTTTTTAAATGGGTCTTCGAATTCTTTTCAAAGCATTCATTCTATGTCGGCATATAGGCTTAAAGATTAATGAGGGCAATCACCTTTCTTGTGCTTGGCAGAAAATAATGAACGTAACCTAGTTCATAGAACTCATCCATTAAAGATTTGTTGGCGAGCTCAGAAAACGCTCAACATTTTGTAGGCTAATTCATTTTCGTTTGCGTTAAAACTTAAAAAGTTGCCAATAAGATCATTTAAACGTAAGTTTGGAACCATTGGCTGAAATATTTAATGATTTGTTGCAATCACGGAAACTTTTGTTTGGGAGACCTCACTTCAAAAGAAACTTCTTCCACCACGTATTACAGTAAATCTCTTGCTGCAAATATCAGTTAGAGGAATCCATGCCATAAACAAAATATTGAATTAGATACTCATGTTTTCCCTGAATACTTATTGAATTCAAACATTACAAGTTTCCACTGATGGTCTTCTCAAACCTCCATCTTTCATGTCCCTTCTCAATCCTTTGGTGCTTACAATTCTGTGCCATAAATTACACTTTTGTGACTGCTAAATCATGATGCTCACAAAGTTGTCACTTCACGCAATATGAAACATTCAGAATGTTCATGAACTGCTCATTTTCACTTTTAATTGAATGCATGCAAAATATCGAAATATGAACAATTACTCCAATAAAACAAGTCGCTGGTGAAACCTAACTACTTATCTATATTTTTCGGGAACACTTAATACTTATGAATAAAAGCTAATGATACTATAACTTAGTGGTTTAATTAATGAAATAAATACTCAGAAGTCATTTCATGATAAATATGACAAGAAAAATGAACAAGCAGCTCTAGCTACAAAATGACCTCAAGAAAAATAATTAAACTCATCTGTGAAAACACTACATCAAGACGTAAATATAAAAAAGGTTCTTTCAGGGTGTAGTTTCCTCACTTTAGTATTATCCCTTATGCATGAAGCACCTCAGCACTAACTTCATTGCAGGTAACTAATATTTTATAAAGTTATGGCTGAAATTCGATGCAAATCGACCATTTCATTAATAATTAAATGAATATTTCCTTTTTTCAACATATTCCAATGTTATATATTATTCCATTTGAGCTCAATGCCGTTAATAGTTATGTAAAATATTCCACGAGAATTATGTGATACCTCCATAGTCAATTGATAACCCCAATAGTCTTCCAATTATTATGATGCAAATTAAAAAGGGCAATCCTTTTATCCCAGCCCTAAAATAATATTATTATGTTCAAAATATTAAATATCTAAAATGAAGTAAATATATTATATTCAAGGCAATCGATGACTTAAGTTAGAGCGATGAAACGATTTTTACGTGAATTTTGAAAATTTACAATTCTTAGTTTGCTAGAGAATCGTAGAAAATTGAAGAATTTAAATCAGAATAAGCAATACAATTATTTTAATAATTATTTCATGCAATAGTTTTAAAACTACTTCACTAAATTTAAGTAAGACATTACTTTAGATAATGACCGAAGTAAACTTTTTCCTGACTATCGAAATAAACGCAAGTTCATTAAATTCCATGAAGTCCACACAATTTCATATGAATGAAAACGTTTCGAATCGATGTAAACATTGCCCTTTCAATATCGACTGAAAAAGAGCAAAGATGTGTATGCTTGCTAAAGCAGTTGTGTAATTCATGCTCATGGGAGAAACGCGCCTTTCAGCCAGAATGTAGATCTTGGCAAAGGTGTAGCAGCATTGGTGAATTGATCACACGACGTTCTCATGTCAATAGGTCTCTCATCCGCAGGCATTCCCACTGCAACGGCGGCCTGCTCGCCAGCATTCGTAACGACACAGGTCAGCTGGGTAACGGGGGCGGCGTCTCCAAGGGTCAGCCATCGTCGTCCGTCGCGGCCCCCAACAACAGCAACCACCTGGGCGTGGGCTCGTTCCAGCCCTCCTCCGCACTCAGTCCCCAAAGCTCCATCCGCAGTCGGCACAGCTTCTCCTGCCAACCGCCCCACTCGTCCCGACCACCCTCCGTCGTCTTCTCCACCACGTCATTCGAGCAGGTAAGACTGACTTTCTGGAGGATGCTCAGAAGCGTTAGTCTGAAAATTAAATAACACTTATGAATTATTGTAATTATCGGTAATATTTAGAAAATTACGCATTAAGTGCATACAGTCAGATATTCATAACTTTTCTCATACCATTCTTATTGGCTCAACGTTTTTCTTGTTCCTTACATACTGGAGGCATGAAACTCATGCTTACCAACAGTAAGGCATGTAACTACATGTATATGATTATTTTTATGTTGACGATCCTTATCAATTCTTTTACATTTATATATATATATATATATATATATATATATATATATATATATATATATATATATATATATATATGTGTGTGTGTGTGTGTATATATACATATATATATATATATACATGCATACACATATATATACACACAATATGTAAATAAAAAGATAATTTTTACATTTTTGGAGTCGAAACTTGTTAACTCCGGATGTGATACTATTTTTCTAAGATTCATGTTGTGTTAAAGAGGAACCATAAATATAAATGAGGAAAAGGAAAATGTTAGAAAGAAAACAGTTCATTATACATGCTAGTTTAAAGTAATGTGTGAATACATTGGAATACCCGAATCTATTTTAAATTTTCAATTCTTTTACATATTTTAAATATAGCCTTTCATTTCGGCATTTAATGCTTTATGGAATATAGGAATTCAGGCAATTTTTGTTGTAAAACATTTTTCTTATAGCTGAATAAAAATTTATAAAATATCTCCCTTTTTGGGTTGAGAGTATCGAATGTCGTAAAAAAGAATCACGTAATGATCTTAGCCACGACATCATAATTATTTTTCGTGCCCCATTTCACTTACTCATTAAAATGGTAAGTGTATTTCAGGTGTAATGAGCTGTAGTTATTGATATTGTTTTTTAAGTAATTTGATCTGGTGTTCTGGAAATTTTCTTGAGTTAAATTGAGTAAAGAAAATTAATATATCACCCTATTATAATAGTACCTGATAAGGAAACCGCAAAATACATGAATATTCCATACGATAAAATGAAATCTGAAAAATACCCATCGTATAAGTACAATCAGGCACCATAGGAGAATTCGTAACTTAGTCGCAAATCGATATCAGATGTTATTTTTCCTCAACTCGTCACAAAAAAATACAAAAACGCAAGCGGATTTCCAGAGCATCGTATTAAAACTGAAATTGCCAGTTGTTTTAGTTGAGTGGGTAGCGTGCTCATGTGCAACATCGCGACGGAATACCTGTCATTGCCGGTTTAAAACTGCTCCAATTTTCAAAATATATGAAATTTACCGAATAATAGTTTCCCGATTAACATTTAAAAGGAAATTGTAATAGCAGTAAAAATCACGAGTTAAAACCAAGTTGTCGTTTTATTTCACTGTGGCTTTAATGTTCGGAGATAACATGAATTTTTAAATTGGGAAAAAAACTATAAGACCAAAACGCATTAAAGTTGGAGAGTACCAAAATTATTTTAAAAATTTTCACCAATATTTTTCCAAGGCAGAATTTTATTCTCTGCAACAGTTGTGAAATTACAGGCCGACAAAGTCTTAACTGCCGTCCTGCACTCCGAAAAAGATGTTTTTTTTTCAATCAAAGCAGTCAAATTTCATTTTAAAATTTCGAAATATCTCGCTACTGTTGCATAATATAAAATAAAACATACCCTTTGTTGATGCCTCATATTCATCAAAACCCTTTTCTCAGATACTATGGCTCCAACCCGGAGTCTACATAATTTTGAAACTAACTGTAAAAAGGATTTATTGTTTTATTGTCTCTGTGCTGAGTGACGACGGTACACTACAATCGCAATATCATTTTTTCGTTGAGATTATTCAAATTATTATTCTTTTATGTTTCGTAACCAAGCAATTTAGTGTCGATAACTTTTCCAGGTACTTTCAAAACTTTAAGCAAAATGATGCGCCATAGTAAGGGTACGAGCAGTCAAACGAATTTCCCCAAGCAGTACGGCTTTACAGAAATCACAACTTCCAGTGCAACCACCGCCGGCACAAGAAAATGAACTTGGTCCCCGACCCTGAATGTGTGACTTTCATTGACCGTAGAGCTTGCTAGTACGAAAAGAGCTCTTACCTCGCACATCAACTATTCCATCAATTTGATTACTGTGTTCTTTTTTGGTTTGTGGAAACAATAGTTTCTGTTCCTCGTAGAGGATTATTCCAATGCCTCATAATAATTAGCATTCTTAGTCATCGTTATTAGTTAGCATTACTATTAGTATCGTAATAGCTTGGGTACAATGTTGTTGCTCCGCCAATTTGATTAGGACATCACCTTTGACGTCCAAATTTTAGTCACGAGCAATTAGACCCCACGAGTTCAACTCAATTAATCCTCCTCTCCCATTTCCGACGACGCAGCCGGCGTGGAGCGCGACCGGCGACCGCCTCTCCCGGCAGAATTCGCTCTGTGAGCACAGCCGGCACCACCGTCCCCTCTCCCAGCAGCACTCCAACGTCTCCTCCTCCTCGTATCCCATCTGCGCCCCCACGGCCCGCACCCACCACCATTACCATCACCACCACCACCACCGCAACTCCCTCTCGGCCATGGTGGCCGCGGCGGCCGCCGCCTCCTCCGACCGCAAGGCCAAGAACCTCATCGAGTCGCCGCACTCGGCAAAGGCGGCGGCGGACGAGGGCCCGGAGGCCGCCGAGCTGGGAGTCGCCAGCATCTCCAGCTACGCGACTGGCGGAGACGGGCCCAGCTCCGGGGGCGGGGGAGGAGGGGTGGCGGCGGCCGCCGCGGCGATGGGGGCGGCGGCAGCGGCGGCCGCAGCGGGAGCGAACGGAGGTGCCCCCGGAACCGCCTCCTCCTCCTCCGGCGATGTCCACAAGATGAAGAAAATCTTCGTGTTCTTCGAGCCACGGGGTTGCCTCAAGGAGAAGGACGACCACTCCCTCTACATCTTCGCGCCCGACAATTCGTGAGTGCATTATTCCCTTTAGTTCCCGGTGCTTCCTCCGAAAGTGCGAGGCTACCTCACCAAACTGGTTCACTTTAATCTGCCACAGACTAGATTCCTTGATAAAGGAGTCCAGGCTAACGGCGAAGGAGAAATGGGATGAAATGATGGGAGCACAGAGAAAAACATGGTGGACGATGGCATCGCCATTAAAGAGTAAATATTTGACAGAATCATAGAAAAAAGGATCAGAGAAAAAATATTATGGAAGCTATCAAGAGTAGAATTTTTTGATGAAATTGCTTGTAGAAAGAAGGAAAAAACACTCTTAAAAAGAGATACTTTACAGTGGATTCTTTGAATGAAATTAAATCTTAAATTTTATGTTTCTGTTGCATTTCCCCGTAAAATGTGAGAAGTCCTGGTGAAATAGACCCATCAACTTAGCTAATTAATGCGGATGTATATCTTTTAGAACGATTTTAAAATTATAGCCTGGTGTAAGAAATTTTTGTTTGAGATTTCTTTATAGAAGTAATATTTTTGGAAAAACAGCTACCTATATGTCAATGGGTAACTGTTAACCAGAGTTACCATGGATGAATTATGCTTCTACAATACAGATGATGGGTTATAAAGGGAAATGGAATGTTAATTTACACAATGAGAACCAAATGATTGTTTTGTACCTCCTATTACCCTGTAAGTTGTGACTTAGAATTCCACAAAGAGCTAGAATGTCTTTCTATTGGTGTGGGCCAAAATAAAATCCAACATTAAGCCAAAATTGGTTTATTTGGATCCTAGGGTTATGCATGAAATCATAAACCTAAACTAGGTAAAGGAGGACTATTTGGCACTCTAAGTAGTATGTGGAGCCTTGAATTTATGTTGTAAGTTCTTACTAATGCAATGATAAAACTGGAATGAAAAAAATATATATTTTTGCCAGATGCTATTTTGAATACCATTATAATATTTAGAAAATTATTTTGCTACTAATATAAATATTTGAAACTAACATGCAAAATGTTAATGAATTTTCAACAAATCATTTTATCCATTTGTATCCATTTAATTACTTTATCCATTGCATCCTTTCATTGTATCTCTAAAGATATAATGAAAACCTCTCATCTTGATTATCCAAGTTCACAATATTTTCTACCCTAAATGCCTCGATTTGAGTAACAATTTGACATTAACAGATCCATAATGCCTTACTATCTTCTGCATTACCTTGATATGTACATTTAGTAATTGAATACTTTACCTTGTTCTTCTAAAGGTAATAGTTTAACTTTAATTTCATCAACCCTGTATTTTCTTCACAACAGCATACGGCAGATGTGCATATGGTTTGTGGAGCAGAAGTGGTTTGACAACGTTGTGTTACTTTTCATCGCACTCAACTGCATCACTCTTGCAATGGAGCGGCCAAACATACCAACCATATCCAAAGAACGGCTTTTTCTATCAACAGCAAACTACATCTTCACCGTGGTGTTTGCTCTGGAAATGTTGGTTAAGGTGGGAACAATCTTCTCATGTTAATTTCATGAGTTATTAATTCCTAGAACTAAATATGTATTAGGTAATTGGATTCTTAACTTAGTGAAATAGAAGTGATTGAAGGAAGAAACGATAAATCAGTTAGATATCACCCCATGAATGGTTTTTCTGTTATCATGTTGAATATCCTTTGTTGATAATTAGCATAATCAGAATTCAGCACTTTTTCAAATTAAAATTAACTGTACACTTTCTGAAAAGCTTTTAAAATCAATGCTTTCCTAATGCATTTCTTTATATTTCATTTCAAAAGGTTATTGCAACAGGGATAATTTATGGGAGAGATGCATACTTCACCTCTGGATGGAACATCATGGATGGGTCCTTAGTTGTTATTTCGATTGTTGATCTTTTAATGTCAATGTTCTCAGAAGGCAGTCCACGAATATTTGGTATTCTTAGGGTAAGTAGATACAAATTAATACTCTAAAGATAAATTTTATCCACTTCCTTTAAATTCCACAAAAAAATGTCAGGCAAGTAATACCTGACTAGAGTTTATCCCTATTCTCTTTCTCACCAAGTTTTCATAAACAGTGACACAAAAATAAAATCAGAGATAGCATTTTGTAACATTTGAAATAATGGGGAATATCTTTGAAATGAAAACATTTGTTCCCTGGAGTTACTATGTATTATAAATAACATTTTAGCATCTGTCAGAAGGAAGCAGAAATTCAGCTAACAAAATCTGAGGATTTTTGAGAGCTGAGGACTCTTTATTTATATTGATTTGTGGAGGAAATTCTTTTTGTAATGAAATAATTAAAAAATATAAACTAATTCATACTATTTCATTGTGATAATGAAGTATGCTAGGAATTGGAAAGGAATAAGATGACATTATTTAAGTCTCAGAACCCTGACAAATTACTTAACAGTATAATTCCACCCTGAGGAAATGGCGCTCAGCCAGCTATATTCATTCATTGAACCAAAACACACCACCCTAATAGTCTCAGCCTTATCATCACCAATGTCTCCATGCATTCACTGAACTTTCCATAGCCAATTAGATAAATCTCTTGTTTTTAATGGCAATTAGGGGATAAAAATTAAGAAAAAAGGTACTTTCTTGCCCAAATGTATCTAATAGTTATCACTTTCAAATTTGCAAGAGTTTAAAGATGATTAAAAACAGATCTTCAGTGTTAAAGCATGTAAAACAGAATTGAAAAATACAATCTGGTTTGCGGTAATGCTAAGTAAAAAAGGGTTACCTACCTGTATTCTAAACTATATTTTCATCTGAATAATTCTCAGGAGTGATGGCAGAGCATTGAAAAAGTGCCCTTTCAAAATGACATCATATGATCATTAATAAGGAATGAAAAAATAACTCTCTACCTTGAAAAATTCTTCAAGATTTCTCCCTCTCGAAAAAGAACCTCTATAAATATAGTCGATTCTTGCTCTGTGTGCAAAATTCTCATGAAAGGAGATACACAAATATCTTTCTGAATGAATAAATATTTTGAATATTAAGATGAATAATACTCTTTTACAGGTATTTCGATTGCTACGCTCATTAAGGCCACTAAGGGTAATTAACCGAGCTCCTGGATTGAAGCTTGTGGTGCAAACACTTTTATCTTCCCTGCGGCCTATTGGCAATATTGTCCTAATTTGCTGTACTTTCTTTATTATATTTGGTATTCTTGGAGTCCAGGTAGGTTCATTAATTATTTATGTAGAATTATATCATTCAGTCAAGTTTTTATAATATTTTTGTTCATTAATGGCTTAATCGCCCGGGATAAAAATATAATGTGCTTCTATTTCACCATTACAGCTTTTTAAAGGTGCTTTCTATTACTGTGAAGGACCAGATGTAAAACACATACGAAACAAAACAGAGTGTGAAGCCACTAAAGATCACAAATGGGTTAATCGTAAATACAACTTTGATGATTTAGGAAAGGCACTAATGTCACTTTTTGTGCTGTCTTCCAAAGATGGATGGGTGAACATCATGTACACAGGTCTGGATGCAGTAGGAGTTGACCAGCAGGTATGCAAGTGGTCACAGGATGTTTAATCATTTTTTTCCTTACTTGAAAATTGGGGTAACTTTCACTTTACTTTTCCATTTGGAAAATTACAGAAAAGTAAAAAAAGTCCCTTCTATTCAATAATTAATGAGTATCAACACACTCTATTTACATCTATTTCAATGATAACTCGTATTTATTTTAATGGAATTACATGGTGAGTAAGTTTGTCAACTTGAGGAAAGAGTTACCTAAATACTTACATGTTGGGGGCTGCATTGCTCACAGATCAGCATGCTTAAGATCAAAGAAAATTCTTGAAATGGCAGCTATATTTCTTATAAATTACATATATTTTGTACCCAAAATATTATTTGCATTTGTTGAAATGATGCCAAAACACATATGCATTAATTAATTAGAAAAAACATTGCCATTAAGTTTCATGTTAATTGAGCTTTCTGTTTTTTACATGACAACTTTCCAAAGCCAATTGAAAATTATTCCGAGTGGCGCCTTCTTTACTTCATATCTTTCCTTCTGCTGGTGGGCTTTTTTGTGCTAAACATGTTCGTTGGAGTTGTGGTGGAAAACTTCCACAGGTGTAGGGAAGAACAAGAGAAGGAAGAAAAGGCAAGAAGAGCATTAAAACGTGCAAAGCAGATGGCAAAGAAAAGAAGACGTAAGTTTTTGACATATTATGAGCACTTTAAAGTGGAATAAAATTGTATTACAGGTGCATTTACTATCACAAAAGATAACATATTTACCATTGATTAAGGAAAGTTGGTGACTTGTCAAATTGCTTACAAAAATTACAAAATTATAGCATATCAATGTACAATTATTGCAGTAGATTCATTGTCAAATTTAACATATTACAGCATATTGTTTTAAAAAATTATAGATTATGTATTGTAGAATTTAGAGTACCCATGTACAATTAATCCAAGTACATAGTTAAACTTTATCACTAAAAGTTTCATTGATTAATTACACTTTCAGTATTTTCAGGTCCATATTACTTTAGGGTCCTCTTGGTTAGATTAATATAATTGAATCAAAATAATTTATTTTACCTTGTTTTTAAACATATATAAGTCTTAGCTACTGCAGCAGGTAGGCAGACAGTATGGTTTTGTGTCCAAAGAACTTGGACTTTCTTCATAACTTTTTGTAATGTTGATGGTGTTAGTGTGAAAGGTTATCTAGTTCTATTATTATTTGAAAAATTACTGATTTAATATAGATAAAGATTCCTTCATATATAATGCAAAATTCAATCATGAAGACTGAGTAAAACAAATTATTTCCAGTTCCAGAAAGATGCTCATTTATTCAGTCCACCAAATATCATATATGTGGCAGTTTTCTACAGCCTGAAAACCAGGACAATAGGGTGGTTTTAATTCCCAAATTTTAGAATGGCATCAGGCCATTATGCCATCCAGCAATGAATATGGCAAAAGTATCTGGCTACAAATGATTTAAAAAATATTAATAGGCCACCACATTCACTTGAAAACTATAAGTGCATGAGAAATTTAAAAATGAGCCGGCTGCTTCACTCAATTTTTTCTTGTTGTACTTAAAATTCAGTAAAGAGCATCTGATAAAATAATACTAATAGAAATGAATGACTTTTCCACTTTTTACTAATTTGAACCAAGAAGCTACACAGTTCCCTACATCTCTCTTTATTTATTTGGCCTAGCATCATTTGATATAGTACAGGGTTCATCCGGAAAATAAGTGTACTGAGCTCAGGAAAAAAATTTGTTACACTTTTACATATCTTAAGCTAATATTCCTCAAAATAGGACCCTTGTGAGTCGATACACTTGTTCCAGCGGCGTTCCCATTCCTGGAACGCTCCCGCGAAGGCATCATCGGGAACCTCTCGAAGACTCGTCGTCGACCTCTTCTCTGCCCTCCACGAACATCTTGTGCCACCGAAAGATCATGTTTCTGGACATGGCTGACTCCCCGTAAGCCTGGTTAATCATACCGACAGTTTCGGTAGACGATTTCCCAAGCTTTACCGCAAATTTGATGGAATAACGCTGCTCCAAAAACTTCGGCATCGCATTCCATGACGTGGGTCGAAGCGTGGAGGTTCGCGTTAACAGAGCTCCTCACTACACCACAGCTCAGAGCCGACTGCCTTTTTCAGCGTCGCTTGCCAACATACCCCCCTCCAATCGCAGCCCGTCAGAGCGGTGCTGGGCGCGCCTGGAGCGGCGCGCCCAGCCCAGGAGTCAGTACACTTATTTTCCGGACGAACCCTGTAGGTCATCAAAACATGTACATTGTAATATTTTTCTCTTTGAAGTTTGTTTGGTGGCCAGTAAGCAAGTCTTACACAATGAAAAAGACCTCTCTGTATTTCAATATGAGAGCTGTATATACAGGTACTTCAACATGAGAATTTAGTGCCGAGAGAGCTTTTAAATAATTGAGCCCTTCCGTTCTGTGTGTACACGATCTCAATACCTGAGCACTTTCAGTCATCAGGGTGAGGCATGAGTTATTATTTAGTGTGGCTAAACCTTTCTTTTTTCACTGTGTGTGTATGTGATACAACTGCGCCAGTCATATTTTCTTCAGCATCATCTAGAATGGTGAGTGACTGGATGAGGTTGAATTTTGGGATTTTCAAATTCTTTGTCCTTTTACCTTGGTTGGTCAAGGATCCACAGCTACTGATGGCACTGAACACCAGGTTTATCAATAAGTTTTCATTGGATAAGAGCTTCTTAGACTTCACATGAAGTATATCTCCTCATTCCAATGAATTATTGTGAAGGGTCAATTTATTTTTTCTTTTGGTAAATTCTTCATTACTTTTTGAGAAATATCTCCTTGATAGAAAATTTGTTGCCATTTGAAAGTGGGATCTAAATAAAGTGTGTGTGAGATTACTAAGTTACTTATTTTATTTTAATATGTTGTGTTAATTCCATAAAATTATGCCAGAGACAACAAATTTCAATTAATTGATACTTACTAAGACCTCAGCCAATTCACATTTAATTCTCTCTATGCATCTTCTGTTCAATTACCCCTAAAATGACATCACCATCATTAACTCTAACCACTGAAATTTCTTTTTCACAAAAGTACCCACATACTGACTCCATCAAGCCTAGGTTTTTCAAATGTTCATCCAAATATGTATTGCAGTCTCTCTATGCTTGGTGCAAACTATTTTTTCCTGATTACATTATTATTTAGTCTACAAGCATATTATATCCATTTTCTTAATGCATATTTTCCAACTGCTCCATGAAAAAATTATTCATTAGCTGCCCATTTAGGTATTCAGGTATTATATCAGTATGTTCTTTCTCCCAACCTTGCTTCAAGGACAAGTCCATGAGGATGTGAATCATCTTTCTCTGTAACCTGGGCTATATTTCTCAAAGTAATCCACCCTTAAATTTGGATATATTCTTGAGCTACCAGTCTTGTTTTGTATCTTATATTCCAACATATACGTGCTTCTTTTTTTTAAAAAAAGCCATTCATTGAACGAATTACCTTGTGACCCAATGGTCTCTTCTCAATTTCTCAGGTGTTGTATATTTACCAAATGTTTCATCTCTTTGATCATATCTGTCATCTGATCATTGGATTCACTTCCTGACATTATATCTCAATCACATGTGGCTTCTACTTGCTTCAGGTATTTACAAAGTTGACAACTTGTTAAATTATAGCAGTAGCCATGAATAGGAATTTTTACTCTTTCAGACTTTCTTCTCAGTACCCAAGGTACTTCTTCTACTGGCTCCAGTTGATATTTTTTATTAGTTCTCTTTCTCTTGCAACTTAACATTCTAGTAGTAGTGCTAGTTTCACTTTACTATTTCCTCCTTCAGATTTAGCAGCCAACTTCAGAGATTTCAGAGCTTTCTTTTCACTCTGAATCAAAAACCTCTTCTTCAAAGAGCCCATCTCTTTTGGCAATGATCTTTCCATCCTTAGGCTATATAATCTGTAACCTCTTGTTCCATTTGGTAGCCCAGTGAAACATTTTCCAGTTGTGGGTCTACTTTGTCATCCTGCAAAATAGCTGACATGCAGCCAAAAACATGCATTTAATCCAAATCTTACTTTTTTAGTTTCTTTCCAGTTCACAATGAATATGGAAGATGATTCCATATAGTTGGCAATGGGCATTTATTTCTCACATAAGATGCTGCACCTAGTGCTTCAGGCCAGAAAACTTGGGCCAAACCTGACTCCAAAATTACCTTAAGTTATTCAAGTTGAGGGTAGGTGTGATAGCATAGTGAGTAATGAATTCAGCTTCTGACTTGAGGAAACAGGTATGAATTGGGAAATCTCTGGACATATCCCAATTCACCAAAGCTGTCTTTCTAGGTGTACCATATTTTCTATTGAAAGATTATTTTACTTCAATATTTAAACCTCTTTATGTTTATATTTGCTAGAAAGGTACGATAGATGATGACTTAGAGCACATTTAAAAGAGAACATGTTATAATATTTTTGATCAAGTCAGATACCATTGTATTTTGGTCGATGGTATATCTCACAATGTTTCTTTGAAAATTTCTTTGCACAACAGTACTACCTAGCATTGATTTATATGTGGTAATTCAAGTGCAAATTATTCATATGTTCTTAGATAGATGACTCTTTCTACAGAGGTGTGTGAAGGTATTGAAAATATATTTCTATTTGAAAGAAGCTAAAAACCACAGATTGTTTGCAGGTCTGACCCAAAAATCTAATAAGTGAAATATGTACTGCACTTAGACAATGTGAAAATTGTCAGTGCCACATAAATTAAATATTTATATCCAGCTATTACCAACTAAGATGAGTGCAAAATCAAGTTTTTTGCCTCTTACTTTTCTCCAAAAGCAGTTTGGATAATGTCCATAACAGCTCATAACTCCCAAAGTAATTATTGCAATTTAGAATAAAAGCTGATGCTCCGGTACATAAAAGACCACTGATTTACATATATAGGACAAACATTACACTTGATAGATGAGGTTAGAAATTTTGTTTGTGTTCTTTGAGCCACGATGTTGCCTCAAGACAAGGCAACTCCCTCTACTTGTTTGCGCCAGACAATTCCTGAGTGCATTATTCCCTTTCATTTCCGGTGCTTCCTCAAAACTACAAGGCTACTGCCCCAAAATGGTTCACCATAAGGTGCCACAGACTAAAAGAGTACAAGTTTATTTTAGCTCTCAAGAATGGAATTTTCATTAAAATGGCTTATGAAAATAAGGAAAAGCTTTCTTAAAAAGGGTAGACCTGTCCTAAGGTGAAAATTAGTCATACGTATCGATTTCTTTTCATGATATTGTCTTTTTTCAGGGAGGAATCAGCCATCTTACCATGCCAATTATTCCAAACCTAGGCTACTGGTTCACAGTGTTGTTACTTCAAAATACTTTGATTTGGCTATTGCAGCAGTGATTGGTTTAAATGTTGTGACTATGGCCATGGAGTTTTATATGATGCCAAAGGTGACAAAATGTTTCATGAAATTATATAATGAAAATCATTGTGTTATGCCCTCAATCATTTACTAATCGCCATTTTTACCTAATTTCCATATAGGCTCTCACTTACGCCTTAAAAATTTTCAACTATTTCTTCACGGCTGTGTTCATTCTGGAATCAGTAATGAAGCTAGTGGCATTAGGATTCCGGTTATATTTTAAGGATAGGTTTGTAACTAAAATTATTTACTTTGAAAAAAATTTAATTCATATTGATGCTTGGGAATTTGATTTGTAATAATATCTTTATTATTTTAGGTGGAATCAACTTGATGTTGGCATTGTAATCCTCTCCATTGTTGGAATTGTTTTGGAAGAGCTAGAATCTAAAATTATACCAATTAATCCTACTATAATTAGGGTAATGAGGGTTTTACGAATTGCCAGAGGTAAGTCATCATTCTGATTCTTCTTTCTAAAATTAGAAGTGGTATCTTCTTCTGTTACTCTTCCTGTCCTAAATACTCAATGATCTTCATTTATTAATTTTCTATTTTTCCCTTTATCTTATTTTTGATAATGTTTAGCAGACTTTTTTAGGTGTGTAAATTCAAAGATATTGGTGCTATTGGAAACAGTCCACCCATATGCATATTTTTTTGTGAACAATCTTGTATCTTGATAGTTCTACTTTATAAAAAGTCTCTAGGTAGTTTTTTGTTTCAATCCCATTCACTGAAATAATTAAGTCTCCTCTTCATCTCTTCTCCATTACCATCAATATTTCAGCAGGTACATTAACAACTTCTGTTGCAATCTCATTGTTCAAATTCATTACGACTCAATCAAATTCTGCTTTTGAAATTTCTGGGTTTCCTTAAATTCATAGTAATCATGTTAATATTCTTAATAATTATATCGAATTTACAAACTATGGCAAGAGAAGTGTTAATTTAAGATGAATAGTAAGTTATGAATAGGTACTCATAATTTGTCTCCAGAAACTTTAATATATTTGTACAAAGCAAAAATCAACAAAGGGTGCAAGTGTGCAGGAAACAAAATAAAAATGAATGCAATATATTGTTTATATTGATAAGAAAAATAAAAATAGATAGTATCAAATCAAATTATTACCAATTATAAATAATTGTACGTTATTTTCATTTTATTGGTGGCTTTAGTGGCTAAAGATTGTGCCTTAACTCACTTTGAACTGATCTTACAGAGATCTTTAAGCAATAGTTTTTAGACTCAATTGTATAATTTTTCTTAGATAGCAAAGTATAATGGGTCTACTGAGTGGATAATAAATGCATTCCATTGGAAATGTTTCAGTTTTGAAGCTGCTCAAAATGGCTAAAGGGATAAGAGCCTTATTGGACACTGTTATGCAAGCCCTCCCTCAAGTTGGAAATCTTGGGTTACTATTTTTCCTCCTGTTTTTTATCTTTGCTGCTCTTGGTGTTGAATTGTTTGGAAGACTGGGTAAGTAGAATAAGTGACATTGGTTGAGAAAGTATTTAGAGTATTAAAACTAAATTGATATTGAATGCAAATGGAAGATAATTTATAAAATCAATGAAATCTGAAAAGCTGAAATATTTCTATTAAAGATATGTCCCTGCAAAATAATCTAGTCTATTTTATAAAATCATGAAATAAATTGATTGGCCTTATTTAATGGTTTGAGAGAACTGTCAGATATTCATATATAAATTTTGATGATATTGTTTTTAATGTGTACATATACTTGTAAACATGTGTACTTGTAAATACATAATAGTTATAATTGAATTATTTCTTTCATTTTGACAGAATGCAATGAAACGTATCCTTGCCAGGGTCTGGGAGAGCATGCTCATTTCAACAACTTTGGAATGGCATTCTTAACACTTTTTCGAGTTGCCACTGGTGATAATTGGAATGGAATAATGAAGGACACATTAAGAGAAACGTGTAATGATAAACCAGATTGTGTACGAAACTGTTGTATTTCAACTGTTATTGCTCCAGTATTCTTTGTTATATTTGTTTTGATGGCACAGTTTGTTTTGGTTAATGTTGTTGTTGCTGTTTTAATGAAGCACCTTGAAGAATCACATAAACAGGTTAGAATGAAATCCATTATTTTTACCATAAACCAATCGTTTTTTAGAAAACTTCAGAGAAGGATATTAATTGTTTTCAATATTTTCAGATGGAAGATGAATTAGATATGGAGTGTGAGCTTGAAAGAGAGTTAGCCGCTGTTCAAGATGAAGAAGAATTAGTAGAGGATGATGTCGACGATGACGACACAGATAATGGACAAATGTCAATAAAGGATACCCTGGAAATGACTTTGGTAAAATTACATTATTGAAAAATAATATATTTATGAAATAAGACATTTATGGTGTCTTTAAACAATTTTTTTCACATATAAAGACAATCAGTTTTTCAGTTTTATATTCATATTACATGAAAACTGGGTTTTTGGGTAGTTAATTGGGTAGAATTAATGACTGTATTACAGAAAATAAGAGTAGCCTGGAAGGATAGGAAACTTATTTGCTCCTCTACATTCCTCAAACTACTCCAGTGTAAGAGGTAGAGGGACAGTTCAGATAGGCAACATTAGGAAGAGGGGTACGGCAGGGTAGTCCATTATAACCTGTGCTGCTGGAGGAAATGTTTAAAGAGCCATGCGAATAACTGGAGATGGGAATGAAAGTTGTTTTATGCATTCTTTTTCTGATGATGTGTAAAATCAGTTGGGTTGGTGGATGACTAAGCTTTCTTACGCCAGTCAGCCAAGGGATTGCAAATATTGCTGAGCACATTAGGAGGTCATTGAAATAAGAATGGGATGAGAATCAATGTAAACAAAACATAGGTTATGTAGTTTTTGGAAAAGAGGAAAGCTAAGCTAAAGATTAAAATAGTAGTTCATACAAAAGAGTAGGTGGAACAGTTTACCTTTCTCAGAAGTGTTTTGAACTGAAATGGTTAAGGTATTAGGGGCATAAGAAGAAGAATTGTATTCAGCAAACAAGATTACATAAGGAGGAGGTAATTGATGACAGGGATGTTGAGTAAGGATTTTAAGAAAATGCTCAGAACTTTTTTATGAAGCTTTATGTTAAGAGGTGCAGAAACATAGTTGTTGAAACAAAACAAAATGTGTGGATTGGAGTCTTTAGAGATATGGGTGTAAAGAAGGATGAAAAAGGGGAAATTAACAGAAAGGAAAACAAACAAGGAAGTACCAAGCAAGGTAGAGAAAGAGAGAGGATTGTCAGAGAAATCCAAAGGAGCCAGGAAAGATGGCAAGAAAGAATACAGGGCATTTTGATTGACAATCGGATGTTAAAGATTATGAAAGAGGGGAGAAAACGATGCAACCAAGGAAGGGGCAGGAAAAAAATAGACATGTTGGATATTATGGAAGGAGAAAGGAAGTATGCAGACTTGTAGAAGGGTTTATTTTAGTGTTGGATGTCAGGATGTACTTTGCTAGGAGAGGCAAGAAAATGTATTGTTGTATTGTTTCTATCCAAAACCAACTTTAACTGATAGGACAATTATAAATATATTGGATTAAGAGATTTATCATGGATTTGCTCTTATTTAGACTTTTTTTCACAGGGAAAAATAACTGACAATGTCTGCTCCAGTCACCATTGTTCATTTTGTTACATACTATGTGACTTATTCTGATATAAAAGATAGTTATTTTACTCAACATTATTTAAAAACTATTTCATTGCCAACTAATGACAAGATTCATAATAGACCTTTTTTGTTAGAACATAGATTCTGGAATGCTCAACAATATTTTACACTTAGCCACGGTCATCTTTAACCTCACCATCAATACATGTTAAACCTTTCACTGCTGTTATTAAAAATTTTTTTGTTCACTCAGTTGGCTGCTGTAAATATACACTACAGCACTTTATTTAAACTATAACCTATTTTTCTCTTGTCCTAAGATTTCCTACTAGTAAATCTTTTAAAAGTATGCTCTTATATTTTATAATAAAATTATTTGTAGGTCTAAAGTCTTTCTTCCCAGTTATTGATTCTCTTATGTAAGAAAGATACAATATGTATCACTTTTCTGTCCCATGGGGTGAGTGAGCCAAATCCGAGAGAGGCAGTTGCAGGGAAATGGTTCAATTTCTATTTCGCAGCTTAAAGTCAAGACTCAAAGCTTAAAAAAGAATTAAGTAATGATTTCCTAGAAAATGTTATATTATGACATTCAAGCATTGCCCAGCAAATATGACTTTTGTTTTTTAAATAAATACTCCTTATAATTGACAGGCAACAAAATAGGTGTATACATAATTATGCATAATACCTAGTAGCTAAATAGTACCAGCAATAATCAATTCTATTTACAATTCCATGGCTTTGGAGAATCACATTATTCAATTTGATTTTTATTTAATTTTTCTGTGCCAAAACTAAACTTGTACAGCATATTTGATAAATTTCTCTTTGTGCAAAATACAGGACTATGAAATGAAGCCTAAGGAACACCTCCAACTGAATAAAGCCCTGTCTCTACCTGCAGACTTCACCTTCCCACTAGGAAAAGGAAGTCAATCAGAGCAAAAAGGTCAGCTAACTATCATATACTCTTTTTAATATGGTAATATTAAGTCTCTAAAATAGTATGAGTATATTCCATTTTTATGAGGAAAACTTATTCATAAGTCAATATCATGCTGTAGATTATCATTAATGTGGAAATATTCTTCAATTCTTTAAGTGATTAAGACATGAAGATTAACTCTAAGTAAATAAACATTTACAAAAAAATAATCAATCTGGACCTATGTAGTTTACATGGGGTGATTAGCATTAAAAAATGAATATTCAGGGAACCATTCATTTTAGAAGGTATTCAGGGAGACAATTGTTTTTTATTGACTAGTTTTTCCTTAAATTAGCAAAGTATATCAATATGGGACTTTGTTTTTGACAACTAGTAAAAAATTGTGATGTATTTAATGCCTATATGTGAGATACCTACATGTCCTTTTAAAAAAAGTCTACTGAATTTTCTGGCATGTTAATAAGATACCAACTGTAGTGACTAATACAGTTATGATAATGTGACAGCCACATGTAAGTGTTTTATCTAAATTACTAACTTGTGGTCTGGAGAAACGTGCTTAATCACATATTAATAACTCAGACCATAACTATAATGGAGCTCATTACCTAGCACAATTGAGGCATCAAGAGGGAACATACCCCTTTAGCAGAGCTTAAATAAGGTGAGAAAAACCATTCCTTTGGCAAAGGAAATGAATAAAAAGGGCAAAAAAGCACACTAGAATTGAAGAGAGGAAACACTAGACAACAATTATTCATCTGCTAATTGTTGTGTTACACAGAGTGTAATAAATGCCCAAATGGCTTATACTAATACTGTGCTGAAGGAGTCTATCTATCCTAAACCTTCATATGATAATCAGGGGTCCCTGTAGTATCTCTGTATCTCTGAGAATCAGAATGAATCATGGGAAAAAAGATCAGAAATAGTTTCTGAAGCCATTCATTGCTGCACCTCTTTGCAGCAATCCATGATTGGAGTGTTTAGTGCAACTCATCTGAATTTCTTAGACCTTGAAAAATATCTGCAAGGGTAATTTCCTTTATACCTAACCTCCAATCAATGAGCTCACCTGAGTACCTTAATTATATCCAATGCTTTTACAATAGTCATCCTTAATTTTACATTTCTGTTGGTCCTCCATGTCAGCAATAATTTCTGGAAGCCACTTTCCATTGCAGTTGTTTGAAAAAACTTTATCCCTATTAAGGAAGTAGTTTTTTAAATCTTGAGAGTGTGTACTCAATTAATTTATTTCCTCTTTATTGGTGCCAATAGTTATAGTATAGTCAATCATTACAATGTTTTCTCAATTTAATCTCATAAAAAAACCACAGTAATCAACCCAAATATTTCTTTGATAGGTGATGGTAGAGCTCACTTAATACTTATCCTAATATCATATGAAATTCAGATATAAAAGTAGAGGAACTATTTACTACTGTGATAAGATACTAACTCTTCCTCGAAGCCTTTTGGTGGGAGTTGGAATAAAAGTTGCTTCATTGCTTGTGAAGCTATGTCAATCACACCATTAGAAACAATGCTATAACGGGGTGCACGCAGTAATTGAAGATGCATCACCATCTTGGACTATCAATTTGAGCATCAGTTTATTACAGTTGACCAGATAAGTCTCTTCAAAGTGTGTCTATTCATTCTTTGTTCTGCCATCCTCTACCATCATTTTCTTGTGATTCAATCTTGGCCTTCTTCTATAAATCTTACCTTCCATGGTTCCTTTAATTATAGTCTCCACTTCTTATTATACCTCATGAAAATGTACTAAGTCAACAAGAGGAATTTAATTTTATGAATTGTAAACTATTACGGGCATTATATAATTAATTATTCTTTTTTAACTAAGAATTAGATTAATGATTAGCTTCAGTTTTAAATAGATCAGCTTGGATATTACATTTATAATAATTTATTACAAAGGTACTCCTAACATCTTGAAATATTTCTTCAATCTGCTTATTATAGGTACAGCTGACTCTTAAAATGTAAAATAATCACTTTGAATAAATATAATGGGCTTAATTAGTAACCAAAATACAGGTTTTGGTAACTAATTAATTCATGGGTAGCAAATTATGAATGCAAATGGCATGTCATAATATGGGGGAATTTGCTACCTCACCCCATCATAGCATTAGGAATCAAAACAGTGTGGCCATCGATTGGCCATGGGAATTCCAGATGCAAGCAAATCAGAGTCAAAAAGGACAAAAGGAATGGAAGACCTTTTTTTTAGAATGAAATAGGATGGTGCCATACAAAAAAACTGACTCAATCAGTTTCTATGCATAATTATTAGTGTGGAGCCACCACACAGAAATGCATGCTAATGCCAGAATCCCAGAGTCTGCTGGGCATTTTGCTGCTATTTCAGAAATACTTTTTTGTAGTAGCCATGGCTACTACAAAAAAAGAATACTTCATATCTTCTCTAATAACTCCAATTGCACAAGTCCCTTGTAATCATGTGGTCTGAGATATTATGCCAGGTGTGTAAAAGCTATTGACTTAAACAAATGGCAAAAAAATATAAAACAAAAGTAGCAAGAGAAAAGTTAATATATGTATGTATGCCATACATATCTCAAGTGATTGTTGATTAAATGTCATGATAATAAAATATTGAAACAACCTCTGATGAATTTGAAAATTTTTTAAAACTCTTTAATAGTGCTGATATCCCTTTAATTTCATCTTGGACTTATCAAAGTGAATTACTTATCTGATACACTCTGAAATATATCCTAAACATGGCAATGCATGTTCTATTTTAGAGTCATCAATGATGCAGTTACATGAATTGCGGCATAGATCTGCAAGTACCTGTCAAAAATATGGCAGCCAGCCAAGAGATTTTGGAAGGAATGAACTGTGGGCAAGGGATGCATTCTCTGAAAACCTCCCTGTGCCTCCAGCTTACCCAGCAACAGGATATTCAGTGTACACAACAGATGTTTCAGCAACATCCACCTTGAATGGGAACAGTGCAGTGTATGTGACTCCCCGAGAATCGTCCCCCTATCTTCCCCGAATGAGTATGCAAAAATCATTGTTGCCCAGCCAGTATGGTGGGATTTGCAATACAATTTCCGAGGAGGTATCAAAAACTACTGAAGGTACATCGAAAAAAGCCTTTCTGGGCCTTGGTAACTTACAACCTGGTTGTGGTGCAGGTGGGGACCAATCAAGCCCTTCTGATGTCTCCGGCCTCTCACCGGAATGCACTTCGCCAGCAGTCACTCTTGTGCCACCCCCATATCCCTCTGTGGTCATGATTCCCCCAGCATCCTGCCCCAGCCCCTGTCCCTACATCCCCTCCTCATCGTCCTCCACTTCATCTTCGTCTCCCTCTTCCAGTTACTCAAGGAACAGTCCTTGCCTCTCACCCCAAGAGGGAGAGATTTGTTTAGTTGTCCCAGACATTACTTTTGGCAGGAGTAAGTCGAAAGGGGAAGGCAAGAGCTGCCTAAAACGAGTGCAGCACTCGAAGCACTCACGGAAAGAGACAGGTGCCAGTGGGCCAATACGTGGTACATCTTCGTCCTCATCCCCATCTTCGGGCACTCCTTCCCCGTGTCCCTCACAAAAGAGAGACTCTGCCAGTCTGCATAAGAGGTCACACAATGCTGGGAAATCCCAGGATGTTAGCTTTGGAGATAGGCAACAAGAAAATACTAACGATGGAAACAGGGTAGATTCCGATAGGGTCACAAAGAAAGAGGAAGCTCCATTTGTGGTAGCCAAGACTCATAAGTCCATGCAGGTGGACAGAACTACTTGGATGGATGGGCATAGCTCCATGAGCAATGCCAGCGACAGGATAGCAGAAGGAACAGATGGGCAAGTGGGTTCGTGCAGTGTGAGGAAAAAACTTGCAGATAGTGGACAAGAGGTGAGGACAGTTCTGTGGAAGGGAAATGAGGGAAGTGCCAAGAAAGAAGATGGGGATGGGAGCAGTGATGATGGGAGTCAAGAAGACCTAATCTTCAGTGAAGACAGAAGGCGACTGTGCTAGTGATAAATAATTAAATTTTGGTCATATCAGCCAAAAATAAGAAAAATGCCAAAATGTTTTTTTTGGGTTGTCAATATTGAATGTTACCAAAAGAAACAAACCAAGACTTGGCATAAAAACTTATGTCTATTAGGTACAAATGATAGATTTCAATAACTTGTGCATTGATGTGGTAATCTGCTTGACTGTTAAACTCATGGGGAGAAATTTTCAGGAAAACCTTTCTTTCACTTCACAATAACTGTTCCTCCTTTTCAATAGGGTCTAAAATGCCTACCATTTGAGTGTTTCCTATAAATCAGTATGCCACTTTCTCTACATGAAAACTCCAAGTTTTGCAACCCACATTAGTATGAGCCAAATGCACACAAAATTACTCCAAAAAGAGATGTGACCTTAGTGTCTATGACTTTGTCTTCTTTTAGAAGATCTTCACTAATATTACCAACAGATTAGGTGTTGTGCACCTAGCATAGACTCCTGAGTCGTGACTGAACAGTTTCGTCCGTCATCAAGTAATTATTCCATGGTGCATTTTCACTCACATGTAAATTAAAGTTTTATCAGTGTATATTTATTTGGAGTGTTACTTATGGAAAACAGACCTTATCTAGAATCACAAATGGACAACTCACTTTCCTACACTTGCCTTCTTTGATAACCAGCCAGCCTTGATAAAAAGAGTATGATTTTGGGATTAGAGATTGATGAATGCTGCAGGGTGACTGAAAATTGTGGGCAACAATCAAGTTTCAGGGTAATGTCTCTCTGTGATGAGAAATGAGAGGAATAATAAACCAATGCATTGGCTAAGTATGTGATATTAGGCATTTGTGACTTGTTTTCCAGTGACTAAAGGATGGAAACATAACTGGAGGTAGTTTACCAGCCTTAATCCTCTGAATCCAGCCACAGCAATAGTCAAATGTGATCTTTGGGATGATTGGATTGAGCAGAATGTGCAACATCAGAGGTTTTTCATTCACAGTATCTATGACACCTCTTTCATTAAGATCAGAAACCTAATTCAACTGATCCCCAAATTCTTACAAATTGTACGGGCAATGTCGCTGCTCTATGTAGGTTAAAAAAAACTCTTCCTATCTCCACTCACCTGTGCCTTGTTAATATATAACTTACTGCCAGGAATGTATCCACCTGTAGAAATCCTCAACTTAATTATTAAAAAACCCACCTTTCCATTTCTATGACTTAGTGCCTTTCTGGAAACCTTTTTCCAAAGCCATGAAGTGTATAGTACAAGGCATTGATAATTTTGAACCAAGGTTGGCAAAAAGAGCCCAACAGAAATTGGTACTGTAGTAGTGATAATTAGGCTTTTGGGGAAAAGGTTAAAATATTTCAATTTAAATTGATATTGACACCCATGATCTTAACTCTGACAAATAATGTGGATACTTAGAAATGGCAAATCATTAACAATAAAACCTTAAAAAAATATGAGGAATGAAAGAAGAATAAGAGAAGAGAATGAATGTACAGTAAATTTTTCCCATTGTAATTTTTTAAATGTTGCCTGCTACCTCAATGACAATCACATTGCAGAAATGCAGAGAGGAAGTGTGGGTGGATTATGTGATATGGAATGGCAAGCAAGATAATGAAAGTGTTCCATTTGTTACCCTTATTCAGAATTTGTAATCCCTCACCTTTGTAATAAACCTAGCAAATGATTCCAAAAAATATATCCTTTATACCTATCCAAGAAGCATCTTTCACAATGTGACATGCGTAAAAATGTATGCTCTCTAGTTAGTGTACAAAATCTCTGATTAATGACTATAATCTCCCAGGGAAAGCAGATTTAACATCATTATGAGTTGAAGCTTCCAAATTCAGTAACTTAAGGTTCAAACATACATTGGTAAATTATGAGTATTGTTACTGTCACATTTATTTGATTCCTAAAAATGAAGGCATTTTTTATTTATATAGGCTGTAAAACATTAACTTGATGGGATCATGCCATACATTCAAATATCTTAAGTCATTGCTGATTGTATAGTAACTATGAAGGGTGAAATACGTTGTAAATTTGTAAATATTGTTTATAATAAATACTGTATTTTCAAATTGTATTTCATTGGGTTAAAAATTCACCACAAAATTAAAATTTAAGGATTAAGTGGTTTCTGAAAAATTGCTTCTCTGTGAGTCTCTTTGCCTTTTGCACCATCCTACACCTGAACTCTCCAAGTAGGTAATGATGAAAATGAGTTTGCTCTGGTTATTAAAGTTTGATAAAGAAAATAGATTCATAGGTGACCCCAAAATATCTTGGTGCCAATGGAAAAGTAATAATTTATGTGGCCTTGGAAATAATTCTCCTCCCAACTTGAAGGCTTTAGTTTGTACAGTTTCATTGGAGTCAGATAGAACAATTATCGACAATCTGTCCAGGCGACATCATAATTTTCCTCTCCCTGCTGAGGAATCTTGTAGGGGAGAAGAAATAACAATTATAAATTTGTAAACCAACAATATGTTTGCACATTTATTGCATGTAAAATGTGGATTGTAACACCATGATACTAATTCTGCTTCAAACTTGCAAATATTACTTTTTATTTTTTCTCTTGCACCACATCATGCTTTGTCCACGTGATCAAATGCCTTTTGGGGATCGAGATGGTGTGGGAGCTAACGTACTGGCTTCCCACCCTGAGGGCGCGGGTTCAAATCCCGGCGGTGTTGAATATTTTTCAGAGGTATCTCGATCCCTACTTGAGGTGCTTTGTGGAGGGCACTTTGAGTGAGTATGCCGTCCGTCGGATGGGACGTTAAACTGCGGACTCCTTGGCGCCTTTTGTAAAGAGTAGGCTAATGCCGATGCCGGGTTTCTCTCCACCCTTCATCCTTTCCTGTCCATCCCCTATGGCGCAAATGACCTTAGCTGTCGGTCGCCTCCCCTCAAAACTACTACTCAAATGCCTTTGGTGCCTATATGGCATACACATCCAATGCAGGAACACAATTTTTGTAGTATCTCTGAGTAAGAATTGTTTTGAAGGATTCTTCATGAAGTATATTTGTTCTAATCAGGATTTTCAATATATCGCTTCAATTATATTAGCCATTCATGTCAATTCAAACTCTTCTTGTAACTTTTATCATCTTCCAAATGCAATGTTCATTGTACATCAGATGCTAAAGAGAATGGTTGACTCATTAATAATGTAGGGAAATGCATGACATAATGTACTTCTGCCTCAAGTTAATCTGAGATTAGTCTTGGAGAATTTCACTTTGTCACTCACAGGTAATGCGAGAAATTCGAATGGGTTATGTGGGTTTTCATAGCAATATTGAACTAAAAATTAAACCACTTGGCTTTTCCACAAAGAAAAAACTTTTATTTACGACCTAGGTTTTGTTATGGTATAACATCATCACATATATAACGACCTAGGTTTTGTTATACCATAAGAAAACCTAGGTCGTAAATAAAAGTTTTTCTATGTGGAAAAGCCAAGTGGTTTAAATTTTAGTTCAATGTGAAGAATTTCCACCAAGTGATGCCAGAAACTGTTTTATTCATAGCAATACATAGATATTCTGTGGACTAATTGACTAATACATTTTCACAGAAAATGTAAGACCCAATCTGATGAGAGAGCGATGGGTCATTATAACTAGTTCGTAGTCCAGTTACCTTTGTGAATCATTCACCTGCATTGGAAAATTTAAATTAGCTTACTATTAGAATTAATATGAGTAGATACATTTAATTATGACATTTTAATATGACAACATGGCAGGATATGATACATATTTGTATGAGTTTTTTCCATTTCAATTAATGAACACACACAATAATCTTTTGCATCTAACATGGCATTGTTAATAAAACTTAAACACACACATGCACTTCCTCCCTTCATTCTATTCAACATGCATATTCTATTCCTGCCTCTTCCTCCCTTGCCTATTGTTCTCCCCTTTATCATGGCCTTCAAACCTCCTGTCCATTTAAAACGTAGTCATAGTAAAACGTAAATCATTTTTCTTGAATCCTTTTGATTTCTCCCACGATCCCCTCTCCTCCCTCACATTGAATAGCATTTCCTCATTTATTTTCCTTTCTATATACGAGCATTTCACATTTCCCATCCTTCTCCAGACCCACATTACTAAAGCCTTCAATATGCGTCATCACCCTACATGCTGGGATACACTTGATGTTTTCTCTTCATAAATGAGGTACTAACCCCTCCAGAGACGATATAATATGAAGAGTATTACTTGAAAAGAGTTATCCGGCTACATTTGTCTGTTGACGTAGCAGCCCTGAATTTTTCTTTCGATTCTGTTTCCTTCGCGTCTACATTCTTTTCAGATGGAAACGAATACTCAAAGGGATGGGGATAGAATGGTGCCTATTGTACTCCCATAGCACTCAGAAGGCCCGAGTTTGATTGCCGGAGGGGAATAGGATTGGTGCGGTGGCTATCGAACTGGCTTCCCACCCAGAGGGCTCGGGTTCAAATCCCGGCGGTGTTGAATATTTTTCAGAGGTATCTCGATTCCTACTTGAGGTGCTTTGTGGAGTGAGTACGCCGTCCGACGTTAAGCTGCGGACCCATTGGCGCCTTTCGTAAAGAGTAGGCTAATGCCTACGCCGGGTTTCTCTCCACCCTTCATCCTTTCCTATCCATCCCCTATGGCGCAAATGACTTCAGCAGTCGGTCGCCTCCCCTAAATACTACTACTTGATTGCCGAAGGTGGCAGGATTTTTCAATGATTTTCCGACACCCATTTGGGAAGTACTTCATCCCAAAATGGAGGGCACTTAAAGGAAAGAACCCCGTCCGTCAGAATGGACGTTAAATTGTAGACTTATTAGCGCCTATTGTGAGGCTAACTTTTCGCTTTCCTGAACTGGAGCAGGTCGAGGGGGAAATTGCAGTATTAAGTCTATTAACGGCATGTGACCGAGTTGAATGCCGCTTATTTACATCACATGAGAGGATTAATTAACATGAGGATACGAATATTTAACTCTAAAACTCGTTCATTTTATCGTGGGATCAATTTTAATGTTGTCCAGCTGATTTATAGTTTCAGTGAATACTGATACTCTCGGATGCGCCACAGAAAAACTATTCTAATTCCTTATATCATAATATTATTGAAATAATTGCGGTGTGTTACGAAAGAACTGAGTTTTTTGGTCGTTTTCAGAATGCGGCCGACCGTCTTTAGTTGTAAAAGTCTCAAAAAGAAAAACTCTACGTTGCTCTCTTGCGCTGATGCATTTTAGTCTACGTGTGATCATGGTTGCGTACTTTTTCACTTAGGTCTCAAAGCGTTGGTCGATTTTGGTTATATTCGACATCATATCCATTTGTTTCATATTATTCCGCCTGTAACTTCCCCCGTTGAAGTCACTTTCTCCTTTCCTCCCCAGTATTTTATTTCTCCCCTTCTTATCCAATCGAAACATACCGTTGATCCTACCTCGGATTTTGAAGACGCACTACCTATCATCTTTAGAGGCCTGCATATTGCTTTCCGGATTCGACCGCTTGGTTAATATATGCCATCGCCCCATCCCCAGAACGTCAGGGAATAAAATATTAATCGCTCCTAGTGATAGTGACTAATCATTAGGTGCAAGTCCGAAAACATCCTCGCGTTTTATATTACAATTAGGCCCGATCGTGGCGTACTCAGATTAGCGCGTATGCAAGAGAAGGTTATCACGATTCACATCATAGTGCATGTGGTAACAACAGCATTTAAAGATGAGAAAGTGGGCTTCGTAGCGGTTGTTAATTACCACTCAGAAATAGCAGGAGATGATTTTTTTTGTGCAGATGAAGGCAAAAGTCAAATAAGGAAGGAATCATCAAGAAAATTGACAGTAAAATATTTACTCTCAGGAGAACGAAATTTCTCACATTTACTCACACGAAATTTGTAAGATGATCTATAGATGCCTTGCGGTAATCGTTTACAATGTGGCAACAAATATTTACCGTTAAATTCTAATATTTTTACAATTTATTTATGAAACTTAAATCTAAACTTTTGAATGTTTTCACCTACTTTCCAAGTCTTTGTATGGGGAAAACTGAATAGCTATTCCGCCCATTTATTCCATAATGCATTGGTGCATGTCATATTAGTTTAACCGTAATTGCGAGAATTTGTAAGTGAGCGTCTAGAGTAACGTAATATACATGTCATTCAAATTGAGCAAATAGGCATAATTTTCCATCGTCTCGTTTCCACTAAACCAATTCAAGCACATAGTTTGGATTTCCCATCGAACGTGTTTCATGCCACCGAGGCCGAGTGCGAGATGGTCTAAAGGGATAGGGTTGCAAATCGGGCCTGAAAGAGCAAAATCCAGCTAGCGAGTTCACCTCTGAATAACCCCCCTCCCTCTCCGACTAAAGAGTCCACCTCTACCTCTAAATAAGCCCCCCTCCACCCAGTCGGAAGGATTATTAAAATTGTGTCGAATGGGCGAGTCTTCCGGGCCCCGATTGCCTGTATGAGTTCCACTCTCCCTTCTACCGAGTCAGTAGGGCTTTTGGTAGGCCTCTAGTCCTCATCAGTCATCTAGGAATCACTCTTTTGATTGTTTGGCTCGCTCGACCGTGTTGTAGCCAAGAGCAAGCTTGCTGATGGCTGCGAGGTACAGTATGTGATGTGAGGAAATATTACTTATCTTTAGAGGTGGTAAGTTTTACATCTATTATCGCTATAATAATATAAATGTTTTCTGTGGGCCATTGGTAAGTCATATCCGCTATCTATCTATATACATTGAGTGGATTATCCAAATTCGTAATGAATGAATATTTCTCCTGTAATTTCCTCGTTTTTAAGAAATACTTGTTGGTCCTGCGTTGAACTGCCCAAGAGTGCCGCTGAGATGAACTCCCGGCGGAGTGATGAGAGGAGGTCACAGAAATTAATACTACGGCGAAGCCCCTCGGTGAGTTCATCAGAAATAAATTACCAATTAGTAAATGAACAAATTCATGTCAGACGTTGAAAATATGGGAGGAATGAGAAATAAACGAGTAACAAAAGCGAGCGTGAATATGGAAAAGGGCATAAACGAATTATTTCATGTTTCACTTATCTGGCAATTATGGAATTGCGTGAATGATTAAATGCTACAGCATTTTCGTTGGGTGGAAGTCGGCGAGGAAATATTCCTTCCACACTGGCAGAACAGTTTTTGATCGTATACTAATTTTGTGCCCTGCCCACCCCCACTATACCTCTTCAATTAACTCCTTTTCATCAACATTACTCCATTTTTAAGCCCTGCCGTATTACATTAACCGTTTCAATTTAGTCGCAGTAAAATGTTTTCGACCAGCCACAGTTCCTATCTTTGCTTGTTGCAATTATTCACAAGCTGCGCATTCTGAGTCTGGAATGAGAGGTTGAGGAAGAGGAAAAATATCTTTTCCCGTGGAGATCTAAAGGATATACTTAACACTTTCAGTCTTCACTTCGTGGAATTGTTTGATGTCCATATTAAAAGAGTTAGTAATTTTCCACAGACTTTATTTCACAGTACAACGCGTTTCACCGACTTGCGCCATCATCAGGTACAAGTGACACCATTTCTGTCTAAAGGAGTACGTGAATTAAAAAGGAGAAATGTTTACGTGAGGTGGAGTCAATCTTGTCTTACGGCAAAAGTTGAATAACTCAGTGTGCTGCTAATTATGCGTGAAGGCGAAGGTGCAACTATCGCGGGATATTGCGAGGATCCGTAAAACCTTCGTCTCAATCTTAACTTCTTCACATTTTCAAGCAGAACATCTTGTGGGCTTCACGCCACCAATTTCATTTTGTACAAATTTCTTCCGATTTAAACAATAGTTATCTTGGTAAAAGACGTTTCTGTGACGAACTCACTTGAATGTTAGATGAATAAACGGGACGCTAAGACAGACGATAGGCACAGAGGGGGGTGTTATATCGTAAGACTGTTTTTTTGTGCAGCAGTCAGTTTAATATTTGTTGGGGAGATATTTTAGCCCATTTTAATATCCATGTACGTGTTTTTAATTTTAAAAATATTTGCCTGATGCGAGCTGATCTTTACGAGCGTTACGTCGCAAATCTTTCGCTGCCAGGAGGCGAATCGAAAAAAAAAACAGAGTATGAAGCGGAGGTTAAAGGTAATGAAATCGTTAAATAGGAATTAAATTTAACGGACGCATTAAACGGTTGGGAAGCATGGGCTCAGGATTGGCAGCCCTTGTATATGGGTGAGCTTACACCGTTCTGGTGGGCGAACCTTAACTCTACCGGTAATCATATTGGAAGGACCATAGTGGGTGAATTCCTGTAAATGGTATCGTGTGTATGCTGTTTACGTGAAGGTAACTTTATTTAAATAAAATTTATCAAAAAATCGACAGACAATTTCTGGCATCTCACTTACTCACTAAATACCAAAATTAACACAAATTTCTAAAAAGTAAACTAATAATTATAACTAATTTGAAAAACAAACACTTTGATGCATATATTATTTATTTTATTAAAAATTGTATCCCGTGAAAATAAAGTTCGTGTTTTTCTGGCAAAGGATTGAATGCTTTGCTACTTCATGCCTCTGTTTGAAGTATTTTCTCCCATTACACGTTCGTATTTTTTCTTCGCCATATTATTTACTATCATATAAGTTGACGGTAAATTCATTAGGAAGTTTCTTGTGAAACTTACTGATATCTTCTGAAAATACCCGTGAGGTGGCTTCAAGTAAAGAAGAACTAGTTTTTAAAGACTAATTTTTAAAGGCACAGGACAAATACTTAGACGAGTTATATATTTAAGCAGTGTATATTTTTACACCTTTTTTCCTCCCTTGTAGTTTCAAATGTTCTCAAGGGGTAGTTTTTTTTGTATTCTCAAGCTTGGACGTGAAGGAAAGGGCTTTCTTCGATTTCTGGAAGGAAAGGATAAATTCTTCATTTTTTGTAAATTATATGCTGTAAGTACATGTGACATCTTCGTCACACGGCTGAGATGTACCATAATATATATGTATGTATATTGTACATGATACTCTGAAAGCCACTGTTAGGGTTTGTGGTTGGGTGTTATTACCACCACACTACTTTTGGCAAAAAATACTGTTCCCCTCTAGTGAGGTCGGATATTGTTGTTCTGATCCCTTATCTTTCGTGAGAAAAATTACCCCTTAAATATCTTAATTACATCTTCTCTACAATTAATCTTTCTGATTTCGTTTACATGGGTCCTCCTATCTCTAATCCCTGTCTCTAGTCGACTGATTTTGTAGGGTGTCTACCTTTCCCCATGTTGACTCAGATTTTGCGAGCACGCAGCAGCCATAAGAAGATGACGGACGTATGATTGCCTTGAATAATGGCATTCTTTCTGAGTGCGAGAAAGGAGAGAGCTGGATGTTAAACATCCAAGGAAGTTTCAGGCCATCACTGTAGTTTTTTGGAAGCAGTATTTTAAATTCTTGTTGAATATTAGTTTGGAGCCGTAAATGATACCCAAAAATTTATGGGATTTGACTCCCAGGATTCTGTGTTTGTGGGTGCGTATGGACAGTACATGAGTGTATTTTAAGCGTGCACTCGAAGAATGTGAGAAATTTCGTCGGTGTAAAGTCGTATTTTCCATTTTAGCGTCCATTTTACTATTTCGTTTAAGTAAATGTTGAGTTTTCTGATTCCTGCGTCTAAATTGCTGCTATTGCTGTGTCATCTACGTACATGTGTACTGAAGCGTTCGGTGCGTCCTGCAAGTAGTTGACGTACAGATTGAACAGGAGAGGATCATGAAGCTGAAGTACACCACTCACCTCGGCTCTCCTGACTAAAGAAAGAGAGAGTCCCGCACCGTGACGTGGATTGTCCTATTTTATAGGTACCCGCGGATTAGACGGATTGAGGGAACTGAAAATTGGGAGAGATTTATGAAAGAGACCAGAGTGAGGTTGAACGCACGTTCGACGTCCAAGAATACCGCGTCCGTCGAGAGCCTACTCATGGCTTATTCTCTCACACTTGACGGACGGCCGGCATATTATTCCGGAACCCAATTCACCCTGAGTGAATTAAATTACTTAGGGTGAGTTTGTGATTAAGGTGATTTAGTATATATTTTTAAAAATGGACAGGAACGTGATCGGTCGGCTTATTCCGTGGCCGGGACTAGTGACATATTTACTCGATGTGGGAAGGAGAATAATTTTACCCGTCTTCCAGGAGATGCGAAATGGGAGGTGAGTTAGTTGAGAAGTTCGGAGTATAATGAGATAGAATTCTGGTTAGGCGTTTTTCTGTTAGGTGTTTGTGATTTAACCCATACCAGGGGCTTTTAATGGCCTATTTGAAGGTGATTATTTTTATTTTGTCAGCTGAGGTAATCGTAGGTAGAGAGGGAGGATTCGGAGGGGTCGGAAAAAATGCAGAATATTTTGATTAAAGGGAGAAGGAGACAGGTCGAGCGGCATGGTGTAGTCCATCTGGTCCACCTGAATTCCAGCTTTGTGGGAAGGGTCATGAATAAACTGATTATAGTATTTAATAGAAGAACTAACTCATTTGTTACATTAATGTAGTGATTCGACTTTATTCCAAAGTAAATTATCCTCAAAGGTCATTACTTCTAGCACATACAGGTACCTGCACTCTACTTAGTACAGTTGCTTCTAAAACACAACCTTGAAGGGTTAACATTTCTACCAGCTCTAGTTTACTGCCTCAAATTTAAATATTCATCTTATCCTTCCCATTTTTCGAGAACCTCATTACTTAAGTTTTACTTACCCGGAGTAAAACGAAGATATCATGAGTGTCCCAATCTGTCATGTTCTCAACTTCTCCGTGGCTACTGTGTTGAGGAAATTTAGTCCCACTACAGCATCCATCTTTTAGAATGATAATCTGTAGAAATCTTTGCATCTTTCATCCAAAATAAACTAATGCTGACACTTGTTCTTATCACTTCCTCTGATTTTTATAAGACCACCTTCCTGCAACTTCCTTCCCAACTAGTAATGACAGAAATGTCCTGGATACTCTTTTTGACATGAATAATTTTTTCCTATGAATATTTTTTTCTTAAAACTCAATTTGTCTTTAGATGTTCAAAGAAAGAATCTAAAGCATAATTTTGAATAATGCGTAAAAGGCAATTTTTCAACGATTTTAAATGGCAACCTTGGGACATCGCGATGTTCATGAAGAAAGTACAGCAAAATAATTATTTTCGAGTTTGTAGTATATAAATTGCCACTTAAAATATACTACTGCATATCATTTTCTTTATGGATTTTTATTTTTGAAATAAATACATATTTTATTCATTTTTAACAAAGAATTCAATTATTCAATATAATGATAAAAGTATAGCACTTTATTTAATCTGATCAAGTATATATTTTTTCTCGATATTATCAATACCCCACCTTTTCAGTTCTTCAGCTAGACCAAATGAAGTGAAGCATCACCAGCCATTAATTTTTTGTTTAAAAAAATGATCGTTTGGGTTCGTCAGATAAAATAGCTGTGTATGAATCTGTAGTCTTCCTCACACACATTCATTTACCCAAAGCTAATCTTTAGCATGTCAGGATAAGCGCAAATGTAGACTAAGTGCGGTGAACCTGGAATGAGTATTTGATGAGTCTTTCATTCAAGTTATTCTACCTCTTAAAGGTTGGTTTTGGCCAGTCCAAAATGACTCTTTACGTTTACATAAAAAATGCTCTTATATTATTTATTTCATCATTTTTGTTGATTTTATTTGCCTTAAGCTGTCTACTGACAGCCTTGCCTTTATGCCTCTATGCTGAACACCGAGCCATTTTCTCAAGTTTGCGAACAGAAAATAATCCAAGGGGGCTAAATTTGGCGAATTGGGTGCATGAGGTAGCAATTCAAACTTTAATTCATGAATTTCGGCCATTGCAATAACGGATTTTTGAGCTGGTGCATTGTCTTGATGAAACGACACTTTACGGCCTCGTTTACACCCAATATTTGACTGTTGTAAACGAAGGAGCAGACTCACCCAGGATAGAATCCAGTTCAGCTTTTATACTGGTTGGGCTGAAGCCTTTAAAATAAAAGTATTGTATCACATAACGATGACCAATTTTCTCCATTTTCACAAATTAACTGAAAACGTTCACCCATGGCTTCCAAACAAATGCTTAACGACGTGGCGTCTTCAAACTTGAAACATATGCTTTATGGATTGCATACTTTCTAACACAGTGATATTTTTCAAACAAATACCGCAATTTCTAGGTCAGGCCGGGTACTTCTGGGCCTTCCCATGTAAGCCTTGCGTACCAATGAGTTTTCACACTTCAAACAAGTACATGATGTTCCAATCGATGCCGCTAGATACTTTAACTTGTCACATATTTGTTTATCATATGTAGTTCCATGAACAAATGCTTGCCTCATCCATGTCATATCGTGTTCACTTTTCTAGGAAATTCTTTCGTCAAACCCCCTTCTCCCTCTTTCTACCGTGTTAAGGATATTCTATTAGCCCCAAACCCACCTCCCTCCCCCATGCGTAAATCCCCCCACACCCTTTACTTCCATTCCCCTCGGAAGCTCAAACCTCCCCCTTCTCTTATCTTCGCCCACCAATCCCTATCGTCCACCGAACCATTCCCCCTCCACTTCTTCGTGCGTTGGCCCACTTCTACGAAAAATGCAGTATTTCTTTAAGCTTCGGTTACTGCAGGTGTGCGGAAGAGTGAGGGAATGATTGTACGACACAACCATCGTAGCGAGAGCGACAGAAGATCCCTGGTGTATAGAATAAATCAGGTAAGTGACCATACATTCTTAATTATGGGTTATTTCCCTGAGAAACTTACTTTCATACCCGAATTATGTTGTTAATGCGTACGATCGTTGAATTCTGTCCTGAACTTTTCTCTCGTACACTTGTCTTATTTTTTCTTGAATAATTGATGTAATAATGCTGGTTCACGTTTGACAGGATAAATTATTGTATGCATACTACTGTAACAGACGTAAGGCATTGAGGCACTTAACACTCGAGAATTTAGGGAAAGAGGAAATTTGACGCGATGTTACCGAAGGCGTATGCTCTTCTCTTTTTGAGCGACGATAATGTTAAGACCTTATCTTTAACTTGGGAGAACTACGTTCCCCGTGTAGCCATTGAATGCATGTTCGAGGTTTGTGGAATCGCGTTGAAGTAAGCTAATCTAGTTACTTTCCATTTGAGAATTATTCTTGCAGTCAAATTTCACGTGCATAACATGATTGTTCTAAACGAATACGTGCCAAATATGAATTGAATCTCCTACATAAAGATACGTGATTTATTATTTTCGGTACGCCTTTTTTCAGATCACCCGAAGTTGTGTGATGTCGTAATTTGAGAAAGAGGAAGTTGAAAGACTGTTTTCCATGAAGTGCGATTTCCCCCGCTCAGAGCATTGGTGCTTCTCTGGCTGAGTGTTAAGCGTCCAGTAAATTGTTAAAGAATGAGCCTGCCTGATTTTTAATAATATGGTTCCATATGAATTTGTCAACTTCCAAATTTGACGCCGATAATCGTTAAATCTTAGACTTAATCTAGTTTTTTTTTCAAAAACTTATCCTTGCTGCTCTCATGCCTTGCAGACGCTTTTTCAATCTGCCGATCTAATTACTGGAACTCTGTCCACTTCCACTGCAGGCGGAGGCATCGCCATTTCGTCAAATCGCACGCTTCGAAGTGGGGAGACGAAGACGGCTCTCTAGTGATCACCTTATCGGCTAGATGATATCCCCGATGCTGTTTAAATCTATTCCAGAAAGGTAACCAAATGCCTGCGCTTTAATATTAGCCTTCTGTGAAATATGACAACTTTATAGATTCAATTAACTGGATAAATTGCAGTTTTTAGCCGCGGGTGCAGCCTCAATTTGGAGTTGACAGGGAATCGCCTGCTCGCTGTAGATTACGGGATAAATTCATCCTCCGAAATAACGTAAAGATTTTTTTGACAGACTAATTATTTACTCCGTCGATATAGGATTTTATATTTCCGCTTTTCTATATGCTGGCCTTTGTGTAATATTTAAACCCACGTCAGTAATTTTCACAAGGCCTGTTGGGCATTGCTAGGTTTCTTGTCAAATAATTGTCCTTACAATTTTTAGTTGACGATCAACTGAATCAATTTCTTCCTCCATATTTTTGCGCTGAATAAATGATATGTAGTAATCAAGGTAAAAATAATTTAATTCGCTAATAATTTAGCGGTTGAACTTGTTCGTGCTTCATGCATGCCTAGTTCATTGTTCTTGTAACAGTTATTCTCGCTTCCAATCTAGTTTTATTTCAATTATATTAGCCAAGTTAAGAGATGTGAAGTAATGACAAGTATTGTCGTGCTTCGCGTCTTAAATATTATATTTACATTTAATATGATGATTGTGACTGAAATGTTAAATTATTTATTAATACTTGCATATTAGTTACTGAGGTTGGACTTTCTTGGTACCATAATTTTTTTGTAGCTTAAATGACTTTTAACAGGCATATGCTTCGTTTGATGTTTCACGCAATGTTTTTTAAGCCTGTTTACTTGAGAGTTAAATTCCAAAAAAAATAAATTGCATAATCTTTAAAGCAACTAAATTTGAAAAATCTTGTCACGATGCTAACTTATTAAGTGACAGTACTCATAAGGTATTGTGAATGAATGTATTTTTATAAAAGATTTTAATCATGCTGGTTTTGGTTTTATGCCGATTTCTTGGACGCCATATAGGTCGATATTCCATTCATTATCGTGTTGTACGTTAATGTTGTAAGTTCGAAGAAACTTTTCGTAATTGCTTATGTCGTCGCTAATAATTCGTGTGCCATTTTTTTGTTTCATTTTAGTATGTTAATTTAGGTTAGCATTTTCCATGACAGTACAGAGCGTATCAATTTTCTCTCTTCTGGCTAGGTATGTTCTCTGCTGCAGTGGGGCTCGAGAAACTTGCTGCGACAATAGTTCGCTGATGATGGCGTGATATGTTACTCTTCATTTTATTCCAATCTTCGGAATATCCGAACACTCTACGCATAATTTAGCTCTTGCAACGAAAGAATTCTCGATCTCGTTGAAAACCTTCTGATCGGACGAGAGCGAAGACTTGGGATGAGGGAAGAATGAAGACAGTCGTCCTCTGGAATGAAACTCCTCGGCGAGACATCTCCCAAGTCCTTGGCTGTCCGAGCTGACATCTTGGCTCTCCGGAAAGGTAGCTGTAATATCACTTTTTTTAGGACTACATTTTCATACACAAATTAGCTCTTCGAATATATTTGTCATCATTTATTTTTTGGGTGTTTCAATTTTTCAAATTTCCTTTTTTTAATTTTCCATATCCATCTTGTTTTAACAATTTCAATATTTTCATTTTTGTCTTTATTTTGGTTGCGTTTTTAATTTTTTTTATTTAAAATTTATTTTTTTACCTTTGCTTTCTGGTCAGGCGTCTTTTAGATGCCGTTTGCATGGTAAATTTAACTTCGTCTATTAGTGGATTAAACCCGCATTAACATTTTTCGCAGCGGTGAAAAGTTGATTGGAAATGGAGTAGTTCAGTTTGATCAACTTCATAATTAAGCTAGAAAATATTTTTTCCGTTAATTACTTCAGGAGAGATCTTAGGGGGTTTATTTTAGGAAGCGTTTGGACTGAAGTTATTGTAATGTTTGGGACTGAGACGGCTCTAAAGATGTCAGAGGCATAAAACAATTATTTTAGATTTTCCATTTTCTACTAAGTTTGTAATAGCGCGGACAAATAATAATAATCTAATAGATTTTTCGCGCCATAGATCACGTTTAACCAGAACAAGTATCTTAAAAATTAATCCAGGACCTTGTTTGTTTTTCTCGTAAGACTACAACATAATTGACTTTTGTAAACTCAGGTGTTACCTTGCTTGGGAGCGTACTTATCATTTATACAGTTACCGCAGTGCAATGGGAATGTAAATAGTACATGTTAATTTTCGCTTACGCCCCCAGATAGGATGAATGCTTGCGCTAGATTTTGGTCAACTTGACGGACCTTAGGTACTCATTAAAAGCTTCAGCACCGCTTCTCATGAGGCGGAATTAAATCTTATCTGCTTTATTTAAATAATTGCTAGTCACCGCAAATCATTTTCGATGCTAACCGGGTCATCGCGATCGATCTATTTGAACTATTTTGCCTTCAATAAACATAGTTCGAAGATTTGCATTTTTGCAATTCAAAACTGGAAACACAAATGGAGAGAATATTAGCTGCACTAATACACGCGTCGACCTGAGTAAATGTTGAGGCAATTACTGGTATCAAATTTGATGCCTGTTTTAGTACTTGCATTCAGATGTAAAACTAAACTTTGTTTCTTTTTCTGTAAATCTTTTTATCGATTATATATATATATACTTTTATATATATTTGTGTATCCTTTTAATTGGGTGCTCTCACAGGGTATATCGCTTTTGTCTCCTGCCCAGCTTCAATGTCGTGAACCACTGTTTCTAAACAGACTTCATGCAACTTGCGAGGCCATCTAATCTCATATAGGAATATTTCTGAGAGCTCTGCATAAAAGAAAAATCTATAAAGAAATTTGGCGAAGTTGTTGCCGAAGAACCTATCTCTGGATAGGGAAATTCTGAAACTCTTTTTCTTAAGCTTAGCGATAACCATACCAGAATTAATCCTGCGAGGGGCTATTTTCACGAATTTCCAAATCAAAATATTTTAAAATGCCTAATTTAAATCTTTCATTAATTAATTTAAAAACCTCAGCTGAAGGTTACATCCAAGTTTGACGATTAATCATACTTTAGCTGAACAATGGAGTAACTACCTAAAATAATGACGAAATAAGAAGACATTTTTAGGAACTTACTTGGTACTGTATGTCTGCTTGTTTGCAAGTTCATGCAAAATCCTAAAACTGAGACACGAAATCCTCCCATGTAGTAGTACCACTCGAGTGATTCCCAATGTAGCACAGCGCATATAAGGCATTAATTAAATCGAACGCTATTATAAAAAAATAAGACGGCATAAGATTACCCTATAGATTGATTTCTTAATTGATTATATGCAACAACTGCCAATAAAAGTATATTTGAAAGTCAGAAATATTGAATGGGTGACAATTATTAAAGTGACAATTATTTAATGTTGAGGAAATTTCAGGTCTATGGAATAGTCTGCGCTCAGTTGGTGCCGTAACTTAAACTATTTGCATTCAAGAATCGAGTTAAGGTGGTACCAGTGGAAATCCATTCCAAAATAGTGATTGAATACATATTCAAAATGGTTTCCCAAAAATTATTTCTAGAGAAATAAGGATACCGGAATAATCCTAATCTGATCCTCTTGTGTTTGATGGGTTATTTCTCGTACTGTTCAGAAGTGGGGGCAGTTTTATTTACGGAAAATAATTTCCCATTAGTGGCAACCAAGGGTAATATTTTTACTCAAATTTCATTTCAATTACAGGCTATACTGTAAAGTATCCGCCGTCACTTTGTGGAAACGATTCATAATGAATAAGAATTACTTAATTTTTCCACACAATGCATTTAATTATTTGGAGTTCTTTGTTTACATTTTCCTGGGTCATGGGGATGTTTAGCGACCGATGTAGCATCGAATGGAAGGCCGCCAATTTCTGAGGGAAGTGATGTCCGGACTTTGCGTGAATGATTTGATCGGTTTGGGTGTCCTTCCTGAAAATGGAGAAATCTAATTTTCGGTTCCTGCTAGAAATTGTTATATCAAGGAAGTTAAGGACTCCGTGGATTTCCTTCTCCATGGTGAATTTGATTGATTTATTACGGGAGTTTAGAAATTGTAGGACGCTGTCTAGTTGTCTATGCGAGCCTGTCCACGCACACAATGTCATCCACATAGCGATACCAACCTAAGACATTTTTCAGCAGGGAATTCCCTGACGAGAACAGTTCACTTTCAATATAGTCCATGTAAATGTCTGCTAGTAATGGTGAAAGAGGTGATCCCATGGCTAAACCGTCGGGCTGCTCGAAATATTTACCTATCTACATCTACATAATACCCCGCAAGCCGCCGCAAGGGCGTGTGGCGGGGGGTGTTAGGTCACCAACCGTAAAAAGGAAAAATACCACATGCAAAAAAAACACGGAAAATTACACCCACAGTAGCGCACACTCATGCAAAAATCCCTTCATCCAATACTCATGCAAACACATATACCGCGAAACAACTAAAAAACTGCACCCCATGATGCAGCACGAAAGCCATCCTACAACACCTTTAAACATAAAGTAATTTTGTGAGACATAAGTATTTATCATTGCACATACTTCACTGACTATCGGGAAGGAGACAGTCTTTCTCAAAAGCAGTTCTTCTGCCAGAGTCATGGCTGGCTTAGTGGGAACACTAGGGAACAAGTTGCTGACGTCGAAGGAGACTAGAATGCATTTTGGAGGGATGGTCACCTTGGATAATAGCTTAGTTAGGTCTGAGGAGTTCCTCACACCATATTTCGGGGAAAACTTGGAAAGATCCCTGAATATGTTATTGAGTTTCTTAGCCAGAAGTTGGTTAGGGGCCGTTACATTCGACACTACCGGTCTGATTGGAACATTAGGTTTGTGTATTTTTGGAAGTCCAAAAAACTGAGGCGCTGAGGGATTTAGTTGGAATAACGGGGGTCCCCCTTGTTCTCGGGGCTGTTGGATGTGGATGACATTTTGTGTGTGGACAGGCTCGCATAGACAACTAGACAGCTTCCTACAATTTCTAAACTCCCGTAATAAATCAATCAAATTCACCATGGAGAAGGAAATCCACGGAGTCCTTAACTTCCTTGATATAACAATTTCTAGCAGGAACCGAAAATTAGATTTCTCCATTTTCAGGAAGGACACCCAAACCGATCAAATCATACACGCAAAGTCCAGACATCACTTCCCTCAGAAATTGGCGGCCTTCCATTCGATGCTACATCGGTTGCTAAACATCCCCATGACCCAGGAAAATGTAAACAAAGAACTCCAAATAATTAAATGCATTGCCCACAATAACGGTTACCGGACTCAGTTAGTAGATAAATTGTACAAAAAGAAAATGGAAAAAAAGGGCTGTAAAATTAATCTATAGCACCGCCCCCGAAAGAGAAAACACGGCCAAATGGCAGAGATTCCTTTTTTTTAGGAAAGCTGTCCCTGAAAGTCACCAGTAGGATACCAAGGGATAGGTTCATACCCGCCTTTTACAATAAAACAAATTTAAAAAACTTAATAACCAGCGGAAAGGAAAAAATCCCAGATCTAGAGAAGTGGAGTATACAAACTCTCCTGTGAGTGCTCAGCCGTTTACGTGGGGCAAACGGGAAGGAAATTCAAGGAAAGGCTCGAGGAACACCAAGCCTCCTTCAGAAACAAGAATGGTGCGTCCCAATTTTCGAAACATCTTTTGGATAACGGACATTCTAGTGATTTTAAGCTGGAAATTATGCATGTGGAAAGAAAAGGACCCCGGATGGACGCGCTCGAACAGATGGAGATCATCAAGAGTGAAAGGACCAAGTGCAAAGTAGTTAATGACGTATTATATACCTTCAGATCTCCTCTCCTCGACCTTTCACTCCCACATCAACCGTTTCCCTCCAACAGCCCCGAGAACAAGGGGGACCCCCCTCCCGTTCTCCTTCCTCTTTCTACCTGCCTGCCCAAAGGACTAACCGTCCCCACCCTCTCTCCGACCAAATTACACCCCGTAATCCCTCCCCCCCCCCCCTAGCCATACGGACCAATAACTCTGCCTCATACTCCTTCACCTCATTTTTCAAGCATTGCAATGGTATATATATGTGTATATTTCTGCAAAAATTACCTGAGTATGACGATCCTCGTCGAAACCCGGTCGTAAAAATAAAAGATGTGGAAAAATTAAGTAATTCTTATTCATCAATTACAGGCATTTTTAAATTTGTCGGGAATTAAATCTGCAGTCAGCGAACGGTCTTCAATTTTCTTTCAAGTTGAAAATTTGAAATTAAACTTCAAATTGTTTTTACTTTAAACGACGTGATAAATACGTTCCGCAGAATCCAGGAAATAATAGAATCTGTTAACAATTTTCAATCAAATACAAGAATGAACCTCCTTTTGTCTTGGTGTATTGCTTCTTAAATACTAGCAATAAATTAGCTGAATTGTTTAAATAAGCCCTGACGGTTAACGTGATTTCTTTTTCCGTCTGACACCAACCATATACACCATCAATTTTCATTTCTTAATCGCCTGCAGTAACAGTTATTGATTAATTAAGTGCAAAAGCTCCTCCTGCATGCTTGGTGAAAAATCTACAAATGCCATAGTGCATTTACCTTAATTTTTCAATTTAAATTGCATTACTTTATGCAGTGTACCTAATAATTAAGAAAGTTTCTTTTGTTGTCGCATGACTGGTGTTGATTCACCCCCTGCCACCTACCCTCTCTCTCAGGGTACTACGTAAAATGCAGAAGAAAAAAGGTGAACATATCCCTGGATAGGGAAATTCTTAAACTCTTATTCGTAAGCTTAGTGATTACCATACCAGAATTAATCCTTCGAGGGGCTACTTTCACAATTTTTCAAATAAAAATATTTTTAAATACCTAATTTAAATCTTGTATTAATTAATTTAAAAACCTGAGCTGAAGGTTACATCCAAGTTTGACGATTAATCATACTTCAGCTGAACAATGGGGTAACTACCTGAAATAATTGAGAAAGAAGACATTGAGGATTTCACTAGACACTGTCTGCTTGTTGGTACGTCATGAAACAACGATCTATCCACTGAAGTTTTGTAAAATGTACTTGTGTTCAAATTGGTGTGGATATTTTGAATTCTATAAAAGTGCGTAACAAATAATATACTCAAATTTGAAATACTCTTTCTACTTTAAATTTTGTCCGTTGTGTCATATAATAGGTTGGGCATCTACCATACGTCTTTTCATGGACAAACTTTGTAGCTCAAAATAATGATATTTAAAGTATTTCTCCAAATTTCTGTAGAAGTGCATTAAACTTGTATTTATTATAAAGGGCAGGTTTTGAAAAAATTATTCCACTCTAGCTATTAAAAGTTCATTTTGACACCGGTCGCCATTATTAAATTAGAACCTTGTCCAGTGCCGCGTAAATATTAAATTAATAGTATGTACACTTCAAAATGTAACCTTATATCAACTTATTTAGCATTCCTGTTAATTCATTTGACATAAGTTAAATGTTGAGTGAAATTGGCGCTAAATACAAGTGGGGTTCTTATCCATTGCTTTCAGTTGAACATTCATTTCAGAATTCAACTAAATGAACTACAGAATGCTCATTTGCTTTATTCACATAAACCATGCTTCCACATAAACCATGGTTTATGTGGAATGGCGAAGTATTTTAAATTTAATTTCAATATGCAATTACTCTTTTCAACGAGATGAGAAAGCTTATGAAATGGATACTTATTTCCTGGTATTTTATGTTGTGTACTTGTTGCTATCAGGGTAATTTCCAGTATTTCTGTCATTGAATTTTACAATGTATGATTGTATATTGTTATTTTTTTAATTTGCCAAGCATCATACTGATTGTGCATATATTCTTGTACTTAATATAAGGTCCAAATTTATTTATGTTATATATAATAAATGCTCTATTATTGAATTAATATGTATCAATGTTTTTGTAAAATACCTCCCCTGCCCCAGTACTCGTTTATTAGTCATTTTGTCTCAAGTTAATTCGTGATGTCATACTGATACATTAGGTAACTTATTTGTAACTATCATGCAGCATGTAGAGATCAGTGTTAATTTATATGCTCAAATGCAGACACAGGCCAATTCTTTTAGTAATTTAATGTCCTATGGTCAAAGTTCGATACTTACCTAGTGTCTAAACGGATAATAGGTGCATTCATCTGCATAAATGATTCAGGGAAAAACTTAGTTAACTTTTTCTGTTAACACCAAAGCTTCGTATCACTGCTGTTAAACGAATTAACAGCTAAGCTTAAGTTATATCTTATTGATAGTTACCCTTGGTTAGGAACTTGGTAAACTTGAACAGAGCAGATGGGGTTGAGATACTTAAGACAAATTGTCTGTCTGTGGTGACAGAAGTTAAATGCATATTAAACAGGGTAAACATTTTGTTTAGCTTAAGCCAGCTTAAGACTTTCTTGCATTGGTTTTCATATTTTGATTGTTTTATGCATCATTAGAGATACCTCCTCAGCATATTTTTTATCAATGAAAATCATGGGCATTCACCAAAAATTGAGACTACGCATTCGAAATGTAATAATTTGTTGATTCATATGTTACCCGGTCAATAAAAATTATTTAAAGAATCTTTAAACCTTCTTTATAAACTTGAAGGTTTTTTTTCGATAGCACGTTCAAAGTTTTGCAATAAGGCAGCTCACAATAATTGGAAATGTTTCTCCAAATTATGGTAAGTGCTGTCATTGTTACTGCATTTATCTTGAGCAGATTTTGATTATAGAATTGCATTTCTGCTATTAATAGTTAATGGTGACACTGATCACTTTTATCAAATTTTTCATCATCTACAGCTAGGTAAATATTAAATTAATAGCATGTTTTTCGGTATTCAGATTTGTCGTTTCCGTTGGACTCTAAGAGTAATCAAGATTGCCAGAGATATTAAGGAAAAAACTTTCGTTATCAAAACATTTGGTACAGTATCTCTAGATTTAGATAATATTTAATAGAAAAATTATTGATAAGATAACTGGAACTAGGACAATTAAGCTATCAATTCAGCATTGCTAAAAAATAAAATTAATTAGAACCTAAGCCAGTTGTTTAATTGTTTATTTTTATTTTTACAGGAATGTTATCAGCTTTCCGAACATGGCTGCTGCTGCTGTAAACTTGCTGAATAATCAGGAAATGTGAATATGCACATGTTAGAATTGTCTCCTGGATGTACTGCATGCTGCCAAGCCAATAAAGTGCCTTTGCATGGCAGCATGCATTTTTACTTGTTCTGACTTTTCTATTACTGTAATTTTGTAACGACAAACTTAGTGAGGGATAATAAAGTTTTTTCTTGTACACAAACTTCAATTTCTTTTTTAAACCTTGGTCATGGAAATTTTTGCTCTGGACTTAGAATATTTTTTGTCAAGAGTACCATACAAATAAATCCTTAAAAGAAAATATTTCATAATATAGTTAAAAAAAAGTTGTTAAAAAAAATGGCAAAATGGCAGAATTTTAAAAAAAATTGCAATTTTTCAACTTTTCTTTCAGTTTTTGGCCAAAAAGAGCCTTAAAAATACCCCTTAAGTCCTATTTGCTTATAAACAGCTTCTGTCCAGCCTTGAGACTTTGGTAATTAAAATTGTGATAGGGTCTATGAAAATTTTTATTCCATCTAAAAGATGTTTACATTATTTTCCTTCCTTCAAGAATAATCAATTTAATATACTACAATATATTTGGTTTGGAAAAATATATTAAAACATTATTGAATACAGGTCATTTTCTGGGAACAGCTGATATACAAAAGCCTACTACATAGTGGTCTAAACAACGGAAGTAAAAGCCATTAGTCAGCACCATTCTATGTAGTAGGCTTGTGGATGTCAGCTGTTCCCAGATAATGACCTGCATTCAATAATGTTGTAAATTGTTTTACCAAGACCCATTTATTGTTGCACATTATCAGTCCCTCCTGCTGAAACGCCAAGGGTGATGCTATCCTTCAGATTGTATCCTACATGGCACAAGTCTGACCACTGACACCAATGCTGAAACTGCATTTCCGGAAATACTCAAGTTTCTTGATTGATATTAAATTGGATCAGGGTTGGCTTATCTGCTCCGGCAATGACGACTTCTAAGAAAAGGAATAAAAGAGAAACAATGGAAAATATAAGATGGAATTACATGAACAGTGCTTGAAACACAAACTGTGTAAAAATTAATAACTTCAACTGTAAATGTTGCATAAAGATATATTATTATGTTCACCTTGCTCAATATGAGACTGCTCAAGTTTTCTAAATTTATCTTTAGTCTACAAAATAGTCCCCCATGTTAATAGGGACACACAAAGAATTCTGAGGATTCTATGAAATTAGAAAATAATGTCATTTGAAACTTCGAGCCCCATGAATTACAGAAATTAGAAGGAAAATTCAATAATATTGCAGGTCAAATTACATCTCTTACAAATTCAACACATGGTAAAAACAAGTGAATTCTGATAGTTAAAGCAATACAGTATACTATTTATCAATACCCCAATTGAGAAAAGAAAAAAATGAGAAATATTTTGATCCTAAACAAGAGTTAAATAAGTGGCAAGCCACAACATGTAGCAGAGATATTTTTTACTAAGTTGAGGCCTGCCTACATTAAAAGGTGTGTGATGATTGTGCAATGTTAATAAAATATATGCTTTTGAAATCATGAAACTTGTGCTTTCGAAGAGTAATATTCTTTTAGATGGGTGGAAGACTTCTGGAAAACCAGGATTCTCAAGAATGAAATTTCAAGATGATGAAATATAATGAAAACAAGGGACAGACAAAGAGGAAGACAAGGAAAAGCTAATAGTATTTCCTATCTCAGGAATATTATGAACAATTCAAGAATAAAATAAGTGAAAATATCAGCAAACGAATGAAATTAGAATCATTGAGCTAATGAAAAGGGAGTTGAATAATTAGATTTTATACTTGTAAAGAGCTATGTTGTTCCGGTCAAGACAATACCTCAAACAAAATTAGGTCAGCAACCAATACTAAAAATTCAACATCAAAATACAATGCTTTGTTTAACAGAATGATTTATTAGTACCAGCGTTCGATTCCGCCTTCCCCACCTCTATTGTGTTCGTCCTAATCAATCTTAATCTTCAACACACACATTGGGAAGGGACTGAAAATTTTCAAGGAAAATAATAGAAAATGACATATAGAGAAAGGATAACCATTCTTTGAATTTGTAGATGGCATGTTTCATGCACTTGTAGAAAAGATAGAATATCTGACAAGAGCACTACAGGCCAGTATGGAGTATGGGATTTAAATATCTAACCCCAGGTAAATTGAATACAAGTATGTCAATGATTTGTAGCCATTTCAAGGATGATGATCTTTAAACAAGAGCCATGAAATAGACTCCAGAGGAAGTGGAAGAATGTTACTATTTATACAGATAAGATCACATGTAATGAAAGCAGTATTCTATCTCAAGAGACAATAAGCATTGGCAAAGTTTCCTATCATAGACATAAGGTAGCAATCCAATGAAAGATATATGGAATACATGGACAATGGAAGAAGTAGAAGACAAGATTGACAAATGATAGAAATGTGATGCTATGGAAAAATAGAGAAAATAAAATGGTTAGGGCTACAAATAAAGCACTTTTAACTGTGGATAAAGAGAGAAGCTTATGTAGGACACTTGCAGTGAAGGAAATTGGTTGGACATATCCTGAGGCAATGTAGTCAACTGAAAAGCATAATTGCCGGAAGATAGAAAGGGGAAGAAAAGCAGAGAGGCCCAGGATGAAAAATGAGAAGTAGGTGTTGGAAATGTCAGTGCAAGGAACTGTTAGGGAATGAAGAGTCTGCCAGTGAACAAGATATAGTCTGAAGAACTGCTAAAAAATAATCCTTTGACTGTTAACCTGTGATAATGATTATGATTCATTAAAATTGATTTCATTTATGTTATTATGTATAAATAAGTAATTTCTTTGATTGCTTAACTAGAAATGCTCAAGTCATATTATTTGATTGTAATATAAATAAAATTAAATTGAAGCTTTATATTACAATAATCATAATCCCAGCAAATTTTGTAAACATTTTTGTCCCTTTTTCTGATATCCTTAACTCTGATGCCGATACCTATGTGATCACAGGAAGTTGAATCTAATGTACTGGAATATTAGTTGTATGTGGTTGGCTTAAGTCATTTAGCATGATTTTCATTGAAGCAATAACTACTGGAATATTTTATAAAAGACAAAAATTTTGTCTTTAATTATGAATGGCCAAAGGCTAACATGAAACTTTCTTAAAAACTGTCTTGCTAATTTGAACACATTACAATGCTTATACAAACTAAAAAGTAATTACATTAATATAATATGTGGGTCACGGTAGTCCAGTAGGTAGAGCTTTGGACTGCTGACCGGAGGGTCCCGGGTTCGATTCTCGCGCAAGGCACTCTGGGCACCAGCAGCTTCACCCAAGCTAAAGTGATTTTTCGGGTACCAGGTCTTCCTGGGAAACCATAAATGGCACAGGTAAAGGAACTGGCCCCCCTACCCTGATGTGTGAATTTCACCTGCCGAATAGGGCTTAGTACTGGGTGAACTCTACCATCACCTACTAAACCGACCTTCGGGTTGATTACTGTGTTTATGGTTTTTATGGTTTAATATAATATACTTGGCCATGGATGGAACACTTAAGGAGCAAAAAAATCTATTCTTGGTATTTCGTAAAATACTGTAACACCTACCATTAAGGCCTTTACTTAAAGGATTCCATATTCAAAATGAAAATTATTTCTTGAAAATTTTCATGAACAGCTCCTGTTCTTCAACTTGTGTCACTTTTTTTTCATTTCAAATAATGAAGCTGACTTATCTAAAAAAACAATTATACATTTGTTTGTACAATCTAGCTGAATGGGCATGTACATACATACATTAAACTTGATTATAGTTTCAATTAATGATGTAGCTTCCATATTTTGTGTGATCTATCTTAAATTCTAAAAAGTTGATTAAATATTTTCTGAGGAAAGGCAATTCTCTGGAGGATTCATCTAACTTCCTAAAACTGGTGCACTTTGTAATTTCGAAATGACTATTCATTTGATATTTTGTCGGAAAACTAAAAATTGAAGGCCACCTTGGATCATGGGGGTAAAGAGTTTGCTTTCTTTAGGAAAACCAATCACCCAGGAATTAAATGCCATCAAGTCATCATCATAGCCATTGTGATTTTATAGAAAAAATTCAAAATCACCTCAGCCAACTATTATTTAAACCAGTGCCAATAGTCATTAAATTAAAACTACATGTACAACCTATTAGTAAAAGTAGGGACATACATTGCCGTAAAGGAAATTGGTTCTGCCAAATTAATAAACAGAGTTCAGTGGACAGACAGCATATTTTCCAGTGTCCTTTCCTACACTCCACGATTCTCGATCCCTACTTGAGGTGCTTTGTGGAGGGCACTTTGAGTGAGTACGCCGTCCGTCGGATGGGACGTTAAGCCGCGGACCCCTTGGCGCCTTTCGTAAAGAGTAGGCTAATGCCGACGCCGGGTTTCTCTCCACCCTTCATCCTTTCCTGTCCTTCCCCTATGGCGCAAATGACCTTAGCTGTCGGTCGCCTCCCCTCAAAACTACTACTACTACTACGATTTCTAATCTTCCCTTACTCCAAGGATATACACACACAAGCATATACAAGAGTAAAGAGAGGAAAAGGACTAATTATTTTTGCTCTAGTAGGAAGGCTCTTCTATTTTAATGATCTTTGAGTTGAAATCTGTGAATGCCGATCAGTGGCCTTAAAGGATATGACAAAGAATGGAGAAAATAGCTTAGAATAAAATAAATGTTAATTATGCTCCGATGCAAGGCCCATAGAGCAAACAAAGAACTTGAATGAACAATGATATTACAAATATAATTTGAAAAATAAGTGATATTGATGCATGATTCAATATTTTTAAAAATATTCTTTAATTAAATGTAAAAAAAAAATTATTTTATCTACTGAAAAAGATTTCCTAAGACAGGTTGAAATGAATGAGATTATTTTCAAAGTGGTAAAAATAAATGTCTTATGGATGGTGGTTTAGTGGTTGAGAAATACAAAATTTCTTGGTTCTTTTCTAATTATCATAGAAAGAGTTAATAAAGAAAGATTAAAAATGTAGCAAGCATTTAGGAGGTGCTGCGGCTAAACGTTATGCTCTTATTGTTCCTTTAAATTGGTATATTACCATATTGATGTGACTTGAAATATGTCAAGTTTGTTTTTTGTGTGGTAAGTTCTCATTCAGGATTATACCTTGGTTATATATGGTTTTGGGGCTAGAGGCTCAGTGAGTCTAACTTTCAATTTGGAGATGAAGTTAAGATTGTATTTCGTGATTCATTTTGAATTCATGAGTAGGATTAGAGTTTTTCTAATGTTCCGAAGAAAAAACAACCCCATCCACAATAGAGGAGACCTCTTCATATCCTTAAATATCTTATTACTTAGCTCATGATGATAGAAATTACTGCATATTTGAAGATTATCTACATAAAGTGAGTGTTGGCAATTAGATAGGGTGTGCAGTGAGAATATTGAGGGAGCAAATGAGATGAAGGAAAATTTTATGTCTCTAGAATGACATGCAGAATGGCAGAAAATATTTAGAGCATCAGAATGACATAATCCAGGAAAGACAGTTTCAACTGGAAGGAATTTAAAAACATTTAAATAATAGTGAGTGAGGGTCAAAATTCAACTTTCAAAAATTACATATTGCACATTTAATCAGGCCCTACCAATCAATGACAAACCTACATTGTTTGATAGAACTTTCTCTTTATTGAATTTGCTATAACCTTATCATTATCTTAAGCATATGAATAGCACTGGCTCATCATCTCACGAATAGAAAGACCATTGTGTTCATAAAAAAAATCATTTCTATAAAAAACGAATGTAGCTTGAACTGATAATTGTGGTAACATAAAAATAGAAAATACACGAGAAAAATTGGTTCCATTTGATTTGATATCTAAGGCCTTTCTAAAGAAATTGTTCTAAAATAGAATAAGAATATGGGGATTAAAAAACAGTCGGGATCCAGTTATGGGTTTAAGAAAACATCAAAGGATGAGTTTTTTATGAGCTCATTTCGAAGTGAGAAATTTGGCCCAACATTATTATGATCAACATTAATTCCCATCCCAATAAAGGAAAAACACATTTGGAGGCAGAGGGTGAAGTAGTAACAAAGTATGAACAACCCTGAAAGTCAGATGAATGAGTGGGGTGGGAAGGAAGGATAATAAAAATGGGGAAAGAATAACAATTCATCTCCTTGAAAGGAGGGGCTTTCAAACAACTGGGGTGGGACTCTGGGAGAATTGGGTGCAGTATCCCTCATCCACAGAAGGTCCACTTCAAATGAGAGACCAAAAGACAATTTATATTTTTATGCAAAATAGCAATTAAGGTTATCAACAATAGGATGCAGAAAATTTATTGATTGATGCAAATGGCTATTAAGGGGATCATCAATTTGCAATCACTAAAATTATTTCATATGAACAATTGCAGGGAGAGAGTTCACCTATCTTGAAAGTTTCTTGGTCACTGAGGATCAGAGTTATTGGGCACATAAAAGAAGAATTATGGCAGGTAAAGAATCTTTCACAAAGAGTGGATGACTAGCAATTTATATTAAGAGGTGATCAGAAATTAATGAAATCACTGATTTACAGTACATTTATTTTTTAAACAGGATGACAACAAGGATAACAAGCAGGATGAAGAGGAAAAGGAACACTTTAGTCTTCCATACTGGAGGGTAATGGCAGGAAATAGCAGGGTAAAATGCCCAATGCAAATGATGGCCAAGAAATTGTGTGGTGCATATGGATGTTGGATGTTAGAAATAAATTGATAAATCACTCTGTGGGAAATATGGACAATTTATAAACATATAGATAGGAAGCCTAGTGATCCAAAGCATGATATCTCCATAAATCTAGTTTTTCAGGAAAGGGGACAGACATCAACATATCTTGAAAAGACCTTCAGATTGGTAGAAAGACCAAAAAAACATGAAATTGGATGGGGGCGATGAAAGTTGATGGTAGAAATACTAAGAAGGCAGAGTGTGTGGATGGAGCAAGGCATTGAGTGGTAGTGGCAAGTAAATGAACAATATAGGAAAGTATCTTAAGAATCAGGGAAGGACAACAGAAAAAGATTCAGCAATCCTGGACAGCATTGGATAGGAAATACAGAGCAGGATGAAATATGGAACATTCAAATGGAGAAAGTTTCATCCATATTATGGAAATATGCATGTTTACTTCATTGTTTTATAAACCTAACCCTAATTATATTTCAGCAAACTCTAACACATCTTTTTCAATAAAAAATGAAAAGCATCTGCTGATGAGCTACTTAATATAATAAAAATTTGATACATTAACGTAATCATATCAAGTGGAATCCAGAAGTAGTGAAGAGTAACCAACGGTGAGGCTTAAGTCATTTTTCACATTTACCACCAATTTGGTAATATAATACTAATGTATTACCATGGCTGGATTGATGATAAAACCATAGAGTGGGTCAGTGAATTAATTGATCCATCGAGATTGAAATTACAAGAAGGGCATAATTAAAGCAGCAGGATTCAATGTAAATTAATAGTATCAATGAATGAGTAAATAAATTTACCATTGATAAGCATTTAGTCAAAATGCAGCATCATAAACAGCTACAGTATTTTGTTTTGTTGGCAATCAATATTCCTATGATATTTGCAAGAATCATTTTAAATTGTCAATATCAATTCAAATCCATGTCAATATTTCTATTTCCTTATACAATGAGTATGGAAAGTAATATTAGGAGGGAATAAAACAATGTATACAAAGGATGTAATTCCAAGTTGAAAATATATACAATGCCCTCTAAAATGATAAGGAACAATTTTACCTTATTGAAACGATGGAGGTTTCATGATAACTTCAGAAATATCTGCACTATTTCAACTGAAATTATTTCATTATAGCTCATATCTGCAACAAATTATTTCGAATTATTCTGTACAAGTAAGTAAATTGAGTATTTTAGTCACATGACAACTTTGGAAGTAATCATCACCTTTGTCATTTTAAAATAAAAATTATTAGGGATTTTTTTTTATTTTTATATATATAATATATAAAAATAAAAAAAATATCAGCTACGAACCTAGCCTAGTATACACAATCACAGGCTTGCTCAAGTTTTATATGGCTAGTGTTCCAATTTAAATTTAAACTCTTAAAATAGAAGGTTGGCATTAGAATAAATTTTTAAATCGTAATTCCATTATTTTTATTACAATTAATAACCAGCTGTCTTATCATTTTTTTAAATGTTGACTATTATTTGAAAGTAATAAGGGGACACACATTATTATTATCTAAATCATAGTATGTGTGTGTGAGTGGAGATAAATATAATAATTTGGGTGTGGATATGGATGGAGAAGGTGAAATGAAATGAAAGGAAAACAAATGAGGAAGCGGTAGGTATGGTGGGCAGGAAGAGGCGATTGTTAGGAGAAATCATTAGGAGGCAGGAAAATTGGATGAAGGGCATATTGATTGGCAGGGGGATGCTGAAGAATGTTAGGTAAACAAGGAAAGGGGAGGAATAGGATAGGGATGTTGGATGGGATGAAGGGAGAAAGGAAGTACACAGAGATGAAGAGGAACTTGTTGTAGAATAGGATGTAGGGTTGTGTTTTATTATGAGTCACAAAATATATATTTGTTAGCTGTTTTCATCCAAAACCTACCATAACCTGGTTACATTAAAAAAATATTATAGTATACATCCTTCACATGAGGTTAACTAAGGTGGACCAAAGGGTCAATATTACAGAAAAAACTTCACGAAGGATCGCTACCAAAAATTAATTCTTCTGATGCAAATTGTGCAGTGAATACAATAAAGAATATGTCTATGCATACATTAGTGATATTTCAATATTTTGCCAGGAATGACAATTTGTTAAAGTTAAGCTCAAAAAATACATTCTGACAATGTAAAGAAAATCTCCGTATAAGACAAAGATACTTAGGGGGAAAAGACAATACTGAACACTTAAAAGAACAAAGGTCACTTAGAATTTTATTCCCACTTACAGGTATCTCTCCACATGAAAGAAGGATGATGAACATGATAAAACCTAGTAGTGCATTTGTTTTATGCTAATGATGACATTTTTCCCCTCTAAAATGAATAACTTTTAAATATATTTTGTTAGTGATGAATAACTCCATAACCCACAATGGCCCATTTTGCCTCCCTTCCTCAAACTAGTGTTAATAACAACACGATAAGTCATGATATTTATTATACAGCTGATCTGGAATTAAGATGCACAGAATCTTATGCTGTGATGGAGGAGCCAGGTAATTCAGGTGCAAAATGACTTCAGCTGTCACTTTACGCATAAAAAATATAATAATTTACAGTGAATACATATAAACTTACATTGAGGAAGAGGAGCACCATCCAGCCAAAAGGATGTAGTATGATGACATCCATAACTTCGCGCAGGTGCAGGCACCATATGCCGGGAATAGCATCATAGAGTGAATAAAAAATATTAAAGAAAATCAAATTATAAACTTTTTTAAGGATATAGTGTATTCACACAATCAGTAGAAGCTATTCCCGTTCGTGTAATATATTTGCAAATATCTACCAAAACAAACTATCACACCTCTACTTTCGAATTTTTTGCTAAAATTTTAGAGTAAATAATGAAGTATTTTAATCTATAACAATGAAAAGGATTTCAAAACTAATTTCAAATCAATTTTTAAAAATAAGTATTTTAATTTAAATTCTTGAGGAGTTTTTCAATTTGAAATGCATGATAACCAGACATTTAACGTACTTACACTTTACATTTTTTTCTATTATGAGCAACAAAACTATTGGAAAGACTGTTTAATGATGAGTATGCCTTTAAGGAAGAGCTATTGTTTCACACCCATTTCGCGATTCAAACTTATGGTATTTACAATTCACACACTGAAATGGATTAGAACCGCCAAATATCCAAAACTCTTCCGTTTTAAATGAAATTAACATGAATCGAGCGAAAATTTAAATTGGCACAAATGAATAGCACTCAATTTATTCATGAACTTAATTTGAAAGTATCACAGAAAAATTTGATTTTAGTCCATCCAGATAGAATACAGAATTCCCAAAATTACATGTTGAAGAGGGCAAAGATTTATGGATGGATTCATAGGCGATCCTAGGAAAATGGAATGCCTTTATGGAACTCAATGCCATTGGATATAAAAAACAGCTGATCCAATGCTGTAACTAAATGCTCATTAAGTGCTCCGACATTTGAGGTCATACCTTTATTTAACCTTAATTCGATTAAATGAGTAAGGTGACATATAGTATTACCAAAGATTTTGGAGTAATTAGAAGCAACAAGCTTTGTGATAGTTGGTGAGCTCATTGGTTACTAGTTTAAACTTTTCATCCAGAAAGCCTATCTCTTCACTAGGATAGCATCACTAATTCAGAGTCCTCTTTATAGAAAGTTTAAGTCTTCAATAATATTTGTATATTTCCACTCAAGTGGACCATCATGAAAAAGTAACATCCAATATTTTGCCAGAAAAATACGTATGTCGCTTGAGTGGATTAGCAATTCTATTTTTAAAAATTTACCATAAATTGTCAATAATAAATCGAGAAAATGTATTAATTAATTAGTTTGTTGGTCGGAAAAGTAATAACGCTCCTAAACACTTCATCCGACCATTCCATTGAATCGACTGCATAATAAGTATTTAATATGAACAATAATAACAGACTTACATTGAATGCATTCTGCAGCATTAAGATGAAGTTTCCTCAGAATCCAATGATTTGTATTTTTATTAATTGCACCCGCTAGTAGAGGCTTAGATCCTCATAGAGACTCGATCGAGACCACACGTAGTACGAGCAAGAGGTGCCTAGGGTCTGGGACCGGCACTCTCCTTCAGATTCAAGAGCATCAGGGTTCAGGTTACTGGGTCTCGCCGATCATAACTATCGAGGTATCGGGATGGTGCGGTGGGTAACATACTGGCTTCCCACCCAGAGGGCCCGGGTTCGAATGCCAGACGCGGCAGATATTTTTATCCCTACTTGAGGTGCTTTGTGGAGAGCAATGATTGAGTACGAAGTCCGAAAACGGCTCACTCGGCGTACTCACTCAGGATGTCCGTAAGATCTATTGTGGCATGTCTAGTTGCGGACCCTTCGGCTCATTTCGTTCGATTACGCTAATGTCGACGTCAGGTTTATCTCCATCCTTAATCTTTTCCTGACTCTCCGTAATGGCGCAAATGACTTCAGCTGTCGGTCGCCTCTCACAAAAACTACTCGATACGACTTCGTTGGCGTAGCAGCTGGCCTGGCTCCAGCTGCGTCTGCTCTGACTTAGGTAAAACTCAAAGACTTCGGGTCATGAAAAAGGTGCGATGTGATACCCGCCAGTGACGTACTTCGGAACGAGATTCCGCTAAGTACATTAACATTAACAAGTGCATTAACTTGAATTGGTAATATGCAAACGTGATGACGGGAAATAACGCCTATTTGAGTTAATTTAACAGATATTTAGTGTTAATCGCATAAACGCTTTGTAACTTTATGACAATATTGGAATTTAAGTGATGGAATTAAAAAGGACACTAAAAGATGATATAAGAAGACGTTCACCTTCGTAACATTTTTTTATCGTAAAATCGCTTTGATTCACCACTAGAGCAACTGTCTTCTTCCTTATCCCCGAAAGTAAATATTCCTCGGTCAATTCAATAAATAATTCCGATTTCCCTTTCGATATATTGCACAAAAGTATATTTTCCACCTGAAAAATCTGATATTGTCTAGTAGTTGACAGCCATAGCAAAGCGCTCCACCTCGCAGGTATGTCGCATGCACTGTGATGCATCTAATTCCTATAGCTTTCGTCTGCACACGCGCCAGTCTGAAACGCAACGGTTGAGTCTCAACTGGGGATTATCATTGTGTGGTCGGACCCCTTGGACTGTGGTTCGAGTCCCTTGCCGGGAGCGGTTGTCATTCCCTCCCCTCCTCGGCAATTGGGGGTGGCGTGTTTTGACTGAACGGCCAGGCCTCGTATAAGTCTGCCGAACGATTTAGAGGACTAAACACATTTAACATTTGGATTTCATACAAATCATTCACTGCAGCCATCTGAATGGAGCTCGCTAATGCCCGAATGCGACGGGCTTCACGTCGCATTAGGCAAACCCGGGTGCTGTCTCAATTTAACCTCCGTGAAGCCATACTTGGACCTCAATTGTGCATTTTGACAAAATCTTAGTTTGAATAGTTATTACAAAGAGAAGTTATGAGAGGAAGGAGAGCAATTGAAGGACGAGAGGAAACCGATAAGCAAGTCCCCGTCGCTTATCGTAGACGAGGGTCGGCGAGGTAACGCATGCGAGAACGCCCCCACCCCTCCCTGTTCGGCCTTTCTTCTGCAAAGCCCTAAATGGACGGCGAAGAAGAGAGCATTGCGAGCGAAACTACCACCATCTATTTACCCCTGGTTGAGCTACGATTCTTCAAATCATCCATACTATCTTCGCACAACACGCTACCCTCACCCTGGTAGCTTAACCTATTCTAATTTATGCCATTGGCGACACAAAAGAAAGTGCGCCTAGCCGAGAGCGATAATACAGAGGTCATTCACGATCGCGTTCTTTAATGGCTAAAACCGCTGATTACGGAAAGAAGGTCCGGTAAATAGAAAGCGGACAATTCGGGGAAACCTGCTTCCCGAGGAAATTCCACACCACACAAAACTACCTCAGCACCGAGAGTTTTACTGAAGCTCCACCTTCAAAGCATGGGGTGGAACTGGATCCGGAATTCGGGCTAGGTATCCGAACATTCTAGGGAGGTATCTTCGAAGTTTAGCATATTACCGTTTTTTTTAATTCTTCACAAAATTCTATTTTCTATCATTCGATAATAGATACAATTAAAACTCTTACTGTTAAACTGTCACAATTAAGAGCCTAAAACGTGTTATCCTAGATAATTCTTTCCGCCTTCTTCAAATCTGATTAGACTATGTTAACATTATACAAGGTTTTACCAATGCCACACTCGCAAAATAATTAGAATTTTAAAATGTACGAGTACAATGATTTTGTCAAACATCTTACTGATGGGTAGATTAGCTAAGTATTCTGGGATCGTAACATAAATGTATTTTGAGAGTCGAATGTACCATCACTGTCTGAATTATAAGATCTACTTGGAAACAAGCGAACAACACTTTACTTAGCGAGAGGGAGTGGGGGGGGGAGGAGGAATCGACGAGGTCAAAATGTTAGGTTGAGTAATTGGGAAAGATAATCGCATTTAAGGCGGTCTGACTTTAATCGGGTCCACGCGCAAAAATTTGGATAATAACTAATGGTCAAGTAGTACCATTAATAAAGAGTACAATTTACTCACCGATATCCTAGGGAGTCTTATTCGCATCTATTGCTCCGAAATTATCATTCAAATCACTTACGAAGTTATGCTTGATTCTTTCGAGTAAAACCTGTGAGAAGGAAGAAGAACAAAAATTACATCGAATAATAATTGAGCCCTCCAACACATCGCTAAAATGTTTTGCCAAGACGTTCAGAATTACAATTTCCAGTTCTCGCACTGTTGAACACATCTGAAATGAACCTACCTTTCCAATGCTTCGCAAAGTGAATCCAGTCGTTCCTCCTCTCACCGTCTCACTGAAATCGCATTAACCGGTGGAATGAGTGATTCACTAGTCAGACGAGAGGTGGCGATGCAGTCCTCGTCTCCGCCTCTCCCCAATTCTTTCTTCCTGGTGAGGGTACAATGCGATAGGAGTATTATATTCTCCAGAGGCGGGTTGGATTTGATTATTCTTGTGTTCCAAGGGATCCACGGCTGACGATTGCACGCCTTTCGAAAATTCTAACAGATCCACTCCGGTAACCGAGTTCTCCATTTTGAGTGCTTAAGGTTCTGAGTCAGGTGAGGGTACACAATGAAGCGTCCTCGGAATAAGTACAAGAAGGGGCAAACAATTAGGGGAAGAAGCCGAGAGTTCATGAAAAGGTGGGAATGGAGAATAGTAAATGGGAAATTGCGACGGATGACCCCGGGATTCAGCAGGCTACATTAAATTCATTGGGACTAAGATTAAAAATAAATAAATAATTAATTGATTATATTTTATTTTTGTATAATTAGCTCCAACAACTTACTACAGCAGAGCTGCGACAGAAATTTCACTACCGTTCTTTAAATGTCTCATCTTTGAATAATCGTCAATGTTTTCCTGGTATAAGTTGATGTTTAATTCAAAGAAATATGTTGATAGCTCAAGATTTGAAAAAACATGCCTATTAATTATTAAACAGGGCGTTTGACCATCTTCTTGCTTATTAAATACGTACGAGTAATAAATCGTACTACCCATTAGTGTTTTATCCCTGATAACAACTCTTTATACACACGAGATCCTTTAATTAGTAGTGATAAACTTTATTCTCTTCCTTAATGAGCGAGAATGTGTTAGAGTTACTTAAAGTTCTCTAAGAATTTGAATCACACCGTGGATTCAGGCCTAAAAATCAATCGTGAATTAAGTTGTTGTGCATTGTACATATTGATTCATAACATTTCGAATCACGAAATGGCAATCGGCATATACAAATATACCACCATAAGATATAGAATTGTTTCTTGTTGACCCTGCAGGAAAAAAAGTAGGTGCACTTAATGAAGACAAAAGTGTGTCATTACCAAGCATGAGTTTCCAAATGTAGATTTATGGAATTTATTTTAAAAGGCGACAACTTTAATATCTCATGGTCATTACTGCTTCCACATTGCAATACGGCAGAAGGGATCTCCAAATTAACAGTAACACCATCGATTCACAGAGTAATTTCTCCGTGAACTCTGAATGTTCCATAATTAATTGTCTCTTATTAAATATATTTTAATCCGCGGTCCAAACACTCTGTTCCTGCATAACTTCTTAAACTAGTTGATCTCACAGGGAAACCTACATATGCACTCATTTCTAACCCAATTGTATAAGCGCACTTGAAAAGGATATGCCATTATCATGCATTCGGCTCGTTGTCGAAGTAAAATATAGGTAAAAACAAAGTTAAAAGTAAGGGGAAAGATAGGGAACACACACTAGGCCACTTGGGTGTGTTTGGGAAACAGTGACCCATATGTATCTCAATCACACACAAAAAATACAAAATTAATGAATAAGGAAACAAATTTACAACCACTCGATCACTATGGTGTAAGGATGAACAGCTACTATCGTGAATCGCAGTCACACACACACTCAGGGTTTGCAAGGATATCTCCAACGCCAGGGATCCGTTGTACTCACACAGGAATGAAAAATAGATGGAAATGAACATTAAAAAAGGAAAAGACTCAAGTTCACGTTCGCATTTACTCAATCACTCGGGTGTGTCAGACCTTTGTGAATTGCACTCACTCATTCAGGGTTTACAAGGATTCCTCCTCGCCAGTGTATTCACAAAGGTCTAACACACCCGAGTGATGAGTGACTGCGTATGTAAACTTCAGGAAAAACAAAGGATGGTTGGATGCAAAGCATATTTATTGGCAATGGGATGTTGAAGAATGTGATGGAGGGGAGAATTGAGAACGGGCAAATGAGAAAGGGGCAGGAATGCATATAGGATAGGGATGTTGGACGGAATGAAAAAAAAGAAGGAAGTATACGGAGAAAAGAGAGATTTTGCAGTAGGGTAGGATGTTGGGTTGCGTTTTTAAGGAGAGACTGGAGAAATTTGGTGCCCATCAAAAACCTATTTTAACCGGTAGATTACCTACAATAATATTAATTTTCAGAAAAAAACCGCTGAAGGATTCTTTAGTACTGCATTTCATTCAAAATCAACTGCGCCTGGCAAAATATTGGTGTTCGTAGGATCTAATTTGAATTTCATTACGAAAAGATACATATTGCCGTAAATAGAGTTTACTCGAAGTCTCCAGTTATGTTAACGAGGTTGGGCGAATAAGGACAGCCGTTCGGTTTCCAAGTTTCATGTCATTTTTCAATCGAACTTCCCTATTAATATCAAGTTAACACGGGAAGTCGGACAACACGTTTTCCTGGAAATAAGGGATCAAAATCCGGAAAACTGCACAGATTGAGATACGCCACATATCCTCGTTGATTTTATATGTCAGACGGAGATCATTGATTTTTTTTAGGATTATATTTACGCTGCATATTACTTAATATTACTACTTGCTTGGAACTTAGGGTCAGCAAAACACTTACTCCTCCCCGCATCACACTAAAGGTCACCTAGATATCAGTATGATTACGACATGCACTACGACATCCTTTCCATGTGCGCGATTATACAATTGAACATTTCTCGGATAAAAATGCAAACATGACCACGTGACCAATGTGCCAGTCCAAGTCTGCCAGCTGCGTCACCTCTGACACTTGCAAATAAATAATGAACCTCTAAACGACACGAGAGCATATAAAATCGAGATTTCGCACTCGTAGTTATTCATTGAGGAGCAGCCGTTTACTCGACAGTGATTATCGGTCGAATCGAAGCCATGGCTACATCAGTCTTTGTCATAGCCATTCTATTTGCCACTTGCCGAGGTAAGCTGTGTTCCTCTTGATTTTTTCAAAGAATAAATGCACTTGCAAGGTTCCACAGATGTTTCTTTTATTTTCTCGACCGGTTTCGATAGAAGGTATCAGCATCAGGGACTATGGCAAGAGTTTTCAGACATTATACAGGCGCAGCGTCTTGGTGGGAGCGGGGGAATGTTTATGGTGGGAGGGGGGAGTTTTGAGGTTAAGTGATGTTGGGGCAGCAGCGTCATGAGGCATGGTGAGGGGGTGGTAAAGAGTGAGTTATACCAGGGAAGCAATGAGGAGGGCTGAATGGAGTGAAGGATTATGAAGGACGGCTCACGGAAAGAAGTGCGATCTTCGGGGAGACGTCGTGGGAGTGCATTGTTTGTGGGTGAATCGGTGAGGAGAGGGTAGGGGAAAAACATCGCGGTTTGGGAAATTTCATGAATGAAATTTCTCGTTAACAACGGTCAAAGACTGGGAAGTTTCCACTAAAAGGATTCCAACCTGTTCCAAGACATCGAGTCTAGGACCGTTACTCTCACCGGGTAGGATTTTTGTATAAGAGTCAATTTCATGGGCGCAATTCAGGAGATGTTTGCCAAGATCAGAAGATTTGTTCTAATTTATTATGTATGAGCTGTGCTCTTTGATCCGCACGTTGAGATTACTCCCTGTTTTTTCAATATTAATTGAATTGCAATCATTACACTCAAGTTTGTACATTCCGCTGTGCTTCATTTCAAATATTATATCTTTTGAGTTGCATAACAAATTTCCTTAAGTCCTGCAGATGTAGAATTCTGGCTCCATCTCACCTTATGAAAATGATTTCGTAACTTCAAATGAAATATTTTCCAGGAATGGATTCCTACATCATTTGACCAGTTTCTTTCGACCCTTTGGCACTGTAAATTTTACCAATGGCGAGACAGTTCAAATTTTCAATTTGGTTAAATGTTAAATTGGTTTTATACTGCAAATTTATTTCTTGAATATAAGCTATGCGCTTTGAGAATGAATGTTAGCATTAGCAAGTAATACAATGTAAGAATACAATGATGCAAGGAAATATGCATTTTTATCCTATTTAATAAAGAAATATTAAATTTCTGAATAGAGTCAAATAATTATCAAAAACTGTTGTCTTCGAATTTTATTTAATAATAAACACATAATTTCCAAACCTCATATCGTTATGGAACGACATTCATTCATTGGAACGGATAAAAATATTTACTTTAGTAATCAAGTATTATGAAATGTAAATACCATATTTAGACTAAAGTAATTTCTCACTAGGAATGCAAATGAAAGTTGATAACATGACGATTAGGTCCTATTTGTAAACTAGATGAGGATTGATGACTTCAGCAAATTTCCACCGTATCAGGGCAGCTTTAATTCAAATAGCTGTAATAGTAATTACGTTCCCTACTTTATCTCGCCAGCCACTGTCACACATCAATTTCAGAACATATGCATCGTCAATCGAAGCAATCAGGCGCGCGATGAGTGCTTGATATAAATAAAGAACTTGATATAATTCATAAACTCTTTGAAAGGCCGCTAAACTCTACAGGCCGCTTTGTTAGGGAGAGAGTTTACCTAATACAATGCCCGACGGCATGTAATATTGAAACATCAAAGAACTGGGGCCAAATTCTTTCCATGTGTCGTCTATGGTTTCCCAAAAAGATCTGTTACCAGAAAAATCACACAGTCTAGGTGAAACTGAGGGTGCCCTTGGGTGTTATATAAATATGTATCCTGAAAAAGGCTTAAGAAAAAGGCCGAAAGCTTAAACCACCGGCAATATGAGTGTCCATTAAGTGTTACCAAAGTATGTGTGTGTATCATATATATATATATATATATATATATATATATATATAGTATATGCTTTCATAGACGTAACACGGAAGTGCCGAATAGTACAATACACAGTAACGCATAATATAGAAACACAAAGAAAGAGAACACTCACACGTATTTTCTTGATATTTCGACGGAAACAATCCGTCTTCCTCTGAAGATGTAGAAGTAATGACTGCTGGAATTGTTGAGGTGAGGGGTGCGAGAGAAAGGGAAGGGGGCCAGGGGAAGGGGAGAACGGGAGGCGAAGGAGGGGTGAAAGGAATGGTTGGGGAGAGGAAAGGGAGAGGGAAGGGGTGGAAGTAACAGTTTTAGGCCACTCCCATCAGTGAACGACATTGAGGCCCGGATGCTGATAGGCCATACAGATGTAAATGAAAGCCAATTCAAGGGTTTTTAATTCTATAGGGTTATCGGATGTGGGAAGGGACGCTAGGACGGAAACATTGTAACACTGGTTGAAGGGGGTATTATGATGGGAAGCATGTTTAGGGATGGGGAGACCCGCGGACGGGGAGGAGGGATTGCACGAGGCGCGGTGGTTGTTAATCCTAATGTTAAGTGGTGTGGAACATTGGCCTATGTAAAAGGACGGGCAGAGTTTACAGGTAAGAAGATAAACAACATTCTTGGAAGTGCAAGAGGAATAGGGGAAGGGCGGGAGAGAGTTGAATGGTGGGATGGAGTGGGGTGGAGTGGTGAAAATAGGGCAGGTTTTGCATCTTGCTCGATGACATGGAGTGGGTATGGCTCTGGGTGTGTGAGGGGATTTTGAGAGTGGCCTGGTGGATTTGAGGATATCTGCTAGGTTGGCGGGACGTTTGAAGGTGACAGAGGGGCAATTGGGGAGAAGGTTGGAGGAAGTGTTGTGATTTTTGAGGATGGGGAATAGGTCTTTGAGGATGACTTTGAGAGACTGAATGCCTGGGAAGTAGGTCGTACAGATTGAGAGAGGCTGGGAGTCTGTGGTTGACGCAGGCTTGGGGGTGTAGGAATGTTTAAGTATTTTTTTATGGAGGAGAGAATCAGGGTATCCTCGTTGGAGGAGGGAGTGGTGAAGGTTGTTAAGGTATTTGTTAAGGGATTCGGGATGGTTGCAAATGCGGTGACCGCGGATAGAAAGAGAGTAAGGGAGGGAGCGCTTGGTATGGGAGGGGTGACAACTGCTGTAATGAAGGTATTGCTGCTTATTAGTAGGTTTGGTGTGAACAGAGGTAAGGAATTTGTTGTTGCTGAGGGAAATATTAACATCGAGGAAGGTAATCTGAGAGGATGAAATGGTCGAGGTGAAAGACAAAGATGAGGAATCATTGAGTTTGGAGATGAAGGAATTGAGGGAATCTATGCTGTGTGGCCATAGTAGAAAGATGTCGTCAATGTATCGGAGCCACAGGAGAGGTTGCAGAGGATAGTTGGAAAGGAAATTCTCTTCCAGGACACCGAGGTGGAGGTTTGCATATGAAGGGCTGAATCTGCTACCCATGGCACAGCCCTTTATTTGGAGGTAATGGTTATTGTTGAAGAAACATCTAGTCCTTCTTTCCTTAAATCTCTAAATCCGAAAACTAATCTCTCCCCGGCCGAATTAGCTGAGTTAAAAAAACTCACACGCAACCCCAACCTAGTCATCACTTCTGCCGACAAGGGTTCGACAGTTGTAATCCTAAACACTACAGACTACCTTCAAGAATGCAACAGATTACTCTCCGACACTTCCTCCTATCAACATATTCCTGCTGACCCTAACCCCGCATTCCAAAAAGAAATAATCGCTTTCCTCCGAGACAATGGCCCTAAGGAGAATCTTTCCCCCAGGGACATCTCCCTCCTTTCCCCTTCCCAACCTCACACCCCTCACTTCTACATCCTTCCTAAGATCCACAAACCCAACAACCCAGGCCGCCCTATTGTCTCCTCGCGTAGCTCTCCGACCGAAAGAATTTCCGCCTTCGTGGACCACTATCTCCAACCTTTAGTTCACTCCCTACCCTCCTTTATCAAAGATACCTACCACTTCCTCAGATTGCTCCACTCAACTTCACTCCCTCCTGACACCCAAATTACTATGGCTACAATCGATGTCACCTCCTTATACACATCCATTCCTCACCAAGAAGGCCTTTCTTCCCTACGTTACTTCCTCTCCAAACGCCCTACCCCTCAAATCCCCAGTACCGATTTTCTCATTGATCTTTCCAACTTCATTCTCACCCGCAACTCCTTTTCTTTCAACAATAACCATTACCTCCAAATAAAGGGCTGTGCCATGGGTAGCAGATTCAGCCCTTCATATGCAAACCTCCACCTCGGTGTCCTGGAAAAGAATTTCCTTTCCAACTATCCTCTGCAACCTCTCCTGTGGCTCCGATACATTGACGACATCTTTCTACTATGGCCACACAGCATAGATTCCCTCAATTCCTTCATCTCCAAACTCAATGATTCCTCATCTTTGTCTTTCACCTCGACCATTTCATCCTCTCAGATTACCTTCCTCGATGTTAATATTTCCCTCAGCAACAACAAATTCCTTACCTCTGTTCACACCAAACCTACTAATAAGCAGCAATACCTTCATTACAGCAGTTGTCACCCCTCCCATACCAAGCGCTCCCTCCCTTACTCTCTTTCTATCCGCGGTCACCGCATTTGCAACCATCCCGAATCCCTTAACAAATACCTTAACAACCTTCACCACTCCCTCCTCCAACGAGGATACCCTGATTCTCTCCTCCATAAAAAAATACTTAAACATTCCTACACCCCCAAGCCTGCGTCAACCACAGACTCCCAGCCTCTCTCAATCTGTACGACCTACTTCCCAGGCATTCAGTCTCTCAAAGTCATCCTCAAAGACCTATTCCCCATCCTCAAAAATCACAACACTTCCTCCAACCTTCTCCCCAATTGCCCCTCTGTCACCTTCAAACGTCCCGCCAACCTAGCAGATATCCTCAAATCCACCAGGCCACTCTCAAAATCCCCTCACACACCCAGAGCCATACCCACTCCATGTCATCGAGCAAGATGCAAAACCTGCCCTATTTTCACCACTCCACCCCACTCCATCCCACCATTCAACTCTCTCCCGCCCTTCCCCTATTCCTCTTGCACTTCCAAGAATGTTGTTTATCTTCTTACCTGTAAACTCTGCCCGTCCTTTTACATAGGCCAATGTTCCACACCACTTAACATTAGGATTAACAACCACCGCGCCTCGTGCAATCCCTCCTCCCCGTCCGCGGGTCTCCCCATCCCTAAACATGCTTCCCATCATAATACCCCCTTCAACCAGTGTTACAATGTTTCCGTCCTAGCGTCCCTTCCCACATCCGATAACCCTATAGAATTAAAAACCCTTGAATTGGCTTTCATTTACATCTGTATGGCCTATCAGCATCCGGGCCTCAATGTCGTTCACTGATGGGAGTGGCCTAAAACTGTTACTTCCACCCCTTCCCTCTCCCTTTCCTCTCCCCAACCATTCCTTTCACCCCTCCTTCGCCTCCCGTTCTCCCCTTCCCCTGGCCCCCTTCCCTTTCTCTCGCACCCCTCACCTCAACAATTCCAGCAGTCATTACTTCTACATCTTCAGAGGAAGACGGATTGTTTCCGTCGAAATATCAAGAAAATACGTGTGAGTGTTCTCTTTTTTTGTGTTTCTATATTATGCGTTACTGTGTATTGTACTATATATATATATATATATATATATATATATATATATATATATATATATATATATATATATATGTGTGTGTGTGTGTGTGTGTGTGTGTGTGTGTGTGTGTGTGTGTGTGTGTGTGTGTGTGTGTATATATATATATATAAATATAAATATATATATATATATATATATATATATAATTATTTCTTTGAGGGATACAGTAATTGAAAGATGTCCTGATTCCATCTTCTTCTGCAATCAAAAGTGCCATATCTGACGCCGAAACGTCCACCTGCCGGATATAACATCCTTTATTAAAATAATTTCAGATTTTGATTACATAAACAAATTTTATTGCGCTTTAGGGCCAATATTATTAATAGTATTACATATATCCGCTTAATATTTTATATAAACTGTATTGGGAATTATTAATCAGAATTTTCTAACAATAATTTTAATTTTCTATGTACCTACCAAGTTTGCTTCATTTCCTAGGCGAGGTATTGTCAACATCCAGATCGCTACTCAATGGAAATGCCATAAATGCAGAAAAAATAGAGGCATACATGGTACCCTACCAGGTAAGGCTCATTGTAACATTAGTGATAAAAATCATTGCAGAGAGCATGTCTGTGGTACAAATTTTGACAGACGTGTACACGGAAAAGGGTAGCAAAGGACTATATTGTCTTTTCTTCTGCTGGCAACAAAATACTACTTCCACCGATGGGTAAAATCACCGATAATATTAAAATTTTGGCTGGGATCCCTTAATATTAAAATCTCTTGTTTCTCAGAGACAATCCCAGAAATTCCCCATCATATCCTTGTTTTTTCCTTTAAATAGATATTGTCAAGAATTATAATTATTCCTACATTGCATTCACATCTAGCAGCCTCTGTTCGCAACATATTTCCCAGGACAACGTGTTTGCTTTAACATTCAGCCATTATCATTAGTCTTGAATAAGTAGTTGAAATGAATTTAAATCTTGAATTTCTATAATATTCAAACGAATAACATAGTATGCCACTAAAGAAATATCCTTCGAACATTCCCTGCCAGGTAGATATTCGGCATAATGGGCAGCATGTGTGCAGTGGTGCCGTTCTTGGGATATATGATGTACTAACGACAGCCCACTGTGTTAAATGGTGAGTAGCCGTGAATATCTTTAATATTTCCTTAAAAAATCTTGAGTTCTGGATGTTACGCTATTTCACACCACCTTACTGCTCAGGCCATCATCGTTCAAAACAGTTCCCGCATAGATGACTTCCACTATGCTAACCAATTTTAATGCTAAACATAGCTCCCATTTTCCTCAAAATATTATTCCTTTGACTTATTTTGGCAAATAACTGAATAAAATATTAAATGTATTGAAAATGAATGCATTTATTACTATGTAAGTTAGGAATTTAAGATACTGGTGTATGTATTTCATATTGTTTATAACCAGCGAAGCATATACTGGATTATTCTAGTCATTCATCTGAGAAATAAATCTTGACATTGTCGTTGAAAGCTAATCCAAATTGTTAAAACTTCCTTAAATTTATTTTTAGAGTAAAATGAAAAAGAATACATCCCTCATTTTAGGTTGAGAGCTGAAGATATTACAGTAATTGTGGGGAGCATTGTTCTCAACGCAACTGAAGGCATGAACCTCGTGGAGGAAATCCAAACTCACCCCCTGTTTGATCCCTACACGCTGGACTATGATGCTGCTATAATTAAGGTACGTTATCAGCCATTATTTGCTTTTCATGGATGTCTTCAAGAGTATTCAAAAGGATTTTTTCAGATATCCATTTGTAGTGGAATTCAAATTAAAAAGATAAACACTCAACGACATCACAAAACAACTACTAACACATGAGTTGATAAAAAGTAATTGCTAAATTATGAATATAGAATTGTTAAATCAATAAAACATGATTGATAAATGCCAGAGATAAAAATGTAAATGGACATTGAGGAATGACGGAGGATGGGCGAGGTGGGTGGGTAGGCCGAGGGCGGTTCGGGGAGTATGGGGACGGGGAATGGGCTGGCTGGGAGGTGAGAAGGAGTAGGGTAGGAAGTGGCTTGTGGGAGTGGAAGAGGGGATGACGATGGACCACACTAGTTTCGGAGTAATGAATGTTTAATGTAGCCATATGTAAACCATCTCACTAGTCTCCCCTGAATGCCACTGGCAGATTTGAGGGGGATTAATAGTACTTGAATGGGCAAAAATTTTTCAAATGATGTTTCGGAAGGTGGTGAGTATGGAGGAGATTGAAATTATATTACGTATATTGTATAGGATAATTGGTAGTAATATTATATACGATAATTGGTAAAGGCTGCAGATTTGGAGGAGTGAGTGAGTGGACTGTGATTATTCATTTGAGAAAAACAGTAATTTTGCATTCGCCGAAGTAGAAGAAGTGGCAAGAGGTTTGATACAAGAATGTCATGTACATATTGATAGGTACATGACCATTTGGAATGGGTTAAGAAAGTTTCTTCAGTGTAGGGCACAATTCTTTAAGCCCGAGTTCGCTTCCGTCGGCAGTAACTCGAATTTACTTTGTAGGCAAATGCAGAGATTATTTTTTAGATCGTCGCGGATTTGATATGTCAACTAGATTTAGGGGTGTTGGAGAGACTGAGGGGTGCCACCCTTTCCCAAAAAAATATAATTCTTATACAGAAAAGAGTAGTGATGTCCATCATGGGTGATATGTTTTCTTTGGGTTGTCTTTTTCTCTGTGTATCTACGGTTATGGAGTGAATGGTGTAGGTTAGTCAGAAGGGAATGAGGATTACTAAATTCGGTGATTGGCTGAGATAGGTGGCCAGTAATCATAGTAGCGGCACAAGGTAATTGGAGATAATGTGGCTCTTCAGAGGTGTGCAGTATTTGATCAGTTTGTTAAAGTCGTAAAATATATTAAATTGCTTTTTTCACCTTTACAACTGTACCCATGCATCATAATTACCTGTGCTGGTAATTTCATTCAAATTAAGTGGTTAGTGCCCTTGTGGACTAGAAGGTGGCTTAACCTAAATGAGACATTTCCAGGTGAAGGTGCCCTTCAGGTTTGGCAGTTACGTCGACAGCTTGCCGCTTCCCCAGGTGGTGGATGATATCCCGCCAGGTAGCAGTGCATTGGTGAGCGGCTGGGCATCCAAGTCGGTGAGTCTCTCCATTCCACCACATTCCAAGGAGAGTTCTTAAATATATACACACACACACACACACATACATACATACATACATACATATATATATATATATATATATATACACACACACACACACATATATATATAGATAACGATTGTACGGAAAAACTCACATGAGCAGCACAATAATTGGCTGACACAATATAACACAAAAACACAAATAGAATAGAATAGCAACATTTAAAAGGACACTCACACGGTAAATTGTTCGAGCTTTCGGCCCTCTCAGAGGCATTCTTCAAGTGAGACTCCACTGAAGAAGTTTCTCACTTAGAAGAAATTTCTCACTTAGTCTCACTTGAAGAAGGCCTCTGAGAGGGCCGAAAGCTCGAACAATTTACTGTGTGAGTGTCCTTTTAAACGTTGCTATTCTATTCTATTTGTGTTATATTATATACACATATATATAAATACATATATATATATATATATATATATATATATATATATATATATATATATATATATATTATATATATATATATTATATATATATATATATATATATTATATATATATTATATATATATATATTATATATATATAATGTATATAAATATAAAATAATATATATATATATTATATATGTATATATATATATATATATATATGCATACATACATACATAAATATACATATATATACACATGTATATAGATGTATATTATATATATATATACATACATACATACATCTACATATATATATATACACACACATATATATAGATGTATAGTATATATATATATATATTTATATATATATATATATATATATATATATATATATATATATATATATAATCGGCTGACACAATATAACACAAATAGAAAAGAATAGACACATTTAAAAGAACACTCACACGGTAAATTGTTCGAGCTTTCGGCCCTCTCAGAGGCCTTCTTCAAGAGAGACTCTATATATATATATATATATATATATATATATATATATATATATATATATATATATATATATATATATATATATATATATATATATATATATATATATATATATATATATAATGTACTTGTGAAAAACCCTATTGGGGAAGGCAACGGGAAACTAACTCAATTATTATTATCAAGACTTTTACGGTGTCCAATATAGAGAATATGAGTCCTGGCAACTACGCAACTCGGCCCAATCGGCCGTGTGTGGTGCCCGGCAGAGGAGAGGCTTCCACGGTCGTCATCTCACGAAAGCTTGAAAAGCAGAACCGACAGCAACAGGACAGAAAAATTAAAAATATTAGTTGAGAAATTGAAAGAGGTAATATAGATATTTTAGGTTAATGTTAGGTGAAATGGAAGCAAAGCCGGTATTACTGGAGTGGAAGTTATAGAGAAGTGTACAGCGGAGGAGACGAGAGCCAACGAGGGGTTGCCCTTATATTGAATAAAAAGTTAGGTAGAAGTGTAGTAAACATAGAACAAGCAAAGAATAGAATTTTACTTGTATAGATAAAAGCAGAACTGACGAACTTGGTCATTGTTCAGATATACATGCCACCAACCAATCGAAGGGAAGAAGTCGACAGGATATACAATCAGTTAGGTGTGTGTTCCTCCTGGGAAACATTTGATAGTGATGGGGGATTGGAATGTGATGGTAGGGGAGGGAAGATATGGTGAGGAGGTGCGGGACAACGGTTTAGGTACGAGGAATAATCGCGGAGAGAAAGCTGAATTCTGCAGGAGACAGGGGTTAGTCATCTCCAACACTTGGTTTAGACAACTAAAAAGACTTAGTAATACATAGAAATGCCCTGACATGCAAAAAAATAACAGTTAGATTATATTAGGGTTAGACACAGATTTAAGAACAGTGTGATCAATTCGCACGGCTTCCCAGGAGCGAATGCGGACTTTGATCACAATTTAGTTGCTATGAAGTGTAGCGTCTGTTTCAAAACAATGAGGCAGGGGTGGCAGGTTATGAAGTGGATTGTAGAAGCTGCATTGACAAGGAAGGAGTATCAGCATTAGGGGTAGGCAACATTCCTCTGGGACTAGTAAAAGGGTTAGGAAAATGTGGGAGGAAGAGTCTTTATGGACTAATTCATTGCATTTATGAGAGAAGAATTTGGCCAAAAGACTTAGAGAGATCAGTCTTAGTTCCTATTCTGAAAAAATAAAGGCTACATCACGTGAGGACTAGAGAGCAAGAAGTTTGATTTCCCCCGCAGCTAAGAGTGGTTCTCCGGATCATCAACAAAAGTTTGGACAGTAGGGCAAATGATTATCTAGAGATTAATCAGTTTGGGTTCAGGAATAGGAAAGGCACGTGTTGCCATTGAAGTAATGAGATAACTAATCGAGACAACTATGGAATACAATCAGGACTTATTTGCATGTTTCGTGGATTTCAAAAATGCATTTGATAGAGTGAAATAGATCAAACTAATGAACATATTGCTGAAAATAGGAATAGATTAAACGGGACAGGAGGCTAATCCGCAACCTGTACTGTCTCAGACTGTGAGTGGGGTATGGAGAGTCCAGATGGGCAGTGTTAGGAAGACGAGTAAGGCAGGGGTATCCATTATCATCTGTGCTGCTCAGCATTTATGCGGAGGAAATAATTATAGAGGCATAGGATTGATTAAAGAGGCATGGGATCGATGGAGGCGTGTTTTGGATCAAAATGGTAAAAGTAGTAGGGATGTAAGGAGAAACATTGCACTAGGTAAAAAAGCTTTCACAAGGAGGAGGGAATTGATGACAGGGGCATTGAGCAAGGATGTTAATAAAAGATTCGCCAAATTTTGATATAAGGCACAGTTTTGTACGGCGCAGAAACATGGTCGCTGAAGCAGGAGGATAGACGTAGATTGGAGGCTCTTGAAATATGGGTGTGGCGAAGAATGGAGAAGGTGAAATGGATCAAAAGGAAAACAAACGAGGAAGTGCTAAGTATGGTGGGTGGGGAGAGTGGATTGTTGGAAGAAATCATAATGAGGCAGGCAAAATGGATGAAAAGCATATTGATCAGCAGTAGGATGTTGCAGACAGTAATAGAGGGGAGAATACAGAGATGAAGAGGGACTGTAAAGTAGGATGCTGGATTGTGTTTTGTTAGAAGATATTTATTTTGAAGTTGTGCCTATCCAAAACTTACCTAAACCGATAGAGTTCCTCATAATAATAATTTATACATACATATATATATATATATATATATATATATATATATATATATATATATATATATATATATATATATATATATATATATATATATATAATTATTATGGAAGATAATAATTATATTTATTAATATATACCATTATTAGATAAGAAACCCCGTCTTTATTGTTGACGGCATCGCGAAAGATTCATCAATTGTCGCCAGTAGCATTTAGCCCATGAAGCAGATAAATGGTCATGTTGATAGTTATTAAAAAAAGCATATTATCTAAATTCATCACATTTTCAATATTTAATATTGAGTCACCATGGTTTATATTATTGTAACCATTCAATAGGGGAATATTTCAACAGCATCAGGAGTTTAAGATGTGCATTGGCAACTGTAGAATGATTCTATCATGTAAAGAAAATTATTTTCTTATATTTTGTTAGGGATTATATAAGTGAGAAAGTGCTTTCATTTTAAATTAGCCATTTATAAAGAGATATAATATTATTGGCATAATGAATTGAGCCCAGATCATGAATGGAAATATATAATTGTTCTTTCACCGGGTCAGGGGTTCCATATTCCCGACATTTCGACATTCGACTCGTGCATCGTCCTCAGGGTAGATAAGTGTATAATTGTGGTGTATCATTATGGATTTCAAGAGGAATCAATGGGGATGTGTCAGAAGGAATGCCATCTTGTGATTCTACAAGAGTGACGTTAATAGTAATTGCAAATTTTTCCCATCATATATACAACAATAGTAAAATCGCCAACCAAGATAACCTTAGTTTGTTCATTTCTTTTCTAACTGTCAATCAGTAAGAGTCTGAATACGGAGTATTGAAACAGAAAATCGAGTTGCCTCTCTTGTCTTCACCATGCACACAGGCTCTATGGCACGTTACGCTATTCACAGCGACCCTGAGAAAGAATACTCAAATGAGTTACTCATGTTGCAGGCGAGCTAATGACAAAATTTTGAAATCAATCGAAAATTACAATATTTCAATGTCTGCAAAGTAAGGTACGAAAACGAGTGTTAAGGTCATCGGGTGACCATCCTAAGCGGGGAACTCGTGAGTGGGGATGAGATTCGTGCCATGGGAAAGTGCTTGGCACTGACTTATAGTGCGGGTATTATTTGCATTTTTAAACACTTTTAAAACCATAAAAAGGGGATCGAGATGGTGCGGGGGCTAATGTACTGGCTTCCCACCCAGAGGGCTTGGGTTCAAATCCCGGCGGTGTTGAATATTTTTCAGAGGTATCTCGATCCCTACTTGAGGTGCTTTGTGGAGGGCACTTTGAGTGAGTACGCCGTCCGTCGGATGGGACGTTAAACTGCAGACCCCTTGGTGCCTTTCGTAAAGAGTAGGCTAATGCCGACGCCGGGTTTCTCTCCACCCTTCATTCTTTCCTGTCCTTCCCCTATTGCGCAAATGACCTCAGCTGTGGGTCGCCTCCCCTAAAAACTACTACAAAACCATAAAAATAAATTTAGAAAACTATCACTTATTTTTCTTTATCCGCAGGGAAATGAAGATGATTTTCTCAGGGCAGCTAACGTCACCGTGATCTCCCAGGACGATTGTAACCCGATGTATCCGAACCAGCCGGGAATCAGTGATCGTATGATTTGCTCTGGGGCCTCGTTGGATGCTTCGGTGCCAACTGGTTGCCTTGTTAAGTATATACTTTGTACCTTTATTGCAAACTACTTTGTTTCAATGTAATCATACTCGGCTATAGTTTGTTGCCCGTTTGATGTTACTGTACTCAATGTGGTCCATTTACTTCGGAGTCCCTTGTATTATAACAGTTTATAGAAGAAATAGCAATGAGGGAGATGGAAAAGATGGGTTATTTGAATAAAATTCATATACATAGTTGGGCAATAATGTATAACCTGAAGAAAGTGCATGAGTTGCTTTTAGGGAAGCAGAGAAAGAGCAAAGCAGAATCATTTTTCAAGGAACGTGCCAGAAGAACCTCGCGAACCCGACTGAAATATCAAAGATGGAGTCCCACAAGAAAAACCATCTGATGGGAGAACAAGATTAATCCTATACATGTAAATGGATGTTGTCTCCAATGGAGATCACCGAGTCGAGTCAATGGAGAACTCATATTGTAGGAGAGAGTCTGAAGACAAATTTTGATTTCGGGTGATTAACGCACCCTCATGCTATCCCTAAGGTCAGGGGTTGGAGTTCCACTGCAAGCATTGGTTTTATATCAGCACTCGTGTTCAGCCTGTGCGATACCTAATGAATAGTGTCAACTTTCTTACGATACCAAGGGGCGTTTGGTGCAATAGATGGGCAAAATAAAAGCGTAGGTAGCTCGGGCGGAAATATCATTCCAGTCTACCTTGAAATATGTTGATTGTTGGCCTAATTATATAAATACGCAATGCAATGTCTAGAAAAGAATCTTGGCCAATCCTTAAGATTAACGCACCCTTCTAAATGCTGCTTGTTCAAAAACTTAGCAACACTTTCAATTAGGCGATTGTGATATGATAACATCGAGATCACTTCCATTTCAAATTCAATAATGCATTCAACACTTTTATCAATTCTTCGGCAATGAATTACGATTTGCAAAAATGTACTAAATTCAGGGTGTAGTTTGTTGAAGGTGAACTTGAGGAATAATTTCAGAGTTATATGATTGATCCCAAACAGCTCATTTATAACTTCTTAATCACCGTCAAGGCGGACCCCGGGGCGCCACTGGTGGCCGATGGGAAGCTGTATGGAGTGGCGTCGTGGGGCAGGGCCTGCACCCCTGGCAATCCCAACGTTGTCGTATACACCCATATCTCCAAGTTGGAACACTTCACACGGCGGAACACGTTCATCCATAGGAGGGCCAAGGCCGAGGTGTGTGCCGTCCTGCAGTTGGTCTCATCCCTTCTTCCAAAGATCCCCGTAGTCCCCGTGTGGGTCATATCCTCCCGAAAATTCCTCCTTAATTTGCTCAGCTGCTAGTATGCAAACAAATTGAAACATCAATTTCACAATTAGGAGGGATCATACATCTTTTGATGCCTCACAGTGGTGAAACGATATTTGTAGATAATATTTAATGCTTGGGGAATTGCTGTGCTTCATTTTAGCAGTGCAATGGAAAAGTTTCACCAAGTAACGGTCTCCCTTAGTCCACTATATAGTCCCGTAATCATACACGAGTGACAGTGTATCAGTTCTGCCTTGATTTTGTTACCATATCCTTTATAGTTGTATTTTGTTCATGTCTTCCTTCAATAAAGATATTTAAAGGCAAAGCAGTTTATAGTATTCACGTTCCATTATTCAAACATATGCAAGGTGTAAATGTGATGTAGAATACAGTGTATTTCAGACTAGAGGAGCAATTACACCCTCTTTGGAGAAAGAATCCCATGTACCAGTCAATGCAAATATTTAGGCATTTACTTAACAAGTGATCTTGGGTGGGGAGTCGTAGTAGATAATTTGACATGGAAGGCATTTAAAGTATTGCATTGGGTAATGAGAAATTTAAAAGGAAGTAGTGTAGCCACAAAAGAAAAAGCATATAAGGTACTGGTTATCCCTATCCTAGAATACTCCTCCGTAGTATGGAATCCATATGGGGTGGGACATATTAAAAAGATAGAAAAAGTTCAAAGAAAGGCAGCAAGATATGTACTCAGAAGGCACAAAAGAACAGATAGTGTCACAGAAATGTTAGATATACTGAAATGGGAGAGTTTTAAAAATAGAAGAAAAAGGAGTAGGTTAGGCGCGATATATAGAATTGTTAAAAAGGATGAAGCGTGGGAAAATTTATGGCAAGGGATAGAAAAGCCCAACTTAAAGGGAAAAAACGACCATAGTTTCAAAATAAAAATAAGGATGGAAAAAACAAATAAGAAAAAATACTCTTTTTTAAATAGAACTATTATTGATTGGAACCAGCTGCCTGGTTTGTTTGAGCCCTTTCCATCCCATTTTAGAAGTTTTAAGTATAAATGTAAAGAAGCCACTGGGTAATATACTACCTTGATCAAAAAGTTCCCGGAATAACCACCGTGTGGCGCTCCCATCGTTCCGATTTGAGTTCTGTTTTTTTTGTTAAATTGGTACATCTGTTGTTGATATTCCCTTTAAATCTTAGTGTCATAACTTGACATTTGCAAAAGTTACGTAGCCAAGAGTACATCTATCTCTGTGTGTGTTGGCGATTTTTTACAATTTCAGAAATGGATTTAAATTTGCAACAACGAACTTGTATTAAATTTTGCGTAAAAAACGGATTTAGTGGCGCACGGACGTGGGAAATGTTGGAAAAGTGTTTCGGCAACGATTCTCTAAAAAAAACGGTCGTTTACCAGTGGCACGAGCGGTTCAGAAGTGGTCGTGAGTCAATCGAAGATGATGAACGCAGTGGCAGACCATCGACATCGAAAGTCGGTGAAAAAATTGATAAAGTAAAAGAAATGTTGGTCAATAACCGCAAATTAACCATCAGAGAAATAGCGGAGGACTTGAACATTGCCTATGGATCCGCCCAAGACATTGTGGTTAATGATTTGGGTTTCCGTCGTGTAGCAGCAAAGTTGGTGCCAAAAGACCTCAATTTCATGCAAAAAAGGGACCGTGTTGACGTCGCAAAAGACATGATTTGCGAGGCTGAATCCGATCCCACATTCATCAAAAGGATCATTACTGGAGACGAGACGTGGGTTTATGAGTACGACACGCAATCCAGACATCAGGCAAGTGAATGGCGTTCACCAAATGAGCCGAGACCAAAAAAACCACGTCGTTTTCAGTCAAAAAAGAAGGCAATGCTGACGGTTTTCATGGATTACAACGGTGTAGTGCATCATGAATTTTTGCCAGAAGGCCAGACAGTAAACAAAGAGTATTATTTGGGCGTTATGAGACGTTTGCGTGAAGCAATTCGCCGAAAGAGACCAGAAATGTGGGCAGAAAACTCGTGGATTTTGCACCATGATAACGCACCGTCGCACAGTGCTATCATTATTCGTAATTTTTTGACGAAAAATGCAACAAATACCATCCAACAGCCACCGAATTCACCTGATTTGGCTCCCTGTGACTTCTTTCTGTTCAATCGAGTTAAAAAACCATTACGGGGAACGCGTTTTAGCAGCCGAGAGGAAGTAATGGAAAAATCGCAGGAAGCACTGATGGACATACCGAAAACCGAATATAAAAAATGTTTCGAGGATTGGATCAAGCGCTGGCATAAGTGTGTTGCAGTCGATGGGGATTACTTTGAAGGGGACAATATAGATTTAGATGAATAAACTTGTATTTTTAATTTTCTGAATAAATTCCGGGAAATTTTTGATCAAGGTAGTACTTCATTGTAATTATTAAAATATTGTTTGTATGTGATGTGGACGGCATTTTGTATGTGATGTGGAAGTTTGTTTGTATGTGATGAGGAAGTGTCATTGTATGTAAGAATATTTTGTCTCTTATCTGTTTTTATAGTGCGTGTATGCATGTAATTTTCGTTGTAAGAGTTATCTTTGACCAAACTTGACCGTTGCCACCAGGAAAATCGCCTAATTGCAACGTAATTCTAAAAAAATAAATGAATAAATTAAAACTTTAAATGGGATTTTATGAAGAGAAGTTATATCTAAGTAAATAAAGAAGTGAAATCTGCAAATAATATAATATTGGCTGTTGGAATACATAGCTGGATTTTGTTGAACGCCAACTCGTAGTTCGATCTCACTTCGACCAATAGGAGCGACGTGGGGAATTTAATTGCATTACTTTCGGAACACACCCTGTATGTGTAGCAAGAGAAAAATAAACATTCATTCAGATTTCAGTCTTGTCTTTACATCATTATTCAGACAAATTCATGCCTGCAAGTGAGAAAAAATTAAAACCAGCTGCGCATTTGAACATTCTTACACAAAACCTAAGGAATAACTGCACCCAAGCTCCTAATCTCTCACAATTCAAGAAGAGGCGTGGAGGCAAAGGAGAAGGTATTAATCCCATGGCAAATAACGCTTAGCAAAAGACTTGGCACTACCAAGTGAATTGGTGAAACAAATCAAGGTCATAAGAGCAAGAGGCCGTAGCAAGTGACTGAGACCGAAGTTTGCAGAGGGTTAATGGAAGACCAAGCAAGCCGACCAAAATGAAGTGTTGAAATGCTGGTGTTCACTTGGGCGGAAACGCTTCGGCAAACAAGAAAGGAGTTAAATGAGTTAATCCTTTGGGAACGTAAGATATTTTGGCTTGGGGAAAGACTCGTATCATTTATCGCCCATAAAGACAGACTACTGGAGAATGATTTTTGCTTTGTGTAACACTCGGATTTACGTGCACTCTAGCAGGTGAGAGATCAAGTTACCATTGAGGTGCTACCTTCTAATTCTTTGAATAAGCGAAGAAACATTAAGGACTCCTCTCCTTTCAATTGGTGTATGTAGCAGGTGGGAAAACATTTGCCTTTTGGGTACTGTCGGTCTACTCATCCATATAAAACAAGGGTGCTACTTCAAAGACTTTTGAGTGAAAGTATCAATTCTGACAATAATTATTTTTTAATCGAATCAGTCCTACTACTTTTGGGACAGATCTTGCATGCTTGATTTATTCAAGCATACAAGTGAGTGAGTTAGTGAGTTAGCAAATTAATAATAACTCTTTAAACAATCATGTTACCAGCAAATTTGCTAAGTTTTCTAATGGCCACCGTAGGGTGGTAATGTCATTTCTAGACCTTCAAATTGATCTCTCCATCCCAAATATCCACAAAAACAAAATCATAAGGCCACCCGACATTCATTCTATCTATTTGGGAAATGTGTTCCTCTTGGGACTTCTGAATATTTACCATTGTAAAGTTGTATTCATTGTTTCAATATTTTTTTCTTACATATAATCTATTTTCAATAAAATAGATAAAAATGCTACCTTATTGTTTATTAAAATATCAAGAATGACACACAATCTTATCACATTTAAGAAGAACAATAAAAATAAGTGAGACTCTGACTCCACATTCAGTAAAAACCTTCATCTTCATCATTAAAATCATCTCCAATAGCTTTCCTTGTAATTGTCTCCGCCAGCAAATGAGTAGGTATTTCGGTACCACGGACAGTAAGTTCATAGCATGAAGATTCCATTTTCCCGAGACTTGCCCGCAAAACATTAAGTTTGGAACCCAGGTACCCACAACTGCTGTACTCAACTCCTAGGAATCCTCTGGAAAAGAAAAAAAATCAAGTGACAGCCATACTTTGTAAAACCAAACAATAAGAAACTCCCACATCAAATATGTTCAAACTTTAAACACCACATGAAAATGCCAAAGTAATGAATCTAAAATACATTATAGTATATAAAAAACATTTTATGAATGTGGAATGGTTAATATCTCAAAATATTACAGGAATTCAAGCCAACTTATGTTCCCAATCCAATTTACTATGGAAATAAAAGCCTGAAATGAAGAATTGTGAACAAAAAAAATTAGGGACACTAAACTGTGGAATAATATCAGGAAGGCCCAATCTTTGTTTCTCAGTATAGCAGTAGAGGGCAGTAGTGGTGTTAAAGCCAATCGTCCGTGGTATGTTCAAAAGGTTCCTGACTTTCAGAATAACATGCCTCGAGATAGTTATTTTTAAATCTGCTTGGAGGCATTATGTCAACAGAAACTTCTCGAATAACTGCCTTCAACCACTTTGTTGATATCTTGTTTTATTGATTAGTTACAGCCATTTATGTGAAAGAGTCCTCGTGGAGTGTGGCAAAAAATCAAATCAGGGAAAATGAGCTCTTTCAAGGAGCAGCTCTGTTCTGTGAAATTTGCCTGAAACTCAGCAAATCCTTCACAGAAACTTTTGATTTGATTACCAAGGCTTATAATGAGGATGCTATGAAATGTTCGGCATGTTATGGGTGGGTGGTTTACCCGGTTAAAAAAGGGGTGGCAATCAATGAAGACAATGAGCATTCCGGAAGATCATCAACATAGACTGATGACCCCCAACATCAAGATAGAGAGCGATCTCGTTTGTGTTAATTGGCATTTGACCGTCAGGGAACTTGCAGAAGAGTTTGGTGACTTGATTGGTTTGTACTATTAAATCCTGGCTGAAAAATTGAGGATGCATCGAGTCACTGCCAAATTCATGTTTCGCCTGATGACAGCAAACCAGAAATAACATCAAGTTCAAGTCTGGCAGGAACTCTTTGATCAAGCTGAAGAGGATGAAACTTTCTTGTCCAAGATCATAACAGGTGATGAGTCATAGGTTTATGGATATGATATGATATTGATACAAAAGTGCTCTCTTCAAACTTGGCCATTTGAGTAGAAGATGTGGAGCTATTGGCTGTTGAAGAAATTGTCACAAGAGAATCCTATAGCCAATACACTGACAATTTCTTGGCCATTTGAATCAATTATTCTGTGGCAAGACTTAAATATACAAAGAGAAGAAAATAAGAGCTGATGCAAGATTCCCATCAGCATGCTGAGATGTCCCCTTTTTTTCTTTTTTTTCCCTTTTTTTCTTTTCGAGTTCACTTCTTAATAAATGATTAATACAAGCATGAAAACTTCAACGTAAAAAATCATACACCTTGACCAAGATTCCGATTTTCCACACAAGATTAACACAAAAAGCATTCCTTAAGTGGCCTAAACTGGTTTTCTAACATTATTAGTGAATTGACACTTGAGTCACTCAACGCTTAAAGTCCTAAGAAACAATACAGAATGAGAATTTGAAGAATATGAAATAAATCATGTGAAAATTGTTTATTTTGATGGTACCATGTCATCAGCGTCACACAGTGAATCAAATTTTATCACAGAGTTAAATATATATAGTGTTCCATTGATTTTAGCCCACTGAAATCATTTTGTTTATTTCTTAGGCATTACCTGTAAATTTCTCTCACAAAAGAACAGGTTTGATGGCATATGGAGATGTCACCACTTCCCAAGCTATTGATACACTTCCTCATGAGTTCCCCAGTCAGATCAGCCACTCCCATGACATAGTCAATAGGAGGCAATAGAGCCACCAGTTCAGCTTCCTTGAGCGTCAAATCACCTTCCACTGGTTTTGGATCTAAGTCATTGAAAAAATATATATCTCAACTAAAAAAAGAGAAATATTTGCAACACCAGTATGAGAATTTGATTATCACCTGTTAATTCTTCACCTTCTGCATCCTCATCACACTTTTTCTCTGCTGTGACGGAATAAATAAGCTTTTTCTGAATGTCTTTCCAATGGCATAATGTTGAGTCCATCAAATACTGGTAGAACGTAGTTGCTTCAACATACTCCTGTAATGCTAGTTGGAGTTCAATTCACATCAGTTCATTGCAGGTATTGAAATCATCAATGAAATGGTATCTATCGGAAAGTTAATGCAAACTTGACTAATTCATTTGAAGTGAAATGCATACGAAAGTGCTTCGTATTTCCCCATATGAACCCTCAATAGGTTACCTTCTCAATCTAGAATACTAATCACTTAGTGACGTAACCACCACGTGAGTAGTCACCATATAGCCAAAATCAGAACTCTCAAAGAATTAATTAAATATTCTTAATTTCGTGCACCTAAGATAAATTAACTGGAAGTTAGATCTTTATTAGCCCAGTTCAAAACAAAACAACCGCAGTTAGTAAACATGTAAATGGTTAGTTACTAAGTCTCATTATTTACATGAACAAATAAATAAAACTACATTTGTTTGGATAATTTGACAGTAAATGGTAAAAGTCACACAAAAACTTCTGTTGGCCTTGAATCATATTTAAACAGGGTGTAGCAGCATTATCTGCTGGTTCGAATTCAAATCCCCTTGTACCAGGCAAGTTATGCTGCCGAACCGTGTTCATAATAGAGGTATGACATTCAGCTTACCTGGGTAATACGCACGTACAAATTGATAAGGATCTTCACCTTCTAATTCTTTCGCAATATTTTTGAAATGAGTGCTGATCAAATTTGCAAGACGCGCTTCGGCTTCAGAGAGTGCCGCAGCCTTCTTACTCTCTCTATATAACAGCAAATGGAAGGCAATAAATTTCAAAATCCACTAAAGCACAATTATATTCTTGAAAGATCATGGTATCATATTTACTTGTCCGCAGAATGTAGTAAGAAAATGATTCTTTTGCTCTCGATGGTAATATCCCTGCTGATTTTTACAAGTCGCTCATACTTGTCGTGCTTGCGATCCAACTCCTGGGCATACACCCTAAAGCTTCTCAACACCGGGGAATCATCGTTAATATCATCCAAGGCCTCTTTCGCCCTGTCTCCAACCATTGGCCTATTTTTGGCTCTATCATTTCTTCTATGGTCATTTCGGTTCCATTTATGTTGTCCATGCCCTTTAAGAAATACGTATTTAAGAAAAGTGTTCTAAATTTTTTTGTAATTATCATAGAGACGTAACAAGGACCTCTTCCATGATGAGACATTGCGCTTTATGTTTTTGCTTGGTAGTAGGTTACAACTGCAAATACACTTAGTACGTAACGTACGTACCATGGAATGTTTACTCCCGTGACAAGCCCTTCAATATATTCTTTGAGAAACTTGCTGGAAGAGGGCGTTGTTTCAAATAACATTGCCTGTTGATACGACTGGTGTCGCATGCACCAGTACCACTTCGCTAGAATACCTTATTCCAAATATTCTTCATATTTAAATTATTTTATGCTCCCAAAACAAACCCCTGACATAACAAAATGCCTTAGGTGAGGTTTAGAGAAAAAACAGCATTGACCGTAACATAATTATTGAACAGAATAGAAAAAACGAGTTCAATTAAAAAATAGTTTTATGATATTTATAAACAAACTGGTCTCGCATTTCAAATCTTATTTTTACAATAACATTTTACTTAAGAAATGCTACTTTCTATCAGGAGGCATTAACGTTCCAATGACGCTTCCGGTTTTCTAAGGCACTAGCTTTGCATATAAGGAATTCAATTATAAAAGATTGTGGTAGAGCAAAATAATATTCACCAATATCACTCCAATGTCCAGTATTAAAAATGAATTATGTTGTTGATAAATTACGTAAATATATAAAGTACCTAATAAAAACACATTGATGAAACAGGCAAAGCCAGTATTAAGCAAAGGGAATCGCTAGTATATTTAGAAAACTGTAATTAAATATTTCCACTACATAGATAAAATATTATAAAAAATATACTTGAAAATCATGAAATTTAGTCCCAGGTATGATATGATCTTAAAATACAGGACGCCAAATGGCTTTTCTATTTCGAAAAGAAAAGTAGAGTATTGTAACTCATAGAGTACATATGAAAACACCATAAACACAGAAATCAACTCGGTCTGTATAATAGGTAATGGTAGAGTTCATCCAATACTAAGCCCACTGGCGTGCGAAATTCAAAAAACATGGAAGGAAGGCCAGATCTTTTCCCTTGCCGCCTATGGTTTCCGAGGAAGTTCTGCAACCAAAAAATCACACAGCTCTGTGGAAGCTGAGGATGCTCACAGAGGAATACCTGGAAATTGAGCACAGGTCCTCCTCCAGTAGTCCAATGCTCTACCCCTGGACTATCACCTGCTATCAATTACTTATAAAAGTGAATAAAATTTAACCTATTGCAAAAATGTCTTCAGAACATATGGAATTGCAATAGTTCGAGTCATCACATTTTTAAAGGTTAAACTGAAAAGCATTCAAACTTTGACTTATAAGTATATTACTTATTGATGAATTGGGTCCCTAATCCCCTTAAAATAGCGCCCCTTGCCCTCCACAGACTTGGCTCACCAATCCTTCCACCACTGAAAATACTTCTGAAAGGCTTCTTTGTAATGGTACTCATCCTTACCATCACCTTTTGCATAAACTCAAAACAGGTCTCTTTCAATGATATCTTCAATTTTGAAAACATCCAGATGTCACTAAGATTCATTTCTGGAGAGAAGGAAGATAGATGAAAGACTGAAATTCTTTAACTGGGTATATCTTATCCAAAGACAAACTACTCATATAGAAAAATTAATGGAGCTAAAAGGTAAATAAAAACCTAAGTTGCATATCTGAAAGATGAGAAACAAGGAGATAATTAAATTTCAGTGCAACAGATAACAAGCCATGTAAAATTAATTAATTAGTGTATTTTATTGATTTTTATATAAATATGCTCAATGGATGTGATAATCGAAAGAAAAAAATTCACAAAATCAAGTTGATGACAGTGTCATCTGAAAAAGTGAAAATCCACCGTTCCAGACCATATTAAGGTTACTAAACAAAGCAATTTTAGTCAATTCACTCCTAGCTGCAGTGATAGAGGGAAGAAGTTTTTCATTTGGACAGGTTGGGTTTTGAATGTCATTATCAATATGAAAATATAACAAGACACCCAGTAAAAAATTAGGACCTGTTGTAAGATTTTAACTACACTGGTGACAAGGATGAACTTTGGTAAATGTATGCACCTCATGAATACCCACAAATACATCTGAAGCCCATTTTTTTATGATTTAAAATTAACTCCTATTTTTTGTCATCATCCTGTTCTTCTGCACTGGATTCAATATTGTTCTTGAAAAATAGAATAAGTCAGCCAAAGGATGCCTGAAAATTTTATTCATTCCATCAATTAAATAATTAATCTCAGCCTAGATACAACAGAAACACAAAGTCAGTCTATGATACATTTTGAGCCAGACTGCAATAAAGACGCCTAGTAAATTGATAGAAGTTTCTTTAGTCATATTGGAAACCAAACTATTACTTGTTGCTGTTTTCAATGCTATCTGGCACTTCAGTGGATTATGGTTGTGATTAGCCCCAAATTGCCTAATAACTTAAAACTTTTCGATTGGGCTTGAATGAGGTTTCTTGTGCCAGGGTTCAAAATGTGCTTAGTTTTCAATGCCGTCCACAATATTACTGCTTCTATGATAGTCTATCTTTCATCCTGTGGAGGGTGAGTGGGTTACCTTTTCCAGTGACAACTAAAGCCAGATTTTGGCAAGGGCCGATTCCCATTGAACCACAAAAGGATTCCTTTTTCTGTCAACTTCAACATTCTCATATAAGAGTTGTCCATTATACCATTTAATCTACCAAAAGAAGAATCCATGAGCATTAGGAATATTGCGTTGACCAGCTCATCTATGCACCACATGCTCACCTATGCATCTGCTACAACAAAATGAAGATACATAAAATGCAGAAAAAAAATATAATTATTAAAAGGAATTATCTTTAAGCCTCACCTCTTCCAATTAATGAATGTAATCCTGCAGCAACATGACTGAATACTGGTGCAACTAAGGTTACATGTGTTTTCTGGAATTATGTTGAGGACAAACGAGCCTATAAGTACGTGTTTCTCAATGACATGTGATAAAGGTTATTAATACATCACATTCTAAATAAATTGTAACACAAAGTCAATCTAATGATCATTTCAGAACCAAATACTGCGAAAAGGTAGCCTTGTATATTGATCAAGCATTGAAACCTAATTTAATACCTTTTCTTAAGCTTTATGGGAGAGTATATAATTAAACTATACAGAGGATATTTAACAAATGAACTTCTATTTTTGATGGCATCAAGTTTGTTCATCCCCACAGAAATTGACATGCTACAAAGTTGAAAGCAGAAATTATATCTAATTGAAGAGCAGTCAACATGGGAGTCCAATGGCTAGGTTTGACCAGGTTTCACTGATGACATTGGTCAAATACCAAATCATGTCTTCCCCAGACACAAAAGTAGTTACTAATGATGACTAGCTATTACTGAGGAAAAATAAAGGGGACATTTTCATTCACCCTAAATAGACCAATGGCTTACATCTGGGCCTTTGTGTCTTTATAGTACTTCACTACTTCTCACTTAGGTATCTATTATACCTGATGTTGATGTATAAACCATATCCTATGTGCAACTGGAAAATAAATAACTTTTAAAATAAAATGGAACTTAATTTAGGTCAGTTCAAGAAGTTTGGTAACTTTCCCAAAACATTTAGACAAATTAGCAAAAATGGAGAATACTTGTAAGACCCTGAACACTCTCAAAGATTATTCAATAAAGCAAAAGTAGTTACTTAACTCCTCCCTCAGCCCTACATTTTTTCTTCCATCAAGTCACACATATACATAATAGGATGTTCCATAAAACTTGCATGTACCTTTTTCACAAGTTCCACAAAAGAATTCACAAATACAAGATCCCAAAAAAATTAACTAAATAAAACTCAATCAGAAATTTTACTGGAGGTATATTATAATAATTGAATTCATATTCCACAATGCCCTGGCAATATCAATAAAAAGTAACAGCTTTACGTAGTAAAAATAAAGAGCTAAAAACCATTTAATCACAGATAGACTTGGAGGCAGTTAAATAGCTCACAAATTTACTTCAGCATTGAGACAGATTGCATTGCAATAAAATATTCTCAAATTGCAACTGACACATTAACTAAAATAATTTATGAACAATAAATGCACATTTAATGCGAGTTAGAGCCTGAATACCAGAACTGGTATGGTTAGTGTTATATTTCATTGCATGCTGTCCCCTTGCTGGTCTAAATTGTATAATAGTTTCAAAGTAAAAAAATATGGCATTTTTAACAGTGCACAATTATTGATAACTTTCAGCATGTTTCAAAATTAATTCACTGTTAATTTGATGCTAAAAATCACCTGATTTCCCATCTTTTTGTCATTTGCATTACATTTTATGAGAATGTAAATTGATCATTACTTAAAAGAAAACATTTTACATCAATTGTTTTAGGAAAATCAGGGAAAAATTGCACATTATAAAAACATGACACTTGCTGACAAGTCCACCAATGGAATTAGCAGGACTTGAACATTCAAATGTACCAATAAAGTAATAATTATATAAAATGACTAAAATTTCACAGATTTGTACTCCTGTAGGACAAATATTATGTAGGTTTTACATATTTTTGCAACCCCTAAGTTATCTTGCTCAAAAAGTTAACTTTCATCCACTCCAATATAGGAGTAACAACTCAGGCACAAGTTCTTTTCATTCTTTTAAAACTTTATTCAAGTTTCAACTTTCAAAAATGTTTCCTCTTCAACAGACCTTCTTGCAGGTAATTTTAGAAATTCTTCTATTATTCCTATTTTCATTTGCATATCCTGAAAAAAAAAACAATAAAAAATCAGTTGCTGGCATTCAAATAGTGATCCTCCGATTTAAATTGAAACCAGAATCAATATAAATTTTCAAGTGAACACATACAAAAAGAACATCAAGAAAGGTCCGCATTTCTTTTACATCAGGATGTAATTCTCTGCTGGAATCATTGTCGGTTATCCTCTGAGAAGTTCTAGATGGTGTCCTCAATACGTCATTAGCTGTGCATGAATAGAGAGAAATGAGACCATTAGATAGAGAATGATAAATTCTTCATAAGTGCAATGAGTTGGAGGTCAAGCATTCCTGGGCTCATTCATGACAATAGCCCCTCATTGTGATGATGACATTTCATATCTCTTGGGGAGATATGTTCAGAAGCCACTAACGACTCCTGATCATTTTATTCATCATTTGAAAATGTATCACAGGATTTTGATTAGACCTGAAGAAAGTCATGTGAACGATACAAAACTTCATCCCCACAGAGATAGATCTGCACATCAACAATAAACTTTTCCATGGAAGTGTTTGATTTCAAGCATTACAACTCTGAGAGTCTTAATCAGACAGAAATATGGAAACCCACACAAATACTCATTACAATTTGTTTGTATTTCAATTATTATTTAAGGCGATCCATCACTTAAGGTAAATTATGGATGATGACACAGATTACAATTAGTTACATTTCTAAGCCTCAACTAAAATGGCATAACATACCCTCCAGTTACCTATAATAATTTTGCAGCACCAGAACATCACAAGACAATTTTTATATTAGTTGAAGAATACCATGATCCTAAAAGATGGTGTTTAAGCTCAAGTGCTTTTTCTCTTTCCAAAATATAAGTATTTACAAGTTAGACTATTGAATAAAAAAACTCAATTGAAGGCTACAAATTTTGTCTGTGAGTTATTATTTTAGCCGAACAACTTTTCCTTCCTGGCTCTCCGGTGCTCAGACATTCATAGCTCTTCAAGTCTCTCCAAAGTATTATTTTTGACATGGATATGGAACCCAATATAATCCTCAATCCCTCCCATGAACTACAACCTTGATTTGGTGGAAGGGCTTGTGCCTTCCGATGACCCCTAAAGCTGTGACGGCGGGAGTAATAATAATTGCTCCTGGTAGGGTCACTCATATCAGATAGGTTGAAGGTTAGGAGCCAGACGAAAAGTAGTCCACACAGCGTCTGTTCCTCAGTGAGCCGGCTGCAAAGGCATCTGACCCCAGTGGGGTGGCCATTGAGTGATGGTGTCATGTTAAAAACACTTTTGAGGAAGACAATGGGAAACCACTCAATTATCATTCCCAAGATTGATATGATGGAAACTTCAGAGAATATGAGTCCTGGCAACTACAGGGCTAGGCCCAATCAGTTGTGTGTCGTGCCTGGCAGCAGAGGAGGCAAGGCTTCCGTGGCAATCGCCCCAAGAAATACTTTGCAAGGGAAAACCGACAGCTGCAGGACAGAAGACGCAGAGGAAGAAGGCCAATTTAGTTAGAATAGGAACGTGGAATGTTAGGACAATGTTGAGGACAGGAAAATTAGAGAATATTAAGCGAGAGATGGAAAGGGGAAGTATAGATATTTTAGGCCTATGCAAGATGAAATGGAAGGATAGTGGGGATTACTGGAGAGATAATTATAAAATAATACACAGCGGTGGGGATGAGAGCCAACAATGGGTTGCCATAATATTAAATAAAGAGGTAGGAAGATGCGTAATTAACATAGAACAAGCCACGGATAGAATTTTACTAGTAGAGATAAAAGCAGAACCGACAAACTTGGTCACTGTTCTGGCATACATGCCACCAAGCCATCATAAGGAGGAAGAGGTCGATAGGATATATGATCAGTTAGAGGACATAATCGCCTGTGTTCCTGCAGGGAAACATTTGATAGTGATGGGGGATTGGAATGTGACGGTAGGCGAAAGGAGAGATGGTGATGAGTAGGGGGACTATGGTTTAGGCACCAGGAATGACCATGAGGATAATGCAATTGAGTTCTGCAAGAGATGGGTTAGTCATCACCAACACTTGATTTAGACAGCACAAAAGGCACAGGTATACATGGAAAATGCCAGGTGACTCAGAAAGGTTATATTATATTCTGGTTTAGGAACAGTGCGATAAATTTACACAGCTTCCCAGGAGCAGATGCGGACTTTGACCACAATTTAGTTATGAAATGTAGCATCTGTTTCAAAAAGATAAGGCAGGGGCGGCGGGTTAGGAAAAGGAATGTAGGAGTATTAAATGGATTGACAAGGAAGGAGAATAAGCAGGCTGCAGAGAAAATTATGGAGGATGGTGAAGATCTGAGTACTATAAAAAAAATGGGAATTTATCAAGAAAGGGATACCGAAAGCCGCAAAAGATACTATAGGAACCGTAAACGGAAAAAAGACAAGGAAACCGTTGATCACGGATGAGATGATTACAAAGATGGATGAGAGGAGAAAATGGAAGACGGTAAACACAGAGTCAGGCAAAATGAAGCACAAAGACTTAAATAATAAATTGAGGCAGGCAACGAATATAGCAAAAGCAGCATGGTGGAAAACCCAGTGTGAGGATATGGAAAGTTTGCTGAGGAAGGGTGAAATTAAAGCACTACACAGCAAAGTTAAATCACTAACGGGAACAGGAAGGGAAGATATGTGCTGACAGTTAGGGATAAGTCGCGTAAGATAATAGTTGTAACAGAAAAGATCCAAGACAGATGGAAGAAATATATATATGAACTGTACGGTAAAGAATTTAGGCCAACAAGGTTAAACATGGAAAGAGAACATGACGTGGCCATGTGGGTAGATAACATTTCTTCGTAATTAATAAAAGGTTTATGAAAATGTGGGAGGAAGACTCTATATGGACTGTTTCATAGCATCTATGAGTAAGAAATCTGGCTGGAAGACTTCATGAGATCAGTGTTAGTTCCTATCCCAAAAAAGGTAAAGGCTACGTCAAGGACTACAGAACAATAAGTTTGATATCCCACATAGCTAAGTTATTCTCAGGATCATCAACAAAAGGATAGAGAGTAGGGCAAATGATTACTTAGGGGATGATGAGTTTGGGTTTAGGAAGGGAAAAGGTAAACGTGATACCATTGCAGTAATGAGATCACTGAACGAGAGGAATATAGAATACAATCAGGATGTATTTGCCTGTTTTGTACATTTTGAAAAAGCATTCTATACAGTGAATTGGGAAAAACTAATGAGTATATTGAAGAAAATAGGAATAGATTGAAGGGACAGGAGGCTAATCTGCAATCTGTACATGTCTCAGACTGCTCAGGTGTGAGTGATGAATAGGGAGTCCGGATGGGCATTGTTAGGGTGAGGTGTATGGCAAGGTTGCACATTATCACCGTTGCGGTTCAACATGTATGTGGAGGAAATGATTTAAGAGGAATGGGAAGAACTGGAGGTAGGAATGAAAGTGGGCGGGGAATTAGTAAAATCAGTTACGTTCGCTGATGTCCAACCTTTAGTTAGTCAGTCATGCAAGGGGTTGCAAGCATTACCAAGTGAATTGAAAATTAAGGGCGACAGATATGGCATGAGAAGCAATATTAATAAAACCAAGGTTATGTGATTTTCCAGAAAGAAAAAGGCTAAACTAAATATTAAAATAGGAGGGCAAAAACTAGAGCAGGTAGAACAGTTTACGTACCTCGGCAGTGTTTTGGACCAACACAGTCAAAGTAGTAGGGACGTAAGGAGAAGAATTGCGATATGCAAAAGGGCTTTCACAAGGAGGAGGGAGTTGATTACAGGGACGTTGAGTAAGAATATTAAGAAAAGACTAACCAAAAATTTGATATAGAGCGTAGCTATGTACGGCGCGGAACCGTGGTCATTGAAGCAGGAGGATAGATGTGGACTGGAATGCTTTTGAAATGTGGGTGTGGAGAAGGTGAAATAGACTGAAAGGAAAGCAAATGAAGAAAGGTATGGTGGGTGGAGAAAGGGGTTTGCTGGGAGAAATCCTATGGACGCAGGAAAAATGGATGAAAGGCATAGTAATTGGCAGTGGGATGCTGAAAACTGTAATAGAGGGGAGAATGTTAGGCAAACGAGGAAAGGGCAGGCGCAGGAGAGGGATGTAGGATGGGATGAAGGGAGGAAGGAAGTACTCAGAGATGAAGAGGGACCTGATGTAGATTAGGTTGCCGGATTTTTTTTGTTAGGAGTCACAAAATATTTATTTGGTAGTTGTGTCCATCCAAAAACCTACCTTAATCGGTAGATTACAGAAAAAAGAATACTCCTCCATGATGGTCATACTCCGCGATGGTAAACTTTCTTTGGGTACCGGTAAAATATACACAATCTTTTTCACACAACTGAATTACAATACTTTTTAAGGACCCTTAAAGCTTTCTCAGATGTTCCAGGGACAAATAGGATGATGATGTGAGCCTTGGTTCCATCTGCCTCGCAGGTCCTTTTGAGAACAATTGTCACATTCCTTTACCGTTTTCTGCTTTCAGTTGCCATCTCTCTTCCTAAAATGCCCTTTCCATTATCAATTTGCCACTAAAGCCATTTTGGCTCAGAAAATCCTTTTCTGATTGCCATCAACTCAGCATCATAGTGGTAGCAGGATCAATGCACAGGTGCCACCAATAGGGAGGCTTTCTGGGCTGGGTGATGATTGGAATTGGTGTTTAGATAGCGGTCGATGTGTATCTTCTTCCTGCGTTCAGCAAGCCCAAGTTTCCGGCTGTTTTTCTTTTTCACGAGTACATCCATGAAGGGCAGTTGGTGGTCATTCTCTACCTCCTCATGGTGACTTTAAGGTATGATGCTGGGTGTTCAAGGAATGCTTGCCAGTGCTCGGCTGTATGAGGTCAGATGGCAAGTGTCATCCACATATCTCAGCCACAGTTTGAGTTTCTTGGAATATACTGCTATGGCTTCCACTTCAAATTTCTCCATTTGCCACCATCCATCAGTGGTGGCAAATGGAGAAATGTGTACAAACTGAGGGTGCAGTGATAGGTTCAACCGCCACCCATTACTACACCCTCAGTTTGTGCTTAAAATCTCCCATTTCATGTAAAAGAGCAGTTACGAAGACAAAAGTACACTAAGTTGAAGAAATCTTCTGAGAACATCTGGCATCGGAGCTTTTTGATAATTTCCTTGGATTCCATAATAGTGATGTTTGTGAAGAGGGATTTGTCTTCAAAGCTGACCATGATACCTTCATCATTGATGGTGACCCCTTCTGAAATTTTCATTAAATGAGATAAATTCTTCACGAAGGTCATTGTCTTCCTGATGTGAAGTTGGAGATGCTGTGTGAGGTGTCTCACCATGTAGCATGCCAAGGCATCAATTTGGCATACTACTACCTTGATCAAAAAGTTCCCGGAATAACCACCGTGTGGCGCTCCCATCGTTCCGATTAGAGTTCTGTTTTTTTTGTTAAATTGGTACATCTGTTGTTGATATTCCCTTTAAATCTTAGTGTCATAACTTGACATTTGCAAAAGTTACGTAGCCAAGAGTACATCTATCTCTGTGTGTGTTGGCGATTTTTTACAATTTCAGAAATGGATTTAAATTTGCAACAACGAACTTGTATTAAATTTTGCGTAAAAAACGGATTTAGTGGCGCACGGACGTTGGAAATGTTGGAAAAGTGTTTCGGCAACGATTCTCTAAAAAAACGGTCGTTTACCAGTGGCACGAGCGGTTCAGAAGTGGTCGTGAGTCAATCGAAGATGATGAACGCAGTGGCAGACCATCGACATCGAAAGTCGGTGAAAAAATTGATAAAGTAAAAGAAATGTTGGTCAATAACCGCAAATTAACCATCAGAGAAATAGCGGAGGACTTGAACATTGCCTATGGATCCGCCCAAGACATTGTGGTTAATGATTTGGGTTTCCGTCGTGTAGCATGCCAAAAGACCTCAATTTCATGCAAAAAAGAGACCGTGTTGACGTCGCAAAAGACATGATTTGCGAGGCTGAATCCGATCCCACATTCATCAAAAGGATCATTACTGGAGACGAGACGTGGGTTTATGAGTACGACACGCAATCCAGACATCAGGCAAGTGAATGGCGTTCACCAAATGAGCCGAGACCAAAAAAACCACGTCGTTTTCAGTCAAAAAAGAAGGCAATGCTGACGGTTTTCATGGATTACAACGGTGTAGTGCATCATGAATTTTTGCCAGAAGGCCAGACAGTAAACAAAGAGCAAATTTGGGCGTTATGAGACGTTTGCGTGAAGCAATTCGCCGAAAGAGACCAGAAATGTGGGCAGAAAACTCGTGGATTTTGCACCATGATAACGCACCGTCGCACAGTGCTATCATTATTCGTAATTTTTTGACGAAAAATGCAACAAATACCATCCAACAGCCACCGAATTCACCTGATTTGGCTCCCTGTGACTTCTTTCTGTTCAATCGAGTTAAAAAACCATTACGGGGAACGCGTTTTAGCAGCCGAGAGGAAGTAATGGAAAAATCGCAGGAAGCACTGATGGACATACCGAAAACCGACCGTAACTTTTGCAAATGTCAAGTTATGACACTAAGATTTAAAGGGAATATCAACAACAGATGTACCAATTTAACAAAAAAACAGAACTCAAATCGGAACGATGGGAGCGCCACACGGTGGTTATTCCGGGAACTTTTTGATCAAGGTAGTATAAGGCATGAATGTCCTCCTTATGAATTTTAGGCAAGACATACTCTTGGTGATTTGGTAGCAGAGGGAAGTAGTTGCTCCCCACATAGAATTGAGAACTTCTACATGATTTCCTTAGCATCTCTTACCATTTTAGCATAGAGATCGGTCTTCAGCACTCTGCAGGATGTATCTTGGAAGACTGATGAAACTTTTTTCTCATATTCTCTTTGCCGATGACTGTGGCTTGGCCCTTGTCTGTGGGTAATTATTCGTAAGTCGTTCTACAGGAACATTGTCTACCCCCCTGGCCTTATTTGATTTCAATTCCCTGGAAGACCTTTCTATCTCCCCATCGAGTACGCCTGGACCTACGCTATCTGCATGAACATCATATTCTCTTTCTATTTCTAAGCTTGCTGGCCTAATGTCTTTACCATACAAATCTTTTACATGTATATTCCTTCCCTCTCTCTTGAACCTTCTCTGGTTCAACTAATATAAAAAAAATTTGAATTTTACAAAGATGATACAGGCTGCATGGCTTCTGGGTTTCCACCACTTACCATAACCTACCCAGTGGACACCATGAAGCCATGCAGCCTTTATCATCTTTGTGAAATTCAGGGATCCTATTTTCTGAGATGATTTTACAATGGATGATATCCCCCCTTGTATTACAGACGTAACCTGATCTTCAGTAATACCTGAATCTGGTAGACCGTTGTGGAGTCCACCTTCCCCATGGCTAGCCTTGGGTTTATCACATTTTTCTTCACTGCAGGTGACACCGCCTCCAAACACGCCATCATTACTGTCTTCATGAAGATCAATACTATTTATAATATTGTCTACTGCTGCAATATTTTTGGAGGGCTTAGTTCCATTGAGATCAAGGGAATTTTCAAAAAGGACGGAAAGGCTTGGAGGTGGAATTTCAGCATTTTCTTTCCCCGATAGCACAGTTTCATCTTCACTACCACCATTACCTCCCCTCAATCTATCCAGTGTTATCTGTTTGTGGGCATGCTGAGTTGTCGGCTCATTCTTAGGAAAGTTAATAGGGTTCTGCCCACAAACACAATTGTTTGATTTCCCTTTAACTATTGCGAGCACATCACTGCATAAATTTATCAATTTTCCAGTAGCACGCAAAAGTAAGCCAACCTGAAACAAAAAAGAACAATTATCCATGAGCATTGGTTAACAAAGGTTTCATATCAATGCATTATTATACCAAATATTACATTTCTCCATAGCCTATTCCTAACTTATACATTTAGATTGCTTACATGAAATAAATTGGAACATTATAAGCCTCACTTATGAAAGCATGCATAGAGATAACCTGTCACGCTTGTAGGGAATGAATTATTCTAGTATCCCCCATTGACAATAGGTTAGTATGAACCATTTTTTTAACTATCATAATAACTTTTGGACTTGGCTTTTACTTCATCCAATGAGCTCGAGGTTAATTCAACTGATGGAATATCATTTCCAAAGGAGGCTACAATCCTGTATTCAGTGAAAAAAATGTGAGCATCAGTTGATACTAAGGATTTCATACTTTAAGAAGTAATTGAAATTTTAAAGGTGTTCATCGGAGTTATCTTGAAAAGATGCCTCATTATTCATTGATATATATGATTTAAGGGCATTAAAGGATTTATGTATTTTCATATACCCATTCCAATGTGTAAATTAAGTTAATAATTCTTTAATTAAGTTAATAATTATTTCAAATAGTAGTTGACATCTTTTTCTTCCATAAAGGCACTTATGAGTTCTATTACATTTACTCATATGTAAGCAATTATGTCCTCATCCAATGAAAATTTCAAAATTTTAAGGTTACGAAAAAGTTACTGGAGGCCAGATCTGGTGACTATAATGAGTGATCAACCAATTTGAATGGTAATTCATGAATTCTAGCCATGGAGGCCACCAAAGTGTGAGCAGGTATGTTGCCCTGATGGAAAAGCACTTCCTTCTTCTTCAAATGTGGTCATTTTTGGGCATTTTCTGCCTTCAGCTTGTCAATTAATGATGCATAATAATCTCCCATTATCATTGTATTTTTTGAAAATATTTGATGAACACAATTCTGTAACTATCCCAAAAACAGTCTCACCTTAACGGCTGATGAAACCGTCTTAGACTTTTTCAGAAGAGGTTTACCCTTCGCAGTCCATTTTGATTGTTATTTCATCTAAGGAGTGTAGTGGTTGATCCAAGTTTCATCTACAGTTATGAATCAATGGAAAAAATCTGATCTGCTTCGTTTGAGCCACTCTAACAGGCCTTGGGAATGTTCATTCGAATACATTTCTGGTCCTAAGACGGCAGATTTTTTCAGATTATCCAGTTCTCTACTTGAGGTGCATTGTGGAGACTTGAAATTTTGAATAAGAATGTCATCTATCAGATGGGACATGAAACTGCAGAACCCTTGGCACCTCTATCGGCTAATGCCGATGCCGGGTTTCTCTCCGCCCTTCCTCCTTTACCATCCCTCCCCAATGGTGTAAATGACCTCAGCTGCCAGTTGTCTCCCCTAAAACTACAACTTTCCATATATCCTTACAATTTTTACACATACATTTCTGATATACTATTCTTCCATCTCTCTTGAAACTTCTCTCGTTCAACTAATATTTTTCTACACTCATCTTTGATTGCTATCACAGATTTTCCCATCTTACTCCCTGACAATGTCTTCACACTGGGCAGTGCACCATTTCATCACACTTTGTTAAGCATTTCAAATCCTCAAAGTAAATCTTTCACCAAGCTTCTTTTGTTCCATTTGTTACCCACTTCAGTCTATTATTTAACTCTTTACACCTCCTTCAACCTAACTCTGAATTTACATTCTTTCATTTCCTTCTCTCACCTATCTCCCTAATCATTTTGTTCATAACTCAAGGTTTCCAGGTTATTTTCCTATTTACTGCTCCCATAGTTTTCTTTAGTAGCTTCTGATATCCCTTATTTGATATGTACCCATTTTTTCCCTATAGTACCCAGCTCCATGCCCTCACTCAATTTTCTCTACTGCCTGCTGATACTCCTTTCTCATCGCTCCTGCTAATGCTTCCAAATTTCACTTCCTGCTTCCTTCCTCTGTGCTTTATCTTTTTGAATCAGACATTACCCTTCATATTACTAAATTATGGTCAAAGTCCTCATCGCTCCCAGTAAACTGTGAAAATAATCATGATGTTCCTAAATCTGTACCTAAACTAAGTCCTTCCTGAGTCTCAGGCATTTTTCATGTATACCTACTCCTATTGTGGTATTTAAACAAAGTGTAAATTATGATAAATGCTATCTTCTGCCACAACACTACTGCTTTTTCCCCGATGTCAATACTTGACCTTGAATTTTAGTACCATATGCCACACCCGTTTCCTCCCTTCGCCCAACACAACATTCAAATCTCCCATTACTATCAAATATTTCCTCTCAGAGATACAATTATTTCCTTTACCTGCTTATATACCCTATTTCGTTCTCCCTATTGTTACTTGTTGGCATGTAAACATGAAGTATTACCAAGTACGTTGGTTTAGCTTTTACTTCAGTTCTAACAATATTTTATCACACATCTGTTTTATGTTTACCACACTTCTTCCTGCCTTTTTGTTCAGTGCTTATGCTCTCATTCCCTCCACTGTATATCCCTCTTTAATTATCAATCCAACAGCCATTTCATCATGCCTCAGAGCTCAAAATATCTGTCTCCCCTTGATTTTTTATTTACTAATTTCACACTCCTCAACATAGTCCTAACATCCAAAGTCTGTGTTTTTACTGTTTCAGTCCTTCTACATTTTCTTCTCTGCTTCTGTTGTCAGTCACCCTTTTCAAGTATTTTATGCACTGATGACTCGTGAACCCTCTCCTCTTTGGTTGCTGGGCACGACATACATGGCTGAGCCGGCCAGTTTCTTAGTGGTGAGGCCTCAAAGTCAAATTATTGTCAACCATATTTTTTGGAATAAATACTTGAGGTTACCTTTTGCCTTCAGAGGCATAACTTACAACATTTGCTACAAAATTAGTGAAAAAGAGAGTATAATAGAACAAGAACATGCACGTATTATTGCATTCAATGAATATCCTAAGTATATTAACAATGAAATTCATTGAATGATTGACTAAATGCAAGCTCTCATTACTTACTTAAGTGCAAAGTAATTTAAGGTATTATAGTATATGGAGATATTATGGAGAATATTTTTAGTGAGTGAGTCACTCCAAGGAGTGGTATTCAAATGTCACCAAATAAATATAAAATAATTTCTTGAAAATGCTGGATGCAGCATAATAGGGTCATTAAGTAAGAGATCATTTTGAGGGTGATGCATATAAATGTATTTACAATTCAAAATAAAATAAGATGTAATTATTTTCACACCATGAAAATCTCGAGATTCTTTGAAAAATAAGGTGACCTTAAAAGATTTGGTGTTTTCCCGGCGTATCAGCTGCGTGAATTCCTCTCGGGTCCTCCACCGGGTTATATCGTCCATATTGGCCGACGTTTCAATGTACGACTCGGTCATCGTCTTTCTTTTGGAAGCCCTGAAGACAATGACTGAGTCGGACATCGAAATGTCCGTCAATATAGACGATATAGCCCCGTGGAGGACCCGAGAGGAATTTACAAAGGTGATCTTACTTTTCTGAGGTCTAAGGTCAACTTACATTTTCAAGCATTTGCTTCATTTCTCCTGGATTCAGAATCACTTGTTGATTTTGTACATTTCCAGAGTCAATACTCTGACTGGATTCAGCTTTAGTAAGAGTTTCTGCACTTTCTTTTCGAAGAAGGTCAGCTAGCCATTGGTATGGTTCTTGCAATGATTCAATGAATTCAGAATACGCATTACTTCCCTGCAATGGCAGTAAATCCAGGAGGTAACGTGCACGATTTCGCCTTCCGAACTACAATAAAAACAAAATGTTCATCATAAATACACTACACTAAGTGAAGAAACAACTGGGTGCATTTATACTAATATCATCTGCCATCTGAGAGTAATATTTACAGGGTAGGGTCTTTAAGCGAACACATAAAAGTTCATGTGCTATATTGAAAGTTGGCCATGTCACTGTAAACTTCACATTGCATTTATATTTATTCAATGCACCAATTTATGCAAAAAATTGGTAGATCCAGGTACCAAATACAAGCACAAGATCAGAGGTGAAATGGAAAAGAGGAATACTCATGGCAAACAATTTCCTAGGTGTTATTACAGAGTTCGTCCGGAAAATAAGTGTACTGACTCCTGGGCTGGGCACGCCGCTCCAGGCACGCCCAGCACCGCTCTGACGGGCTGCGATTGGAGGGGGGTATGTTGGCAAGCGACGCTGAAAAAGGCAGTCGGCTCTGAGCTGTGGTGTAGTGAGGAGCTCTGTTAACGCGAACCTCCACGCTCGACCCATGTCATGGAACGCGATGCCGAAGTTTTTGGAGCAGCGTTATTCCATCAAATTTGCGGTAAAGCTTGGGAAATCGTCTACCGAAACTGTCGGTATGATTAACCAGGCTTACGGGGAGTCAGCCATGTCCAGAAACATGATCTTTCAGTGGCACAAGATGTTCGTGGAGGGCAGAGAAGAGGTCGACAACGAGTCTTCGAGAGGTTCCCGATGATGCCTTCGCGGGAGCGTTCCAGGAACGCCACTGAAACAAGTGTATCGACTCACAAGGGTCCTATTTTGAGGAATATTAGCTTAAGATATGTAAAAGTGTAATAATTTTTTTTTCCTGAGCTCAGTACACTTATTTTCCGGACGAACCCTGCAGATACGAACTTATTTACTAACAAGTCATTATCGGTATGGCATGTCCAAACAGAATGTGCTGACATCTTTTAAGAGAGTAGATGAGCGAGTAGAGGGAAGTGCCTCTCACAGCACATAGTATAGGAAAAGACAGAGGAGTCTATTAGAGTCGACAGCATTAAGATGCAGAAAGCAATGGCAAACCACAGAGTTCAAAATTCAGATAGACATCCCAAGAAAAATGCAACCATGCAAAGAAGTATGACACACAATATGATTAATGGTCATTGTAAACAAAGACCAAGACCTAGCAGGTAGGGGATGCTGTGCAAGGCCTCTCAGGTGATCATCATAAATAAATCCTAGCTATCAGTAAATTAGTTTTAGACTCGGAAAATTCACACCTTACTACAAAGTAGGAAATTGGAAAACCTAAAGAGGGGGATGGAATAAATAAATTGGATGTAGTATGGATATTTTAAGTTTTGAATCATCAACTCATGAAAGGGCATTGGCAGAAATGATGTTGCTTTAGTTGGGAGTGAAAATGTAAAGAATGCTGTGATAGCCCCAGACCCAGCAAGACTTGGGAGAGGAAAGGTGGCAGCGAAGCAGAAAGTGTTAAATGATTACTGAACCTGCTTAACTGCTTAAGAAGCGGAAAAGACTATGAATATCTTAGGGGTATGACAAAAATAAAAAGAGGGGTGAAACTTGCCTGGGCATCTATCACAAGTGAATGGATAGTAATGAATATAGCCACAAATCACAAAAAAACTCTTCCAAATCCTTCCCAAGTTCAAGGATACTATCTCAAGAAGAAGTCACCTCAGAGGGAAGAAGCTTGCATGCCCATGCTGGTGCTTCCGTAAACCAAAAAATATCAAAACAGAATCTTCAAATTGAAAAATGCTATAAATATTTGTCCCTGGTTGAATATGAAATTTTCCCTTTAATTATTTCAGTGAAGCCATATGAAGCCAACTTTATTCTGTTTACATGAATCAAAAAGAAAGCATGAAACCGGGGAAATGAATGCCAGCATGATTCCAAAAAAAAATAAAGAACAAGTTACAAGGAAATGTCTGGTGCTAAAGACAATTGTTCATTTAAGGTAACATAATCTAGCAAAAGCTTCCCCATGGACAACAATGGTGAAATGGCTTGTGTAATTGATTACCCCTAAAGCAGTGCCAGAAGGAGCAATGATAGAAAATTGCTTCTGGTGGGGTCATCGATCATCAAGATAGTTCAAAGTGTAGCGCAGTCTCTGTTGCAGTGCAGTGTCAGTTCCTCAGTGAGATGGCTGCAAAGACATCTAACCACAGTAGGGTGGCCAATTGAGTTAAGGTGTCACATTCACACCACTATTGAGGAAGGCAACAGAAAACAACCTCAATCATTTATCCTAGAACATGAAGAGAAATGTGACAAAGATACAGCTGGTCCAGAGATACTTGATGGTGACATAAAAACGGAATTAGAGAGTTGAAGATTTAAGAAATTAAAAGGACGTGGAAGTAGACAACATTCCCACAGAACTTCTTCAATAGATAGGAAACAAGGACTTTTTTGTTGACTAATTCATAGAACTCATGGGGAAAGAATTTGGCGAGCACATTTCATCAGAGACGAATTTGTTCCCATTGTAATAAGGAAGGAAAGGCAACCAAAGGACTGTAAAACAATAAGTTGGATCCCACATGAAGCAAAAGTGGTACTTAGACCACATCAATCAGAGTGTAGAAGGGGTGGCAAATGATTAGTTGACGGATGACCAGTTTGAGTTAAAAAAGGGGACAGACATACATGATGCCATAATGAGGTAGAAATAGAGAGAAACAATTAATAAATCAGGATGTATTTTCCTATTTCATAAATTTTGAGATTCTCGATTAAATGAATTGGGTAGAATTAACAAATGTATTCCAGAAAATAGGGAGAGAGAGAAGAATATGGAGAGCCAAGAGTGATATGAGACTTATCAGTAACATGTGCATGTCACAGACTGCTCCAATGCAAGCAGCGGATATCTTTTTGGGATGGGTAGTATCATGAACAACTTTTAAGACAGGGGTGGTTGTATTCATACATGTGGAGGAAATGGTTTAGGAGGAAAGGGTAAAACTGGAGACAGGAATGAAAGTTGGTGAAAAATTCATAAAATCAGTTAGGTTTCAGAATGATCAAGTTTATTTTGCCGCTTAACAAAGAGGCTGCAAGCAATGCTGAGTGATTTGGAAAATCAGTGCGATGGGAATGAGATGAGAATCAATATAAATAAAACAAGGGATGTGTAGTTTTTGAGAAAAAGAAAAGCTAAGATAAAGATTATAATATGAGTTCATCAACAAGAGTAGGTGGAACAGTTTACCTATTTCGGAAGTATTTTGGATGAATACGGCTAAGGTATTAGGGGCATTAGAAGAAGAATTTTACTAAGCAAAGAAGCTTACACAAGAAGGGACTTGATGGCTGGGACGTTGAAGAAAGATATTTAGATAAGGCTAATTAAAACTTTGCCATTGAGCATGGTTCTGTATGGTTGGGAACAATTGTTATTGAAGCAGGATTATGGCCACAGATTGGAGGCTTTTGTAATGACGGTGTAGAAAAGAATGAAATAAGTGCAGGAGACAAAAAGGAATAACAATAAGAAAGTGCTAGGCTTGGAGGGGGAGTTGTTGGGAGACATCGTAAGTAGGCAGGGACCATGGATGGAGAGCATTTTGATTGGCAATGGAATGTTGAAGACTGAGAGAGGAGAGAATTCTCGGCAAGCCAAGAATGGATAGGAGGGTATGCACGTTGGACGTTATGAAAGGGGGATGGAAATATGCGTAATTGTCGAGGGGCTTATTGTATTCCCGGAGGTCAGGTTAGATTGTTTATGGTTAGAAGATGCTACGAAATGTATCGCTGCACCATTTTAGCCTGTGTCCATCCAAAACCTAACTTAATACATTTGCCACTCAATGAATTACGCTAATGATTTCGTATTCGGTGCTTCAGTGATTAATCATACCTTCAACTTGATCACTTCTATGTGCTCTTCGAATATAATTTGACGTGATAAAAGATGATCCAAAACATAATCCACGTGCAAGTCAGCCAATATTGCCATTCGGTGTCGACGAAGAGCTTCTCTTTGCCAGTCTTCCATTTGTTCTGCTATAATCACTGTAAAAAGCATTGAATAAATAAGTACAAATAAGGCACTCAAAAAATAAATTTCCGCACACTTAACTAGGCAGCACATTATAAAAGTCGAGCTTAATTAATTTTTTTAATACACAGAAGAGCACTTAATTTAAGGAAAATATCCAGAGAAATAATTGGGGTCTAATTTAGAAGAGCCGAAATTGCAATTGAAGGTAAGGCAGCCTGGCATTAGCCTAAAATACAACAGATCAAAAAATAGACACGATGATCTTTTCTCCAAAATGTCTCGAAAGAATATAGACGCAACACAAGAGCAAATTATAATATAAAACATGCTTATTACTAACTTCACGAAGTAAAATATTAACGAGCTGATTGACGTCCTTGAATGATTGTATGGATCAACAAAGTTAGATTGATTAACTTCACCTTATTTAAAAACCAATCAAGTTGCCAATTCGACATAAGAACTTAGTTGATTTACAGAAACTCAAAACATCAACACACATCAACTGAAGTCGACTTCCCTTCCCTAAACAACTCATAAATACCAACTGCCTACTGAATAGCAGTTGTGCGCTAATGAAATTGAGCTAGAAGCTAACAGTCGACACACGGCAGCGCCACCAGGCAGAAAAATTACAAAAAGGGTGGGAAATTGAATATCATTATGATGATACACTCGTAAACGAGTTTCTGCGGACTTAGACTTTGGTAGATGTAGTATTCAAACTAAATGCAATTCAACGCTGAACATAATGATGGAAAATAAAAATCGTGAGGTGCGTTTGGGAGTAGGGTGACCATTCACCAAATGTAGGATGCTAAAACTCATATTGTTATTTAAAGTAAGTGATTTGCAGCAGAAGAGCATCCCTGATTTTGTGAACTTTAACCATTCTTTAGAAAATTGCAATTACAAAAAAACACATGTTTTACTATTAATGGTTGGAATTAGCATTTTCCCTGAAATTGAGAGGTGGAATTTTAAGCGTTACAATTAGTTATCTTTGGAATTTTCTGAATATATTTTTCAACTTAAACTGTGCGTATATGAAGAAGCAACTTATATCTCTCCATTATCATCATATCTCTCTCCCTTGTGTGGTCATTTAATAAAACATGTAAGTATTTCAAGTTATTCACTGCACCATAACAGTTGACAAAACAAACAATTGATAACCCAAACCATTAACCCGAAGGTCAATTTGGTAGGTGATGGTAGATATCACCCAGTACTAAGCCCGGTGGCATGTAAAATTCACGCATCAGGGTAGGGGGACCACTTCCTTTCCCTGTGCCGGTCCAACACTACCACACTTGTCACAAACAGTTTATATGGGACTCATTAGAGCAAGGAGCACATTGACTGTCTGCACCTCAATTTCAGTAGAGCATTGAATTCAGAGAATAAATATTTCTATTAGAGCAATTAATGGCATTTGGAAAGGGTTTATTTATCAGAATGGGTCACCAGTTAATTTTTTGATAGAGCAGAAATTGTAAAAATCAAGAACCACCCCTCTGAATCAAAGTCAAATCAGCAACTGAATCTAGTAATTAAGCTAAAATTCATGACTCATCAAAAAAAGCTGATAAAAATACTTTGAGAGGAACTGCTGCAATAGTTCCAAGTAATGCTACATGAATCAACTGCCAAATATATCTTTTCACATGAGTAAAATCTGGTACAAATAACGATTGCTTCACATGCTTACAGGAACCAATTTTCAGAGGATTACTTTTCTAATGATGTATATATGTGTGAGCGGCATAGACAAGAAAAATATGAAAATGACCTTTGTCATGATGATTTTTTGGTAACTATTGGCATAGAAATATATTATGATCATCCATGAAGTTACTCTCATCATGCAGTTAAACTTTAAAATAGCAAATGCCAGTATGGTTGATGCATTGGTAGGATCAATATGAGCATCTTCATTACCACAGATAAAAATGATGACTGTTGGTAAGCAAGTGGAATGAAATATTGACAGAGAAAAGGACAAGAAAACCATAGCTTATGGAAAAGATGATTGGAAAGATGGATGAGAGGACATGGAAGAATGTAAACACAGGGATATGTAGGAGGAAGTACAAAGAATTGAATAATAAACTGAGGTGAAAATAATAGTGCAAAAGAAGGGTGATGAAAGATGCAGTGTAAGGATATGCAATGTTTTAAATGGAGAGGTGAAATTGGGGCACTATACATGAAAGTTAAAAGAAACTGTGAGAAAATACGTAAGGAAAATTTGTGATGACAATCACAGAAGTAAAGAAAAATAACTGTTGGACCAGAGAAAATTCAAGAGAGTTGGAAGGAATATATAAAACTATTTATTATGATATGCATGCAGAAAAAGAAAATACTTTATAATGAATGAATGAGACTGAACTGAAAATAATGAGGTGTACATCACAATAAACAATTTAATCTTGAATTTAAATCATTCAGGGGAGTATGAGCATCTGGGTCACTTGATATGAATGAATTTTAAGTGGTTTTTTATGACACAATTTGTGCAACACTAAGACACAATGAAGTCCAGTCTACATATAATTTTTGACAGAAGCAGTAATAAAAGTAAAAATGAAGATGCCATAATGGGCATATTAGAATGGTAAGCTTCTACTACTAAAGCAGAAAAAAACTACACCCCAGCACTGTAATCTGCACTTCTGTTACTTGAAACAATAGGCACTGTACATCTGTGAGGCTCCTTCTATATTATGGTGGACAATGCGGGGCTTTGGCAGGTTTAACATATGCCTTTGGACAAATGCCAAACCGTCTCCCAGAAACAAAAATATTATCCAACAATGTCTAATTTATTGCTAGGCAAAAACAAAGGTGACATCTACATTTTTGGAATAAAAAGACCAATGGCCTACATCTGGGCATCCTCCAGTTCCCAATCAGGAATCAGTTATACCTGTATATAATACATATTCCACAATGCCGTGACAACCTCATTTTAGAGTACATAAACAGTTTTAAGTAGTTAAATTAAGAGCTAAATACCATTTCATCACAGATGAACTATGAGAGTTATCACATTTTCTTGAACATTTTTAGGCATTTATTACTTCAATATAAACTTCATGGAACTATTATTAATATACCACCAGGAAAAATGGTAAATATCAACAAAAATGTAGGCAAAATGAATTTTAATAAAAAATATAAATGATCTTGATAAGAGGTTAGACCATTAGACCTGACATCCAACTTAGGCAGAGGCACACGGTATTAAAAACAGAATCAGATATTGGAGAAATATTAGAAACACAGTTACATATTCTCGTGAGATCCAGCTAAGACAACCATATTAAAATCTGGAAAGGTTGAATGACTGTCATCGAGAACTAATGATAATGACAACCGTTGACTATATTGCAATAAATAATCATGTGGTAAACATTTCAACAAAAATTAGTATACACACTTGATTTTTAATCAATCCAATGTTTTATTTTTTGATGGCGTAAATAATTTTACATTGCAGAAAAGAACTAACAACATAATGGAGTTAGCATAAACATCTTCAGCAAACGTGGAAAATGAGTTGAAATAAGGTTAGTAACTTCTATACCTACAGGAATTACTTTAAATAATAACATTCACATTCCTACCTGGTATCAGTGAAAGTAATTATTCATTTGCTTTATACTTTAACTTAAATAGATTATCCGGAATATACTTTCAGTTGCAATAAGATATTCTCAAATGGTTACATAAAAGACATGTCAAATTAATATAATTTATAGAAAATTAATGCACATTTGATTTGAAAGAGCCTGAATACCAATATTGGTACTATCTTAATCTGTTACTTGTCCCAATGGCTGGACTACATTGCATAACTTTTTAAAATAAAAAAATAAAACACACTAAAACACGACACGATTTACAAATGATAGTACATGTATCAAAAGCAAGTCACTTAATGTGATATTAAAGAATAACATGATCACAATTCCTTTCGTCATTTGAAAAACATTTTTGTGAACGTAAATATAAATATATACAATGTATTATATATAAATTTAATGATTCAATTTTATAGCATTTATACAACTTGACAAATATTGTTGGTTTCAAATAATTTTATACGTAAATTTTAAGAATAAATTAATTGTTTAAACTTTTTTAAAACTTTACAAATCAAATAAAATTTGGAGCCAGCCAATAAAATCCATCACAATGCAGACTCATTGGTTATCTTGCTCAAAAAGTAATATTTTACCCAGTGCAATATAGGAGCAACAACATTAGCACAAAATTATGTTAAATTTTATTCAAGTGTCAACTTTCAAATTTTTTCTTCCTTCTACAGACATTCTTATATGAACTGTCATATCCTGCAAAAACAAGAAAACATCAGTTATGGTCATTTAAATTAACCCTCCAACATCATTAAAACCAGATTTAATATCATTTTTTAAGTGAGTGCATATAAAAAGAGCATCAATTAAAGTCTGTATTTCTTTTAAAACAGGATTTAATATCAAGTTGGAATCATTGTCGGTCAGTCACTGCAAACTTCCACATGTTGTCCTCCATTAAGTCATTAGCTGGGTCTGAATAAAGAGAAACGAGACCATTAGATAGAGAATGATAAATTCTTCATACAGGTAATTAATTGAAGATCAAGCATTTCTGGATTCATTCACGGCAATGACCCCTCGTTATCATTACGGCATTTCATCTCTCTTCGGATATCTCATCATCAGAAGCCAAAAATGACTATTCATTACATCATTTCTTACTTGACAATGTATCACAAGATGTTGATTAGACCTGCTGAAGTCATATGAATGATATGAAACTTCATTTCCACTGAGTTAGATGAACACCTCCACAAATGTTTCAGTAGAAATGCTTGATTTCAAATATTACAACTAACAGAAAGTCTTCAGCAGACAGAAACATAGAAACGTACATAACCCAATACCCATTACCAGAACCCTTAGTTAGTATTCCCATTATCATTAAAGGAAGTCTATCACTTAAGGTAAATTTTGGATGAGGATAAAGACTAGCAATAGCTACATTTCTAAGCCTCAACTGAAATGGCATAACATAACAACTTCAAGTTGCCTACAATTTTTTTGTGATACCTAAGTACACAATAATACATCAGTACTAAAAGTTTTGTTTTACAACAGTAGCTACAATAAACATGTCTACGGCATACTTTCTACATCCCTTTATTCCATCCAGCAAGCCTCCTCTTTTCCTACCTTGCCAGCCAAACATTCACCTGTTCATTAAGGTCTTCAGTATTTCATCACCCATCTAAATGCCCTGCAACCACTTTTATGTCCTCCTCCAAATTCCTCACAATAACCCTTTCATGTCAAATTGTTCCTCATTTTTTTTCTTTACCATCCAACCATTTTACATTTTTGATCATTCTACAAACCCATATCTCATAAACCTCACACATCTAAACCTATCACATTGCTTCAATGACCTAGATTCAGGGCTATACAAAACAACACTATATTCCATATTCCCTATCTTTGCTTTACTTTCTAACTCAAAATCCCTATCATCAACTGCCTCTAGCTCGGGGAAGCTTCTTGGCAGAATACTATTCTTCTAACAACCAACTACTTTGATCATCTCGCCTAAAACAGTTCCTCCTTATTCCACCTGTTCTAGAGGCATGTAGAACAGGTGGAACATATGCTACAGGTCCTGTAGCATGTGGGTTTTACAGGTAACTTTGCCTTCCTACATTTTGAAAACCTCATTGCCTTCATTTAAAAAATTTATTGCCTACAATACCAATAAAAATGATTTTCTAATAGTATCGGCTGTGATTGCAACCCTTTGGCCGACTGGCTAACTGAAGCTTGATCATCTGAAAATCTAACTTATTTCGTGAATTCCTCACCTACTTCCATTCATACCTCCAATTTTTCCCATCTTCCTGTAGCTCATGCTTTTATTTATTTGTTGAAAATCAGGGGTGATAGTGGACAGCCCTGTCTTCCCCTACCTTCATAACACAGTCCATCCAGACCCTCCATATGCAACTCTGCAGTCCAAGACATGTACAGGTTTTATCTTTGTCCACCCCTCCACTCTACTTCTATATTTTGTGATGCATTTATTAATTTACCTAATTTACTGAATCAAATAACTTCATGAAACCCAATAAGCATACATATGCCTGATTTATCCTATATTTAATTCTATCAGTGATATTACTGCTTTGACATCAAAGCTCCTCTCCTCTCTCCTCTGTGTGGATATGTATGTATATGTGTAGGTATGTGTATGCATATATGTATGTATGTGTGTGTATGTGTATATACTACCTTGATCAAAAATTTCCCGGAATTTATTCAGAATATTAAAAATACAAGTTTATTCATCTAAATCTATATTGTCCCCTTCAAAGTAATCCCCATCGACTGCAACACACTTATGCCAGCGCTTGATCCAATCCTCGAAACATTTTTTATATTCGGTTTTCGGTATGTCCATCAGTGCTTCCTGCGATTTTTCCATTACTTCCTCTCGGCTGCTAAAACGCGTTCCCCGTAATGGTTTTTTAACTCGATTGAACAGAAAGAAGTCACAGGGAGCCAAATCAGGTGAATTCGGTGGCTGTTGGATGGTATTTGTTGCATTTTTCGTCAAAAAATTACGAATAATGATAGCACTGTGCGACGGTGCGTTATCATGGTGCAAAATCCACGAGTTTTCTGCCCACATTTCTGGTCTCTTTCGGCGAATTGCTTCACGCAAACGTCTCATAACGCCCAAATAATACTCTTTGTTTACTGTCTGGCCTTCTGGCAAAAATTCATGATGCACTACACCGTTGTAATCCATGAAAACCGTCAGCATTGCCTTCTTTTTTGACTGAAAACGACGTGGTTTTTTTGGTCTCGGCTCATTTGGTGAACGCCATTCACTTGCCTGATGTCTGGATTGCGTGTCGTACTCATAAACCCACGTCTCGTCTCCAGTAATGATCCTTTTGATGAATGTGGGATCGGATTCAGCCTCGCAAATCATGTCTTTTGCGACGTCAACACGGTCTCTTTTTTGCATGAAATTGAGGTCTTTTGGCATGCTACACGACGGAAACCCAAATCATTAACCACAATGTCTTGGGCGGATCCATAGGCAATGTTCAAGTCCTCCGCTATTTCTCTGATGGTTAATTTGCGGTTATTGACCAACATTTCTTTTACTTTATCAATTTTTTCACCGACTTTCGATGTCGATGGTCTGCCACTGCGTTCATCATCTTCGATTGACTCACGACCACTTCTGAACCGCTCGTGCCACTGGTAAACGACCGTTTTTTTTAGAGAATCGTTGCCGAAACACTTTTCCAACATTTCCAACGTCCGTGCGCCACTAAATCCGTTTTTTATGCAAAATTTAATACAAGTTCGTTGTTGCAAATTTAAATCCATTTCTGAAATTGTAAAAAATCGCCAACACACACAGAGATAGATGTACTCTTGGCTACGTAACTTTTGCAAATGTCAAGTTATGACACTAAGATTTAAAGGGAATATCAACAACAGATGTACCAATTTAACAAAAAAAACAGAACTCAAATCGGAACGATGGGAGCGCCACACGGTGGTTATTCCGGGAACTTTTTGATCAAGGTAGTATATACTTTTTTCTTTCCGATGCGCAAATCTGTCCTAAATGAATTTATGTCTGTCTTTATGTATTTATCTGTACATATGAATGTAACTATAAGTTTAATGCCTAATATAATATGTATACGACGATGGGTTAAATGTAAGAAGGGACCATTTGGTCTCAATTTCGCCCAAATAGAGACCTCTATCTAACTATCTATCTATCTTTCCGGAACCTAAACTTATCATTCCCTAAATAGATTATCATTTGTTTTCTTCTCCATCCTTCTGTTGATAATACCAAATACTACCATAGCTGTGTGCATAATCAAAGTTATAATAGTCCTCATACATGTACATGGCAACTTATCTGCGCTTGGAACGGGAAGTTGATAGAAATGAGCTCTTACGGCTAGTAATATATAATAAATTTGAAACTCCAATAGCCGTAAACAGTTTACCTTTCTAAACAAAGTGAAAATGAAATTAATTGGCTAGCGCCACAAGTCAAAAAGGGTAAAGGTAAAAAAGGAAAATGAGGTAGGTAAAAGGGGTAAAAGGTAAAAAAGGAGAGGATAAGAAAGGTGAATACGAATACGCGTATTTCGGCCACAAAGTAGCCCTCTTCAGCGTACTGAAGGGTAATCGTCACTACAAAACAAGTCGAAGTGAGCTCACTAAATTCCATTTCTAATAAGGTTCCCCACTCGTTGAATAGTTTCCAAAACCTATGTGATAAGAATAAAACAGTGAATCAATAACATTTGGGTTGATTTCTTATTCAGAGAAAAGAGTGAATTTAATAAAAAATACAGAGTAAGCACAAGGTCGCCAATCAACAAGCAACGCTGACATTTCATATTAATAACATCTAAGAAACTGCTTGAAATGACCAACTTATGTGGAGTCCAGGGATCCCTTTGGCTGGGTCCAATGTATATCAATTAACCTCCTCAACATGATTGGAGCCTTATTGTCTGTTGATGTCCTAAATATTACTGGAAATTACGATTTTTTTATGGAATGATAACTTACAAAAATTATCACCGTAATCTCTAGCTACAAGATGCCTAATTTTATTCCATGTGGATTTTCAACTGGGTTCTTAAAAACACAACTGCATATAATCAACATCCACAATGAAAAGCTTGATAGTGTAACTAACAATTTTTCAATTACCAATACCAATGCATTTAACACCATACAATGTAGCCTTACAGCACTTCCTGGCATATTGGTGATTATGAAGCAGTTAAAATATAGCCAGCAGAATTAATTAAGCATGTCTTAATACCATTTAAAACTATCATTAAATAGGGGAATATATTTTCTTGCCTTTTGCTGGAGGCAAGAAAATTAACGTTCCCCAAAGAATAATAGACATGGCAATAGCATTCAGCTATCATTTCAAAATGACTTCAACGTGCAATAATGGCAACAACTAGACTAGTGCATATCTACAATCAACATAAAATACTAACCACAAAGGTCCATTTGAGCAACTTTTCAATTTTCAAAATCTTGTTGAATTAAGGGATTCTATTTTCTGGGATGATTTTACAATGGATGGTATCCCTCTTGTATTAGTCACAGATCCCCATCTCCAGTGTTACCAGAATCAGGTAAGTCGCTATGGAGTTCACTTCCATCAAGACTAGTCCAGGATTTTTCACAATCTTCTCCATTGCAGATGACACCACCTGCATGCATGCCATCAGTACTGTTTTCATGAGGATAGGCACTATCTATGATTTTTTCTATTGCTGCAACTCCTTCCATATTCTTTGATTCACCAACAATGTTTTTGGAGGGCTTATTTCCATGGAGATCAAGGGAATTTTCAAGGAGTGAATGGCTAGGAGGTGGAATTTCAAGATTTTCTTTCTCTGATAGCACAGTATCATCTTCACTATCACCACCCCCTCTCAGTCTATCCATTGCTATACGTTTGCTGGCATGCGGAATCGTCGGCCCATTCTCAGATAAGTTATTAGAGTTCTTTCTACAAACACAAGTGCTTGATGACTGCATAATTAAATTGATGGCATCACCAACTCCACACATGCGATTCCCAATAGTGGACATTAGATAGGTCACCTGAAAAATGAACGAACAAAACATCCATGAGAATTGATCAACTAAGGTTTTTTTGTCAATAATATCACCAACCATTACATTTTTTCTAATACTAATACCCCAATTAATTCATTTATATTTTTACATGAAATAAATTGAAATATTATTTGTCTAATAGAAAGAAACTTGAAAGTGTTGCTAGTGCATGAATTATTCCTGTATCCCACAAGTTGTCGAAAAATTAAATTCCTCTGCCTCAAATATCCTAAAACCTTTATTTTAAGTCACTTCTCATTCCATACCTATCACAATGGTTTTCTTATTCAGTAAGAGTAGTATTTAGGGTAGGCGGACCAACAGCTAAGGCCATTTAAACCATTAAGGATAGACAGGAAAGGATGAAGGGAAGAGAGAAACCTGACATCGGCATTAGCCTACTCTTAACAAAAGGTGCCGATGGGTCCACACCTTTGCCCCATCTAACAGATGGCGTACTCACTCAAAAATCCCTCCACAAAGCACCTCAAGTAGGGATTGAGATACCGCTTAAAAATGTTCAACGCCACTAGGATTTGAACCCGGGCCCTCTGGGTGATAGGCCAGTGCGATAGCACCATCTCAATCCCCTTTCTTATTCACTTAGCATTTTTGTAACCCCTTGGCTGACTGGAAAACTAAAGCTTGATCATCCACAAACGAAACTGATCAATTCCCCAGAAAATTTAATTCCTTTTTCCGGTTCTTTCCAATGTTACTTTTACTATACATGTTCAAAAGCATGGATGAATATGGACACACTGGTCTTACTCTTCTCCCTCACACCATTCACATTCAGATACTCCATCCACTACTCGCTCCTGAGTCGCCATTGATGGTCAGGTAATAAATGTATTTATGCTACCAAATTTACCCTATTAAACACCTCGAAATCTATAAAACGAACAAATACATCCTGATTATGCTACCAAATTTACCCAATTAAACACCTCGAAATCTATAAAATGAACAAATACATCCTGATTTTACTCTAAGTTTCTTTCCATTGGTGATCTCATCACAGCTATTGCTCACGCAGCTATTGGTGATTGCATCACAGCTAATGCATCACGACAAATACCTTTCCCATTCCTCAACCTTAACTGATCATCCCCTCAGTAATCATTTGCCTTCCTCTCCTTCCTTTTATTGATTACCCAAGGCAACACTTTTGCTGATTGTGGAATCAGACTTATTGTTGCTGGGGCTGCCTTTCCCTTTTTTGGGATGGAAACTAACATAGATCTAGCGAAATCTCACGATCGCATTCCTTCCTCATAAATACTACAGATTAACCCATAAAAACTCTTCCTATCACACTTTCCTTAAACCTTAACTAGTTCCACAGGAATATAAGCCATTCCTATGGCTTCATTTGATGTCAATTCCCTTGACCCCCTTTCTATCTCGCAATAAAGCCTGCCTGGTCCTAAACTATCCCAATCTACATCATTTTCCCTTTCTATGTCTACACTTGCTGCCCTTATGTCTTAACCATATAGATTTATTCCCTCCATCATTACTGAATCTTTCTTGATTCAATCAATTATTGTCCTGCCATATCTCTAATGATGTTCATTGAATTTCCCTTCTTATTTCCTGATAGATCATTGACCTCTATGTACAAAACACCCATTTTAATCTTCTTTTGTGAACTTTCATCCTTGCACTCTGTCCTCCAATATACCATACTTCTTTAACCAAATTAATTTGCACCCTTAGCTTATTCTCTTTGCACTCCCTTCTACATAATTCTGTAATTGTGTTCTTCCACTTAATTCTCTCCTCTATCTTCTTCATTGTCTCAGGTATAATTCATGGCTTCCCAGCCCTTTTCTTATTAACTTTTTTTATAGTTTAATTAACAATTTTGATTTGTTTCCATCCTTCTTCTAACCTACCTATCTCCTTGTCCTCACTCATAAATTTTCCACTGCCTCCTTGGATTTTTTCATTGCATACTTGTCAACGCCTCTACATTCCATTCAATCAACCGTATTCTCTGCTTCATCCTCTCGAATCAGACACTGCACTATATCAGTATTAAATTGTAATTTGAATTCACTTCCATTCCCAGGAAGGACAGTGGAACCTACTTGTTATAGCCTCTCTTTGCTAATCAATATCCTTACTACAAAATATGACTTGAATCTTAAGTCTCCTATACAGAAAAGGCAAACATCCGAGCAATCACAATTGTCTTATTGAAATTTCATTAGCAAAAAAAGGGAAATTCTAGCCTTGATTCTAGCCAGGACTTCGCAAATACTCCGATGATATTTTCACAATTCATAAAACATGAAAAAATTGTTTATTCACAAAACTATTTCCTGGGGCTCAGTTTTGGATGTGTATAAATTGGTATGCTAACTCCGAACTAAATTTGAGAGGACATCCGGTTTGTTGTATTGACATAAAATCACATTTACACCATTTAATGAATTATTCTTTTACACCTAGGATGAATCTGAAATAATATGATACCTGATGAGGAACACCTGGTAGTATTATAATGAGTATATTGGCACGAGGAATATCATGGTCAAAGACACACACCCATGTATGGTGCAGCATCACCAATTAAAATCTCTTCATCGTCCTGGAATTTATGAAGTTCCTAATTTGTATAATATATAGAAAGGCTTGACCCTCATCCAGTTAGAACCAGGGAAATAAGGAGCATAAGTTTCCAGTATGAAAATATACTTGCATAAGTTTTGCAATGAACCTTTCCACAAGCCACACAATCACATACTGGACAGCTAGAGTACTACTCCATGTCTCTACTGCATAGGGAATAAACATGTCCATATCTGGACTGCACTTCAACTGACATGAAACTGATGTTCATGATATAAGGGGGAAAGTGAGTCACAATGGTGTGAGACCACCAAAACTAATATCTAGTGATAGATTGGCCGACATCCCTGATTGCCCAACATAATAGCCTTTGAAATTTAAAAGTTCCATAGCATCTAACAGGCGCACTGCCAAAAATGGGTGCCTAATTTTATGATACTATTATTATTATTATTTTAGAATCACTTTGCAATTAGGCAATCTTCCTGGCAGAAACGGTCAAGTTTGATCAATGATAACTCTTACAACGAAAATTACATACATACACGCACTAGAAAAACAGATAAGAGACGAAATATTCTTACATAAAATGCCACTTTCTCATCACATACAAACAAACTTCCACATCACATACAAAATGCCGTCCACATCACATACAAACAATATTTTAATAACTACAATGAAGTGTATTACCCAGTGGCTTCTTTACAATTATACTTAAAAATTCTAAAATGGGATGGAAAGGGCTCAAACAAACCTCCAGGCAGCTGGTTCCAATCAATAATAGTTCTATTTAAAAAAGAGTATTTTTTCTTATTTGTTTTTTGCATCCTTATTTTTATTTTGAAACTATGGTCGTTTTTTCCCTCTAAGTTAGGCTTTTCTATCCCTTGCCATAAATCTTCCCACGCATTGTCCTTTTTAACAATTCTATACATCGCGCCTAACCTACTCCTTTTTCTTCTATTTTTCAAACTCTCCTGTTTCAGTATATCTAGCATTTCTGTGACACTATCTGTTTTTTTGTACCTTCCGAGTACATATCTTGCTACCTTCCTTTGAACTATGGCAATTGCTCTTACTTATATCAATGCCCATATTATTATTTGTAACCCAGTCACCAAGGCGATTGATGTCATTTTGTAGTATTACCCGGTCATTTACATGCTCTATCCGTCTGTATATAATGCAGTCATCAGCAAAGTCTTATTTGGGAATGTAAATTGTTTGGTAGATCGTTTACGTAAATAAGGAAGAGTAATGGCCCTAGAACACTGCCTTCTGGAACTCCTGCTAAACAGCTCGCCTCATTTGAAAATGTATCCCCTAATTTTACTTTTTGTTCTGCCTCTAAGAAAAATTTTTATCCATTGTTTTACTCTCAAATCCAATGGTAACAAATCTAACTTTAACAATAATTTATCGTGAGGCACTCGGTCAAAAGCTGCCGAAAAATCAACAATTACTGCATCCACATACTTTCCTTCATCTATTGTGTTGCCGATTTATTGGCCAAATCCCAAAAGCTGCGTTTCACACGAGTATCCCATTCTAAACCCATGTTGGTGTTTGAATAGCCATCTATCTATTGTCCACCATTCCAGAATGTAGTCAGAGATTCTTTTTTCCATTATTTTGCAAACAACTGAGGTTATGCTTCCTGGTCTATAATTGTTAGCAATGGTTTTATCCCCTTTCTTGAAAATTGGTACAATATTTGAATTTTTCCAATCATTGGGCAAGGCATCATTATTTAAAGTTACTTTGAATAGATGACTCAGGTACAAAGCTATTGCAGTATCACCCCGTTTTAGAATGTAAATTTATATATTACCCGGTCCAAATGACTTATTTTTCCTCATCCTCCTTATTTTTTTTACAAAATACGAGTCCTCCACGATAATACCGTTTGTTGAGGGAAGCGAGCTCTTTTGTGCTGTTCCCCTGATGAAGTTCTCTGTCGTTTCTGAGCTATTTAGGCAAGCCTTATTTTCCTTTTTGTTTTCTATTCCCTGAACAACATCCGTAAAGCAGGAGTTGAACATATCAGCTATTTCTACAGTGTCAGTTACAATGCCATTTTCCTTAGTTTTTAATATATTCACAGGTACCCTGTTGTCTTTCCTCGTTCTCATGTATCTATAGAATTTCATTGCATTGTCTTTCAGAATTGCATGTATAAGAAATTTTTCCTTTGCCTTCTTCTTTTCCCTATTTAGGTTCCGGACCAAGGTCCAGTAATGGTGTGACATTTCTTTACTTTCATTCTTTAATCTGTGTGCCTTTCTTACCGCTCTCTTGAGTTTTTTCATGGTTTTGTTGTGGTACCACAGATCTGTGTTCTGTTTCAAATTTTTTATGGGAACATACTTCATTTGCCCTTCAAGAATTATTTCTTTGAATGTTTCCCACATTTTCTCCATGGTAGCTGTACTACCTGCACATCCAGGAAACTTGCCCCTTAAAAATTCCTGAAACCCTTCCTTATCTGCCCGGGTATATTGCCAAATTTTCTTTTCATCCCCATAACCTCCTTTTGTTGATCTATACCAGTCTATTTGAACACACACTGCTGCGTGATCACTTATTCCCGGAAAGACATCTATACTAATGATAAGGTTTAGAGGTCTAAGTAGAAAAACATGGAGCGTACTACCTTGATCAAAAAGTTCCCGGAATAACCACCGTGTGGCGCTCCCATCGTTCCGATTTGAGTTCTGTTTTTTTGTTAAATTGGTACATCTGTTGTTGATATTCCCTTTAAATCTTAGTGTCATAACTTGACATTTGCAAAAGTTACGTAGCCAAGAGTACATCTATCTCTGTGTGTGTTGGCGATTTTTTACAATTTCAGAAATGGATTTAAATTTGCAACAAAGAACTTGTATTAAATTTTGCGTAAAAAACGGATTTAGTGGCGCACGGACGTTGGAAATGTTGGAAAAGTGTTTCGGCAACGATTCTCTAAAAAAAACGGTCGTTTACCAGTGGCACGAGCGGTTCAGAAGTGGTCGTGAGTCAATCGAAGATGATGAACGCAGTGGCAGACCATCGACATCGAAAGTCGGTGAAAAAATTGATAAAGTAAAAGAAATGTTGGTCAATAACCGCAAATTAACCATCAGAGAAATAGCGGAGGACTTGAACATTGCCTATGGATCCGCCCAAGACATTGTGGTTAATGATTTGGGTTTCCGTCGTGTAGCAGCAAAGTTGGTGCCAAAAGACCTCAATTTCATGCAAAAAAGAGACCGTGTTGACGTCGCAAAAGACATGATTTGCGAGGCTGAATCTGATCCCACATTCATCAAAAGGATCATTACTGGAGACGAGACGTGGGTTTATGAGTACGACACGCAATCCAGACATCAGGCAAGTGAATGGCGTTCACCAAATGAGCCGAGACCAAAAAAACCACGTCGTTTTCAGTCAAAAAAGAAGGCAATGCTGACGGTTTTCATGGATTACAACGGTGTAGTGCATCATGAATTTTTGCCAGAAGGCCAGACAGTAAACAAAGAGTATTATTTGGGCGTTATGAGACGTTTGCGTGAAGCAATTCGCCGAAAGAGACCAGAAATGTGGGCAGAAAACTCGTGGATTTTGCACCATGATAACGCACCGTCGCACAGTGCTATCATTATTCGTAATTTTTTGACGAAAAATGCAACAAATACCATCCAACAGCCACCGAATTCACCTGATTTGGCTCCCTGTGACTTCTTTCTGTTCAATTGAGTTAAAAAACCATTACGGGGAACGCGTTTTAGCAGCCGAGAGGAAGTAATGGAAAAATCGCAGGAAGCACTGATGGACATACCGAAAACCGACCGTAACTTTTGCAAATGTCAAGTTATGACACTAAGATTTAAAGGGAATATCAACAACAGATGTACCAATTTAACAAAAAAACAGAACTCAAATCGGAACGATGGGAGCGCCACACGGTGGTTATTCCGGGAACTTTTTGATCAAGGTAGTATTCTCTCCCCTAGTGGGCTTATTTACTACCTGCGTAAACCCTTCTTCGTTAATAAGGCGATTTACCAGATCTTGTGTCTGCCCACCCCCTGCTGTTTTGCCCCCCCACCCTATTTCTGGAAGGTTTAAATCCCCGGCTATGATGATGTTATCTTGGAATTTCAGAACAATAGCAAGGATCTCCAACGAGTGCATACCTTCACTTGGCCTTCTATACAGAGTAATTATTTTTAACCATTTGCTACTTCCTGCTTCACGTATCCTTACACACATCATCTCACAGTTACTTTGTTGCCAATCTAAAAAGCTTATATGTTGCTACAAACACAAATGAATACCTTGATCCCTTCAATAGACATTACAATTTAACAGAAAAATTTCGACCTGTGTAATGCTATCGTTAAGCCAAGATTCTGTGCCAATTATGATGTTGGGATTACACGAATCTATTACAGTCTCAAATTCCATAGATTTGTTGAGGATACTTCTACAGTTCACCTGGAGGATATTTAAGCCCTAACCTTCAATTTTACCATCTATACCGTGCAAACCCTCGGGTCTGCTTGTAGAGCCACTGGGCAACACTCTGCTCGCTACACATCCTGTCGTTCCTTGCCATTCCCTGTCTTCCTGCTCGTCGAGTGTCCTCCGCTCTCCGCTCCCAGTCCCTGCTTCAGTTCTTCTTCGTCTGACAGACTTCTGTGAACTCTCCCCATTTTATGAGGCTGTCGCACAGAAAGTGATTTTGCCTCTGTGGTGGCTGTTGATTTTCACTTCCAAACCACCTCGGTTGACCCCTATAAGTTTCCCTGCTTCTTGTATGTGTTCATTAAATTGCCTAGTAGTCTTCCGTGCTTATGGGAGCCCCTTCTGTTAAGATGGACACCATCTATCCCCAAATCACCATCATCAATCCATCAGTTTGTATCAACAAAGAATAAACCTAGTCTTTGACACACCCAGTCAATTTCCTAGTTAATATAGTCGATTTTGTGGTCCCAAATATCTTTTCTTATAATCCCACTAATCACTATGTTTGCCTTTTTAAACTTCTTCTTTGCTGCCATAGCTATATCCCACACCAATCCAACTACATGGTCACCTGTTTTAGCCTCTCGGACATCATTTGTGCCAACGTGTAGGATCACCACTTCCTCTTCCCGCTCACCCTCCATCTCCTCAATTTTGTGTTGCAGTTGCTCCCTTCTTAACCCTGGGAAGCAATTTACCGTTGCCCCACCTTCCTCGCAAACTTCTCCGCTGAATCTTATGATAGAATCCCCCATGATTCTAATCTTTGTTTTATTCTTCTTTGATTCAAACATTCCTTGTGGATGCGATTGACCTTCCCTAACTGAATTTCCTTCTCTTGTGCTGCCTCCTCCACACAAATCAGCACTGCGGCGTTTATCTGGTGGTCTCGTTTCCGTACGTCTCTTACATCTCCTGTCTCTAACAGCCTCGAAACTTTCACATTTGTTATCTAGTTGACATTTTAATATCTCGTTTTCATCCTTCAGGGCTGCAATTAATTCCTTAGCCATTTGCAGTTCACTCCTTAGCTTTTCTATTGCGGAGTCTTTCTTGCCTAGTTCATTTTAAACACTCTTTTCACGTTGTTCACACTTCCACCCTTCTTGAATACACTCCTTCAAGGTCTTCTTACTGCACTTGAAGTGTAACCAACATCCACAATCCGTGCATTGGGCACCGTTTTTTAAGTTGCTTTTACAGACCTCGCCCTTGAATCACCACTTGACTCTCCGGAATGACCTCCCCAGGCATTTTGGTCAAACTTTCACTTCCTCGGAGCAATGATAAAACACGTCCACCCTCGCTGACCACGTGCAAGCGAGTGGCTCATACTATTCATAACACAATCAAACAGTCCTTCTTAATCAGCACGCTACTTCAATTTCATTTTGTGCATACTGGAGATTAGCAACTGCTTATGTCAGTACCGTTTTGAGCAAAATAAAATAGCTTTGCTGTTCATTTACTCAAACGCATTTCTTGCAGGCTTTTCAAGTCTCAGACCACTAGGGTCAGTTTGTACTGATGATGCCATGATACAGTTCTAAGCAATACAAAGCAAAAGAACACACACCCAAAGTTAAACTTAAAGGCACAGCTTCTGAGAGTAATGCCTACAGGACTAATGAGATTTAGCTCGATGCTAACCACATAAATTTAACCTAATAACCTTGCAGCCCAATAAAAGGTTCTTAAAATTTCAATTTTTTAGCGAGTGAGTCGGTCAAAAGAGTGGCATGCAAATGTCACCAAATAAATACAGCATAATTTCTTTAAAATGCTGGATGCAGGATGTTAGGTTTATTTAGTAAGAGACGGTTTTGAAGGTGATTCATGTAAATGAGTTTACAGTTCAAAATAAAATACGATATAATTTTTTTCCCATTGTAAAAATCTCGAGATTCTTTGAAAAATAAGGTCAACAAAACTTACATTTTCAGGCCAATGTTTTAGTTCTCCGGGATTCAGAATCGCCTGTTGATTTTGTCCATTTCCCGAGTCACTACTCTGACTGGATTCACCTTTAGTAAGAGTTTCTGCACTTTCTTTTCGGAGAAGGTCAGCTAGCCACTGGTATGGCTCTTGCAATGATTCAACGAATTCAGAATATGCATTCCTTCCCAGTGTTGGAAGTAAATCCAGGAGGTGGCGCGCACGGTTTCGTCTCCCTAACTACATTAAAAAGAAAATGTTCGCAATAAATACACTACACCAAGTGCAGAGACAACTAGGTACATATATACCACGACCATCTGCGTCCTGAAAGTAATTTATAGGGCAGGATATTTTAGTAAACATGTACAGATTAGTGAATCGTCCATGTAAAATTCACATAGTTTTTTATCCTCACAGCACCATTCTTTGTGCTAAGGATAAAGAAAAAATTTGCCAGTCGATTTAACGGTAGAAATAATTCGAATTTGGCGCGTCAGTAATGAATCATACCTTGGAAAATATATATTCCTTGTGCTCTTCGAATAAAATTTGACGGGTCAAAAGGTGATCCAAAACATAATCCACGTGCAAATCAGTCAATATCGCTCTTCGGTGTCGACGGAGAGCTTCTCTTTGCCAGTCTTCCATTTGTTCTCTTAATCACTGTAACAAGCATTGGACAAATAATTAAAACAGGCGCTTAAAAAAAATCCCATCGCAGCATACTTAATTCGCAAGACTGAGTAAAACGAGCTTAATTTAGATTTATAAAAATATATAGAAGAGCACTTAATTTAAGAAACTATTCCGGGAAATCTATGGTGTGCAATTCAAAAGATCGGAAAATGAAGTGTAAGGAAAGGTAACCTGACATTTGGCTATAATCCACCCTATCATAAAATAGAAACCATGAACTTTTCGCCAAAAGTATCTCGAAAGAGTAATCAGTGCATAATATAGCAAAAATTAATCTAAACATGCTAATAACTACAGTCTTGTACTTGAAGGTTAACGACCTGATGGGAGTCCTTGAGAGCTTGTCATACACACACAGTGAATCAACAAAATTAAATTGATTTAACTCACCTTAAGGAAAAAAACAATCTAGTTACAAATTCGACATTAGAACGAAAACGATATACAAAATTTCACAACAATAACAACGGACGAATGGCCTTCAATTCATAACAGATTCACGATCACAACAAACGAACCAGTATGCGCTCGAACTTGTCGAACGGAGCTAGATTAAGCTGTACCAGTTTTTAGACGGTGGCGCCACCACGCAGAGCATAGTCAGTAAGGGAGGCAAATTGAAATCCATAAGGGATATCGTAAATGAGTTTTTGTAAACTTAATAACTTTATGTGTCAATTGAAAACAATTTGGTAGATGTATTTGTTGAATTAAACGCAGTACAGCTTTGAGCATATTGCTGGAAAATATACATCGTAAATGCGTTAGGAAGTAAGGCGACCACTCACCAAATTTAGGATACGATTATTTAAAGCTTATTGATCGAATCACCTTTCAGTAGCTATGTACAGAATGACCATACTTTAGTGATGATGAACTCTTTTTCTGTGAATCAAAATTACTTAAAATACATTTTTTCCCTATTAACGTTTAACACTAGCATTTTACCCTGGAATTGGAAAACAGGGAATTTTAATTGTTGAAATAGTGCTTTTCGGAATATTTAAATATTTTTTCACTTGCACCGCACTTAGATTTACAGGCTCCCATATTTCTCCACTTATCATTATCGCTCTCCTTTGAACTATCACCTAAGAAAACATGCAGAAATATAAAATGATATCAATGAAAGAAAGAAAACACATTATTACTTGTGTTGTAAAATATATAAACATGCATGAATGCATATTATAATATGCATTTATCATTTGATGCACAGAGCCTACCATTTTGATAACATTTTTACATAAAGAACAATTTTACAAAACTGCTAAAATCGCAGCTACCTTCTCTCATTCCTCAAGAACAAACAACTGTTTTGTGAATAAAATAATAAGTTATAGTTCACAAAAATACAGCTTAAAATAAATTCAAAATACTTTGACATACCAATTAGTAGAGAAATCAGTCATGCATGAATCCCCAAACAGTAGGATCCATTGAAGTAAAGATTTGATTTCATGAAAAATAACCCACTGCATCTAAAACATTCCCTCAGGATGAAGACTGTGATACCTGAGAAACTTTGAAAGAGTTGAGCGCATAAATTAACTAATGTAGTGACACACTAATGGAGTTTCCATTTCAAATTCAAAATTCAGAGAGAATGCACATTTCATTTGTACTTCACGCTCTTTTCCACCAAGCACACTTGATACCCAGAGGTAATCCCAATGTTGAGGTCTCAAACTTTTCCAGAAATAGAAGCAAAGCTATATTTTCAGTAATTTTGGCATGATTTTAAAGCTGAAACATTATTTTTCTACATAATCTATTTTGGTCAATACATTTTTGCTGACTTAGAGGCAGTTTTTGTACACCCATGTCATATCAGCTCACTGCCATCTTGTTGTAGAAGTTTTGAACTCCCCAGGATGTCTCAGAACATCCTCAGCTTCATGCCACAGGTGCAAAAAAATATGCTCTATAGTTTTCAACAGTTTTTAACAGCCTTAATTAACAACCCTATCATCAATTCCTCCCTTCCAGTGAAAGCTACTTTGCATCATACAAGTCTTCTTTCTTGGTGCTAAGCTATGGTAAGCTGTATTTCTAAAAATATGCTCACATTTTCCCTTCAAACTTCCTGATAGATCTTTCACCTCTGTGTACAGCACAACATTTTCACCCTTCCCTTTAAACTCTGTGTTCTTCCACGGCATCCTAAAGCTTCTTTTGCCCTATTAATTACCCCTTTCCTAATTTTCTTTGTACTTACTTCAACCTAATTATGAGCTTACATTACCACTCCATTTCATTATTTCATCAATCTATATCAGAAGACTTTATGAATTAAGTTCCTACTTCTATGCACTACTACCACATTTGAATCAACCATAACTATCAATTTTTTTCTCTCAGGGATGCCCGAAATTATTTCCTCTTTCTGATCATATACCCTATTGCTTCCTCCCTTTGATTGCGGAGGGGTGCGTAGCCTTGCACAATAACCAACTCCGTTGGTTAAGATTTTACTACTACTGAAAATACTTATTCTATCACTCACATGCACTATACTCGCAAAGCTTTTTTCTATGTCTTGGTTCAATAATACTGGTTAATCTTCCCATTCAATGTGTAATATTCTACAACTATCACTCCAGTAATCCCCACTACCCTGCCTTCTAACATCACACAGGTGTAAAACTGTTTCTCTTTAAATCTCCTGCCCTCTTCCTATTATCTTATTCCCTTGTCCCATAACTTTAATTCAGTATTTTGATTCTGCCCTTTTCCTGTATGTCTTCTACAATGTTGTGACTGGCAATTCAGCATTCAAGGATCCCATGTGATAGCACATTCCAAAACTTTTCTCTTCTCCCACTGCTGGGCATGAAACATGGCCCTTTAGGCCAAGTACATTAGTTTATAGGAATCATCCTCATAAATGTGCCCATCATAAAGTCCTATGATAAACAATGGAGATGGTTTCTGTTGCCTTTCTCAGCAGTGTTTTTATTGTGACACTTTAATCAATTGACCACACAACTGCCGTTAGAAGTATTTGCGGCCACCTCACTAAGGAGAAGATTCTGCACAGACAACCTTTCTTCCACCTCTCACACTTTAACCTAACAGGCATGGATGACTCAATCAGGAGCAATATAGCTCCCACTAGCTAAGGTCTATGGGTCATGGGAATACACAAGCCCTTCTACGAGTTCATGGTTATAGGCCATGGGAAGGGAATCAAGTACATTATTAATGATAATAATGGTGGTTACTTTAAATGGAAAGCTTATAAAGAGAAGGCTGAAGTGTATACCAATGGTAGACTAGATAGAGAAGCATTGAACATTAGGTTGAAACATTAGTTTTTTGAGCAACCCTGGAATGGTTTACTTAATTCCTGTCAACTTTTTTAACTTGATGTGTTTCTTTTATTGTGTAAAAATTAGAGGATATCATATTGCTTCACTAAATTCAATGAAATATACCAATCTATTTCTTAGAGTAATTATGGCAAAAAATACCTAAGGTTATCATATTTTGAATGTTATGCTTCAGAAGTCAAAATAATTCTATCTTCATAATATGAAATATGTAGAAAGATTTATGCAACAAATATTAACTTTACCTTTCCCCTGAGATGGAATTGTATAAATGACATTTGCATATGTTCTTCTTTTAGCTGGCTATTATCATTTGCTCTGGATTTTCCATTTTCATACTAATTCTAGTCATACAGTCTCGTCGCCAGTTCAGTCATTTGTTTCCTAATAAAATTATGCATTCAAGAAATACACAGCTCTATGGAAGCTGGGGGTGCACCACCTGGAATTGAACCCAGCCCTTCCCAAATCAGCAACCCAGTTCTTTTAAACTTGACTAGCACTCATCTGAGAAAATACCAATATTAATTTACAGATGACTGCATTATTCTAACTTATCAATTTATAAGTGAAAATTGATACGTGACATGAAATCGATTTGGTAAATGAAATTGAAAAGTCTCTTACAGTTTAGAATGTGAATACAATAACACATTTTCAATACTAGTATTTTATTAAGCCACTAACATATTTACACATTCATATGTGATGTACAAACAATTTCCACCTTCTTACATAGTATCATAGGAGTGTGGATTATCCACTTTATACAGAGAAGTTTACATTTCAGCAGGTGTACAATTTTAATCAAGGTCAACAATTTAAAAAATATACTCAAATTACATGCATTAAACAGATCTATCTGAATATTAAACTAATAATATTTCATACTACACTTTCATTATAAACACACAGCAGGAATGTACAAAAATGTTTCAAAACTTTGGCTTTCTTATTGCGATAGTACCTATATTTAACACAATATAACTACATACAACAATTATTGAAGGAGAATTTAAAAATATAAGTGGCATAAGTATAATTAATTTTGGTATACTCAAGTCCTTGTACATTGCTTAAGTACGAGAGCTTGAAGAAAATTAATTAACAATAAAATATTATTGCTGTAAGGAAATAAAATCCAGGCAATTTAAATGTATATTTGGTTAATTCTTATTGAATAATTTCACAATATGTACAATTTCACATAAATCTTCCTTCACTATATGATTTGATAAATAATCAAAATATCAATGGTTTCAACAGGTCTGATCTCATTTGGTACTGCTTTTTTAACCAATACAAGTTGGCAATATATTCTATTAACCAAACTAAACTCTGCCTCAACTACAGGGCTTGTTTGTACTAACAGGGCTGTTTCTAAGGTCATTTATGGGTGCAGTAATAGAAAGAGGGGAAATTTTTGGTAGATTCCTATTAAGAATAATTTTTTAGTCATTAAAACCTCTGGAAAAACAATTTCTTCAGGCAGAAATATTCACCATGGAGAGAAGTGATGACTTTAAGAGCCGAATCCCTCAAAGGAGACATCAATTTTGAAGAATTTATTAATCCAACACATACTTTAAAGAATACAATTAATAAAATATGTATTTTTTCCTGATTTTTTTTGCAAGTGAGCAATATTTGTCAGAAGGGAAAATACTTATACAAACCCTGCCAAAAGGATAACCATGCACCACTCAGCTTACCCTTACATGGCATAATTTTAAAAAAATATCCCTCCAACTATTTTACCTTCTAGCACAAATTCTGGTCTGTAAATATCTCTCCTTTATTTTTCCAATGAAAAAACATTCAACTTATTCAGTTGAAGAAGTCTTTAGATCATTGATAACTCACGATGTGTAGTGATGCCTAGTAGAATTAGGTAAGCATCTTTGCTAATAGAAAAAAACGAATTCCTTTGAATCTGTTCAATTCTTTAAACAGGACCAATGCATTGCAAATTATGACTCCCGAAATAGGTCTTTTCCTTGGAGAACAGATACATAAAAATAGAATTGAAATTAATTCCACTCATTTTTTTTCAAAAATATTTTATCAATGAGTAATATGCATTGTGAGATTTAAATGAGAGATGTCAGGGATTTATTTAACATTGTTATGTAATATTTTTTAAAGGTTTTACATGACAGTTAGTACAGTTAAAATAAGATTGCTTATGTAATATTAAAGTATTAATTTGAATGAAATACAGAGCCATATTATTTAAACATCATGAAATCCTTGTGAAGACTTTCGAAGAATGGAGTTGATGACAATATTTCTGTTAGAGATTTAACCTACATATAGTTTTATAATACAGGAGTTTCACTGACTTTTTAGTTGACTTCTCCAATTGAAGAAGCCAACTGGAGCACCAGTACCACTGCTGTGTTAAAATAACATTATGTGCGGATGAAATACCGAACGAAAATGGTTTCACTGAGTAATCCTATTCAAGCATATTTCAGTTTTCTAAATAAAAGCATAATGGATATTTTTGTCATATTTCTGGGAGAAATCGGGAGGATATTTCACCATGGCCTGATTAGGTATTTATATATTCAAGTATTTGAATCTGGGTATGGGTTTTACCAAATTTATATCTACTTGACCCATATTGCACATATGTTTAGCTGACAAATAATTTACAAAGAGTCAAGTGAAGCTTATTTTTATAAACCATTTTAAAGCATAATAACATAGGTATGTGACTAATGTGAATGACTTCTTTAAAAATCTCACAGTTTATATCTGTACAAATCCCTCACAAAAAAGTAAGCATATGGTCACGAATGACTAGCTGAATTCTTATACACAAAAGAAAAATACAACTTCCTGAAACGGAATTGAATCGATAACAGTGGACAAGATATTACAAGTATTCAAAATAAAATATATGAGTAAATAACAAACATAGAATAAAGAGCACAGTGAGCTTAGTAGCTATCCACAAGTCTTGAAGAAATCTAAAGCAAAGATACAGAGTTAAGGGAAAGGTTTGTATTTCAATGACTCAGGATTCAATATTTCAAACATTGGTGTCAATGACTCAGTAGTGTCAGTAGGAAATTCTGATGTTATAATTATGATACATAAGCAGACCAATTTAAGTAGTTGGCTGCCCTTTGTATGCGTTTGGTGTGACTCATTCAGAAGTCACTCACACTGAATGTGTCAAGGGTATTACACCTATAAGGCTCTTTCCAGGGTTCCAGTCAGTCCCAGGTAAGGATGACAATTTGACAGAGTTCAAAAATGCTCATGACCTTTATGCAACTAATATTTTCCTAGTTGCATGCAGAGGCACTTCATTTAAAAAAGTTAATTCAAATTATTGTTTTCAAAATGTATTCCATTTTGTTGGTCCCTTACTTGAGATCTTAATCTTTGCTTTCATTTAATATTCTTAACCTTTGCATTCACACACTGGAATATGCATGAGCATGGTCTTTATCTGGTCCCAGGAAAGTATTTGGATTAAAATTAACATGATTTAAATTGTCTCTAATACTTTGCTTTGATTTCTTTTACTGAAACAATTTTTTCGTGTCATGCTCAAAGTTGCTCTGAAAAAACCTGAGAAAATCTGTGTATATCATGTGACTTAGAAAATAATCTGGCCATAAAATATTATGGTAAAATAGAACATTTTAACAATTTGACAAGCTATCTGCATGCATGTGACTTACAAAATATATTTGTAACATTGTAAGCATGAAATTATAAAGGCATATTACTTCACGCATCTCACCCCTCATTAGTAATTAGAAAAAGAATATGCATGTGATTCCAGGACATGTCTAGAAAAATCACAAACTTCAACAAGTGAAAAACTGAAATAATTCATATAATTATTAATTCATTATATTGATGATACAATCAAAAAGGATTTTGCCCTAAATTATTACAATGGCATTCAAATGCACTGATCCTGGTTACAAAGTAGCTGTTAAATCTATTAAAATCTTATAACTCATTTAAATCATCAATCGTATGCATGGAAAAAGACAAGCCAATCAAAAAGGCCTTATTCTCCTCCGCAGAAAAGAATTCTGCATGAGGAGTTAAGGCACTTGCTTAAGGTTCCAATTTACTCCATGGTAAATCCTTTTTCCATGCTATAAATAACCCTCTCCAATCATACATCATTTTCTTTTTGGAATGAGACTGTTTGGCAACACAAAAACAACATATCACTTTGCAAGAAATGATGGAAAAGTACTACACATTCATTGGTATGACCAATCTCTTCACAACAGTGAACTGAGAAGGTGCACAAATGCAGTTCATCATCAACTCACCAATTTAGAAATACAGTCAAAAAATCTCCTCTGTAAATTTGTCATCATTTGAAGTGATCTTTCAATCTAAAGCCCTAAAGACCACTGTGATTGAGAGCAGCATTGCCAATCATGTGACTGCATTTGATACAGCCTTTATCTGTCAAAATCTGGATATAATTATTCACTATGAATGGTTATTTGACTAATTTTGAGTATTCAAACTTTACTCTCTGGTCCACTTGCAACATGTCGAAATGACTCCCTTATCCGAGCCAAATGATAAGCCACCTGATGGGCATAACTGCGCTTGTACCAGTCTGGAGTGCGACCCCTGGAGAATACATAAAAAAACAATGAAATAAATATATATATATATATATTTATGTATAGTATATGAAGTTAGCACTAGCGAATAAAGACAAAAAAACCTAAACTCATAAAAGAAAAGAAACAGGGAAGAGAAGGAAAGAACTCCTTCCTTCTCTTCCTTGAGAAAGGTGGCTTGTACTTCCAAAAATTTTTAAATGTTTTTCTATTCTTTTTTGTGTGCTTCTGTCTTTTTGTCTTTGTTTGTAAGCGCCAACTTCACATACATTATAATTCACATCCATGAGACTTTCACATAAGTTTTATGCATATATATATATATATATATATATATATATATATATATATGCATATATATACATATATATAAAAATAAATAACATATATAATATATTATATATTTAACATACATATATATAACATATAATATATATACATATATATAACATATATATATATATATAACATATAATATATATATATATATATATATATATATATATATATATATATATATATATATATATATATATATATATATATATATATATATAATGTATATATATATATATTTATTTATTTATTTATATTTATATTTTTTATGTATATATTATATGCACATATATATATTTGTTTACATACATGCACACATACACATTCAATATCCAGAACCTTCACTGTGTGTACATGATGATGCCCAAGTATTGAAATGCATTGTAAATCAAATAACAATAAATGGACAGTGATATCTGATATGCTATCATCACACAACCCTTTCGTGGCCAATGATTGACACCAAAAGATGTAATTCTCTTTTCCTCACAGCTAAATTTTAACCTTATTATCCCTCGACCCTCCCTCCCCCCCTCAGAAGGTATACATACTGAGTTCGGTTCTATGAGGACCACCTGATGATGACATTCAATGTCATAACCTGGGTAATGTTTTTAAAGAAATTGAGTGGAATTACAATGTCCATAATTTCATTTAAATATGTTAGCCCAGTCTATTGATAATAATGTAGAAATGCTGATACAAATTGTTTTAATTATGAAAGTGAGCGTTGGATTAACTCATGAGAAATATATATAACAACAATAATAAAAAAATGAATGCATGCTGAATGACTAGTATTAAAGCACTTCTCTTAGTAGGTGAATAGAGTTTTGTTTAAGTCTTTAAGCATATACCCTAGGAAATGTGAAAAAGGAGAGGAAAATAATTAGATACATTCTAAGTGAAGTAAATTATTTACTCACCAAGGATTGCAATGAAAGTGATAGAAACTGAATAAAAGAAGTGAGGAGTGATAGGAAAACAAGAGTTCAAGGAACAATATAAGAAAGACTAATAGAGAACAGAATGGCTCTGAGGACTGCTACAAAACAAATCTAGGATTAATAACCTATGAAGATACTCAATATTAGTTATATTGGAATACACAACACTGTTAAAATAATTGGCTCCATTTGGCCCTTTTGGGGATCTGCCTCCTCTGGCCATAGCAAGAGATATCAGGGCAGGTCAGTCAGTATATTGTGCAGAGTAAAGACTAGGCTAAGGTTAACGAAGATAGGGGAGCATTTCAATAGGTTATGCATACTGAGTGTGCACAGAAAAACTATAATGAAGGAAGTTGAGAAGGAAGTACTGCAAATATTTCGGCAAATCCAAGAAAAATTCTTTATTATAGGCTTTTTTGATATCATGTTCTTTGCGATTTTATAAATTATACTTACTAGTTAACTCGATAAAAGTTATTCCATTATTTACATTTTTTATTTGATTTCCTAGTATTCAAATGACAGAGGATTTTGACATATTTTTCTTAGCGTTTGCAATCAAAAGGAAGTAATTTAAAACAAACATTGCAGGGATGTTTCATTCTGAATCTGCTGAACATTGTCCTACAGAATGCTTACAGGTGGGTGTCTGGCCCCCCACCCATATGCTCACATTAATCCTGGTGACACCCATGGCGCTATGAGGAAATTTGAGAAGTTCAGGAATTCTAGATTCAGCCTACTCTTAAATGAAGGTGCCAAAGGTCCCTAGTTTAGTCCAATTGGATGGACAGAGCAATGAGCCTGAAATATTTTCAAACTCCATATGAGTATGGATTGAAATGATATGAAAGATCAGTCAGCTGTGGGGGTTAACCAGAAACCACAAGTGGGAACCCAGCACACTAGTAATCAATGGAATGAATTAACTTGATGATATGAATAGTTAATAATTATGGATAATAATGATCAAACAATTTTTTCACAGAATAATTCCATCCATCTAAAACGACAAGACCACAGATAGAATTCTTCAGAATTAAGTTTCACATATTTCATGAACTGCAGCATGAAAAATATTAATACCACCATTTTATGACCTCAATCTCTTTCATATGTATGATTTATATTTTTACAGGCTTCACTTACGTTTTGGCGTCAAATGAACCCATTCATATAATAGAAAATACAAAACAACTTACTTGGCATCCACTCTTGAAAGATGAATGATTCTAGACCTGCCAGATCCACAGGGAGTTACAAGGTAGCGAGAGGCAAGCACCACACCCCTCACACTGCCTGCTAATGGTGGAGCAGCTGGGTGCTCAACTGATGCTTCTACCATGGCACAGCCTCCCCTCTCCAAGTCTGTTCTCCAACCCCTTCAAAAACAAAGAAACAGCTTTTCATTAGGACTTAACAGGAAACACAAAGCCATGAAAACATAATATAAATGTACCAAATTCATTTTAGACAATCCCTGAAAATAAGATTTTTGAAAGATTTACATCCTTTTATGAGCGCTTCACTACAAGTTGAAATATGCCATTATACAGTCTTCCCTCAGCTCTCACTGATGTCATGGTTTCTATCATTTTCAATTTTATCCCACAAGTGATGCAGCACATTTCCTTGTTATCTTCAAACCATGCCAAGATGTTATTGAGGAAATATGAAGAAGCAAAAGTTGTACATGAAAGACAACAAGCTGAACAGTTAATTTAATTGTGGAATAAACTTTAAAGTTAGACTCCTGGTAGTAGTAGTAGTTTTGAGGGGAGGCGACCGACAGCTAAGGTCATTTGCGCCATAGGGGATGGAAAGGAAAGGATGAAGGGTGGAGAGAAACCCGGCGTCGGCATTAGCCTACTCTTTACGAAAGGCGCCAAGGGGTCCGCAGTTTAACGTCCCATCCGACGGACGGCGTACTCACTCAAAGTGCCCTCCACAAAGCACCTCAAGTAGGGATCGAGATACCACTGAAAAATATTCAACACCGCCGGGATTTGAACCCGCGCCCTCAGGGTGGGAAGCCAGTACGTTAGCCCCCGCACCATCTCGATCCCCTTAGACTCCTGATAACACTTGTTGTCTACATTATTGTCTACTAGTGACTGCTGTTTGCAGGAAACTATTATGTCATCTATGTATAACAAATTATATAGGTTTGAGACCGCTGTGAAATGCTCATTATTTGATGATAAAAAACCACAAACACAGTAATCAACCCAAAGGTCGGTTTGGTAGGTGATGATAGAGTTCACCCAGTACTAAGCCCGACGGCATGTGAAATTCACACATCAGGGGGGCCAGTTCCTTCCCTGTGCCGGTTATGGTTTCCCAGGAAGATCTGGTACCCGAAAAATCATAGAGCTTGGTGGAGCTGTAGGTGCCCAGAGTGCCTTGCCCGGGAATCAAACCCGGACCCCTCCGGTCAGCAGTCCAATGCTCTACCCACTGGACTACCGTGACCCACATTTGATGATATATAAATAGACTATTTGCAGAAAGACTAAGAAACAATCCTTTGCCCATATCACTCATCTAGGCACATAATGCATGGGAAATAAAAAAAGGGGGAGGCCACGGGGAAAGGGAGGATCAACTAGCTTACCAAAGTGAAGGAAAATTACAAAAAAAATGACTTGCAGAACATATGTTACATTAAATGCTACTGATTAAGAGTAATAATCAAATTTACCCACACTAATTATTCTTTAATGAGCATATATTTCATTTAAATGTAAGAATAAAAACATTCATGCATTAGGACTCTACTGTAAAAATTAGCTAATAACATGGGTCCAAACCATAACTATGCAAATGAAAGTAAATTGTCAACAAGAAGTGCTGGCACGTATGAGTGCTTTGCCAATTCATGTACCAATGAACCTTCTGAATCTTTATTGAGGCTTACCTTAAAACACAGTAATCCCTCGGAGGGAGAGGAGCTATGCTTGCACGGACATACTGGAATAATTCCGCATCTAACCTCCCTTCTTCATCCTCAACTTCCATCCCTTTGTTGCTGATTTTGAGTCTTCTACATTTTAGTAATGCTGGGTCCCATAAATGCCTTTCTGAAAGCAGCCTATAAACAAGAAAAGAAAACATAAACCGTCATTAGGTTTGCAGAACTGAATTTCAACTTCTCATACTCACTCACTCTGGGGAAAATTGGGCAAAGAATGAAATATAAATGCATAATTTCTCAAATTCAAACTATTTAATTCATCAGATTCAAAAAATGTTTAGGTAAATAAACACCTAAAAATAGATGCATCATTTACAAATGAATGAGGAAAAAAGTCTCACTACTATCAAAGTATATTCATATTTGGTAGCTTGTAGTGTTGACAGGCATAATCATTCAGCCTTATATTAAACAAAGAAAATATGTGTTCCATGTAAATGTAACATCCTGAAACTTATCATGGCATAATATTGGTCACATCGTGCATTGCACTTTATATACCTTCATAGAGTAACAAATTATTTCCACCCGGGTAACTTATAATGAGCACATGTAAATATTCTTCCAATGTATTTTTCGAGAAAATGGTTTAATACTAAGGAAACAACAATGATAAATATGAGCCAAAGTATACAGACTTTAACATGAATGTAATCTTAAATTTTTAACCATCTCTTCTCAAATTCAGTCAACAAATAGTTGATCAATCTTCATGTCTACTAACCTTCTAGCCACTTCAGGGGGTGGTGCTTCAACATCTGCCTCAATCCTCCACAGTCTCAATGGGTGGCCATCACCCACCTTACGCCACCATGCCTCTACTCCTTCCAACCCCCTCCATCCACTGCTCTCCCCTCCCCCACCCATGTTGATGCTCACCCATCCTGCTCCCACACGATTCCTGTGAAATAAATCCTCTTTCAACAAATACTCACAAATCACAGCAGAGACAATGCAAGGTTCTAGCATTGGAAAATTTACTCAACAAAAGTGGATCAAAATTAAAAACTCATCTTATAATGGGCCTTCTGCTTCAAAATAATTCCTTTTATCTTAGCATAATTAAGTTCTCTTTTTCAGTTATCCACTATTACTTTCTATCAACATATCTTAAACCCTGTTAATTTCACTAATAATTCCTCCAAGGCATAATAATGTGGGTAGTAGTAGTTTTGAGGGGAGGCGACCGACAGCTAAGGTCATTTGCGCCATAGGGGATGGACAGGAAAGGATGAAGGGTGGAGAGAAACCCGGCGTCGGCATTAGCCTACTCTTTACGAAAGGCGCCAAGGGGTCCGCAGTTTAACGTCCCATCCGACGGACGGCGTACTCCCTCAAAGTGCCCTCCACAAAGCACCTCAAGTAGGGATCGAGATACCTCTGAAAAATATTCAACACCGCCGGGATTTGAACCCGCGCCCTCAGGGTGGGAAGCCAGTACGTTAGCCCCCGCACCATCTCGATCCCCCATAATAATGTGTCCAAAATATATGACATAAATCCTCATTCTATCAGCATCTCACCTGTCACGGACTTCTTTGAGTAAAGAGGTGATGCAAGCCTTCAGGTAAGCCCGCCAGTCAGCCCCCATCTCTGAGCCCAACTCCCCGAGGCTTACTGGCACACTCTCCTCCAAACTACTGAACCGACAGCAAGAAAGCATCTCATCTGGAACCTGAAATAATTGAATAGAGGATAATTGAAGCTGATCCAAGATCGAAATTGACTTAAGGTAAATGATAGAATTCATACAAATTCAGCCAGAAACTTTTAATAGGAAAATTTTTCAAATATTTATAATATTTTTCTGAGAAAACTTAGAGCCAGAAATTGGAACCTACTTCATAAATTTTACCAAAAAACATTTAAATATGAATGAATTGGTACATTGCACGCAATATTATCAAAATCAGCACTTTGACAATACATTTAACAAGATCATTAGTTCCTAAATATGCCATTAATGCTCAAACATCTTGTATATGTTGTTAACAGCACCAGGCACACTGTCAGAAAAGTTCTGCATTCATAAATAGGTATGTGGCTCAAAGAAGAAAATGCATTGGATCCCAAATCACTTCAATTAGAGGGAAAATGGATTTCTAAAAATTATGCAGTTTAAAAAGTCAAAAGTTCTGTACTATTATCTATTAAGAGTATTACATTCATCTGCCTTACTCGGAATAAAGAATTTTGTTCTTGCAACAGGAAATGAAGACAATCATGAGCAGCTCTACTTTGGCTAAGTTCTCGAGGGTCAGGCATTCCCATTGTTGAAGACATTAATTCTGTTGAGGCAGGTCCAACAACCACAACTGCCCCTGTGGAGGCACCCATTTTCTTCAAGCCACGCCTCTTTGGAGTGCCTCCTGTTTGACTTGCAGTTTGTGCAGGGGCTAATTTAATTCAAATAAGAAAAAAAGTACATTTTAAAAACCGGATGGACAAAGAAATAATAATCAAAGCTACTTATTTACCCATTATTATCTGAAGCTTGAGTGGTTATATTCACATTATTACTTTAAATACTGCGCTAAGGTATTAGTTCATCAGATATTAAAATATGTTCTTTGCCAGATTATAATCCATCATATTCAGCATAATTATTTGAAAATCTCTAACAAAAATCTAATTTTTGAATGAAATCAAATTTAGCTCTCAAGTTACATTATCAATAAGCATTGAATGATAATTATGATGACATTGCTTAATGAATGAGTTTTTCTTCTTGCGTGTTCCATTTGGTTTCATTGTCATATGAAAAATATTAAATACAAGGAACATAAAATGATAAGTCATAAACCTCCATGAGTTCTATGGCCTTGCAAAATATTTCAGGGTTCTTGCAATTCAGTGAATAAAATTGTTTGATTTACATTAGCTATGAAAACATGACTTCATACACTAGATGTAAAAAAAAACTAAAAAATTTTAAAAAGCAAGAATATGGCTAGTGTAAGCACTTTACACATCTCACCTTGGGTGACATTCGTTGAAGAGGAGGATGAAGAAGAAGAAGACGATGAGGTGGATGATGTTGAAGAAGATGATGAAGTTGTGGTGGGCTGTGTTAACAATGGTGATGGGGAAGGAGACTGACTTGGAGACGGTGAGTGGTGCCTCTGACTCTGAGAGTTATGTCGCCCATGATGATGGTGGTGGAAGAGAGATGGTGCCAGACACACAGCAAGGTTCCCTATGGTCATCTGGTTCTCACTAGAATGTGAAGCCACCTGCAAGAGGGAATTTATTTATATTACTTATATGGAATGTAAAATTTTAGGAAATTTACAAGATTTGGAAAGGATCATATTTTATCACATAGCAACATAATATTGACACTCAAGGAGGGATTGGGGTATGTGATCTTTAATTGGCTGATGAGAAAATCAGTAATGGTTTCAGAATGTTGGCATATTCCTGAAATTACTTTTGTATGGACAGTCAGGATTTGCAGTAAATTTATTTTCCTATTTAAAAGCCACTTATTTCCTGCCAATTGATATTAGCACCAATATCCTCACACCCTGGTATCTTAAAATATAGTATTGGGTACATGTAGTGGCAAGTAGATAGCAAGGCTATATAACAAACAATGACTTGATTAGATCAACTAAAAGCATGAAGCATGCTTGGAGGCAAACAAAAAGGTCGCAAAATAAAATTCTGTCTTCTGTCTGGATGAGACGTTTTCACCTTGAGGGCTTTAATGTTTGAATTTAAGATAAAGGAGTTACAGTATGACTTGTCATGACTAGAAATATAGTGTACTGAAACTAAAAAAGTTGCATTCATTGAATGTATCTTTTTTTCATGAGACATATTATTGTAGTTTCTTTAAACTTAACTTTAATTTGCCTTGGATTTTTTAAATAAAGCAAAAAAGTACTTTAGATGAAATTCTTTAATATTTTAATGATTTCCTCAGAGATTTTCCTGAATACCTTAATTTCCAGACTGTTTCACTATTCTTCTATCAAATCACATATTGTATCTGTCCTCCATCAAAATATCCAAAAACATAATGACCTTAAAGCTTACCTGTACTAAAAAGTCAAGTAGCGTCTGAAGGACCTCTCTGTTCTCATCGGGTAAAAGGAGGAGGAGACACTGTATGGCTTCTTTACGCTGCCCTTCAGGAACATCTGAATGAGATAATTTAAAAGTGCGTGAAAACATGCTCACCATATGAATATGGCATTGAAATAAAACCCACAAAGTTACTGTAAATATTCAATTACAGTAATAAATGGGAATTCACTGTTGGCATTTCTTAAAAAATAATAAACACAAAGGGTAAAATAAGAAAACTTACGTTGAAAAACTGATATGAAAGTGTCGGAGAGTTTACTGCTCAGAAGAGCTTCAGGTAACTCTCTGAAATATAGCTTCACCATATCTGCTACATCATAGGCTTGCTGCTCATCTAGGTAAGAAAATTTTGCACCACCTACAGCTTTGTTTCCACTTTCATCACCACAGCCAGCTAAAGCCAACTCATCATGCTTGATTGTTCCCTCTGAATACATTTCCCAACCAGCTTCTTCACTAGCTGCTTTTAATCGAGCTATACGTGACTTGACACCAGACCTACGGAAGAGTCCCACCTGAAAAGATTAGCAAAAATAAAAATTATAATTTTTTTATCATCAACTGCTTTGTGAAATAGTAGGATGGATAATGAGATGGGCTAGAGTAAATACCACTAAAACATAAAGTTTAAGGCACTACAATCATGCCTAAAGAACTGACAATGTAATGTATGCAAACAAATTCTCTTTGCATCCCTACCTAATACTATAACTCTAAACTAGATTGTATTCACAAAGACATATAATACTTTGCTGCCACTTCTAAAGACATGAGTAAATAAGTAAATGTATACAAAAATAAAAGCTTAATTTTTTCAATTTCCACTGTAACATTTTTTATAATTTGAGCTTCCGCAGAAGCTCAAATAACAAAAAATGCATCAATGCATAAAAAACGCTCAAATGAATATATATATATATATATATATATATATATATATATATATATATATATATATATATATATATATATATATATATGAGAGAGAGAGAGATGTTGCGTAACTCCTTTGCACAGTCCCCAGGTGAAAAATTCGACACGCATTTTTTGTGCGGGGGGTTTCCATGCAGTGTTTGGTATTACAATAAATGAATTCAAAGAAAAATGAGCAATTACCTGGTTTAAAGCATTCACTCTGAGCCAACTGAGAGCTGCAGTGATGGGTGGAGGGATAGGTATACCATCCCCACTTCTTTGAAGACAAACCCATAAGGGAACCCCGAACACCCTTTTATCTGTAACATTTCAAAAGGTAAAAGATGAGAAATTATATTCAATCACAGCTATTGCAAGACAATAATGAATCCTCAACAAGTCATATGGCATGCCAATAAAGTGCCTATACATTATTCACTTCAGGAGTACATAGCTAAAAACACACTATGGCATATTCAGTTAATTTGAACTCGTCTATCATGCAGATAGAAATGTGGTTCAGATAAGTCATAAATTACCTTTGAAGTCTGGGGCTTTGGATCGTCTCAGGAGTAAAATTCGAGGCAGTTCCCAACTCCAGCTTCCACCTGCAGTGCTTGCGGTTCCTGCTGATGAGGGAGAACCAGATCTGTGATGGGAACTACCTCCTACAACAGAGGAGGATGAACAGTGCCGCTCCATCAGTGCTGTTAAGCGAAGCAGAGCCAGTTTACGGAGCACCAACATCTGCCCACAAGAAAGGGCAGAGATTGCTGTGCCATCTTCTTCATCTGGCAAAGGGGAATAAATGAATGTTTAGATTAGTTTTGAGGAAAAAGAACCTTTTTGATAAGGATAACTAAAATATCTTTCCATTCATAAGTACTATAAAGGACCTTCAAATGAATATGCGAAGAATAAATTGATGGAAAATTATGGTGAGCGAATAAAAATTGAAAAAAGGATGAGAGACTCTCAGAATGATTGGAATGTGACATAATGTAAGGAATCTAACAAAATAATATCTTATAAATCAATATTTAAGTTTGTTATCACTTTAAAGGAAAATTCTGAAGTAGAATCTGCCCTTAATTTACCTATTTGAACTGGATATCTTATTTTCATTCATATGAGTTTATTCTCATCATTGTATGGACGATAGCTTAAATTAACTTTTACTGATTTAGTGTTTAATAAACTTTCATAAACCATGATGGTTTGTATGTTGCTGTTTCTCTGAGCCTGTTACCCCAGAATTTAAATCGGCCATCACATATATTAATCACTCAACCAACCTGCTGCTGTGAACCTTATTCCTTGAAGTAAGTCAAAACTCTCAAAAACAACTGACTACCATAAACATGCTTTGCAAAATCATATGCTACAAAAGACATGAATGTAAAGGCAAAGTTTACCTGATTTCCAATACAAAAGTAAGCTAATTTCAAGGATGTGATTAAATCAAATATTAAAAATATAATAAAAGAAGGGCTAATCAGCATTGGGGAACAAAAAAAAGAATTACAAGCCAACATCAACTTTTTACATTCAAATAATGCAACACAAGTATGCAATTCTAACATACCTTTGCTCAAGCTTGTTCCTGTGTCAAAGCTACCACTGCCAAGACAATGTATGTGAGGACTTCTGTACTCATTTTCTTTGTCTTCTGAGTGTGAAGGAGATACACTGGGAGATGATGGAATATCCTCCTCGCTAACTTTAGGGGTACGTTGCAAGGGGGGAGTTTTTGACTGAGCACTGTCCTTCTCTTTCAACACTATCCTATTCTCAACATTAGTTTGTGAGTCCCTAAATTCTTTTGAAGACTCTGTATCTTTGGAATCCTTTGGTAATGGCGTCAACTCAAGTACCTGACCTGTTGGTTGACCTTGTGGTATGTCCTTTGGTAAACTTATGCCACCAGAAGGGAGTAGAGGAAGGTCACCAAAGCCAAGGGCCACACACATTGCTACATCCTTCCCATGCAGAGCAAGAGTTCTTGGGCCTTCAATGCCTTCATTTGAACACTTAAGAGATTCGATATCCCGATTAACAGGTGGATCACCAAACGGCTGACCAAATGATTCCCTTCGGTGTTTGATGGGAGAGGAGGACATTATCACATCTTGAAGGTTGGCTTTGGTAGACCCTTTATGTCGGCTGCTGCTGCGGGAGCTGTGCCTAATGTCAGAACTTGCTTTGGAACCATCAGAGCGCGATCGTCCCAATGCATTGCGCTTCCTCGAGTCAGCACCACAGCTTTGGAAGCTATGCCAACGGACGACTGATGTATTACTCAACCTGGAGAGTAAAATTGATACATAAGGCATTGCAAAAATGCACCACTGACTCAAAGCCAATGGTAAAAATCAATGACTTAGAAGGGGAGATAGGTTTGAATCTACTAGTTACATGCATGATTTATTACATTCTGAGGCACTTAAAATTTTCTCACATGCTGAATATGACTGTTTTTTCGGGGATGACCAGTGAGTAAATATGAATTACATGATTTTGAAATGGTCTTGGTCAACACTGTATAATTCATGTTGAATATGATATTTAATTCAGGTCTAGAGTGCAAAAATGATAAAGTAGAGAAGTGAATAATGGATATTTAGAATGAATGTACATATTCTAGAAATAAGTGCAATGAAAACAACTGCAGTGAAAACACAACTGACTCCAAGCTAAACCATTTAATTGAAGTACCTAGGAAACAAAGGTAGGTAATATATTATGAAGATCTATTGACTGAACTTTTCAAATACTACAAAAAAATATTTCTTCAATAATACCCAAAATACATAATTTGACATAATAATGCTATTGTTTTTAGAGATTCAACTTTCTTAGATTTAGGAAAATGCACTCTAAACACTATGTCATTTCAACTACCTGTTAAATCAAGTTTGTATTGAGTTTCCTCATTTGGTTTTGTACCATTCAGCTTTTCATTTCATATGGCTACCATTGAGTATTAACTTTCAAACAAGCCTTCACCCTACCATAATATTTTTTCAAATCTCCTTGAATGTTAGCAACTTTTATGTTCAATATCGATTTGAATGAAATAAAATTTCCTCACCATTTCTTTGGTATTGATGTGTCAATAGACTCCTCAATGTGAGATTCAAAACCAGGACCTGTTTCCTCACGGTAGCTTTTGTTCAGAATCACCACTGGAACATTGTCATACACACTGCCACGCTCTCCAACACTTTCTTCCAACCATCTCCTGCCTGGTCGGGCCCGTGTGATTACTTCCTCTTCTCTGGCAATGGCACCAGTCATCTCTGTCTCACTTCCTGGCCTCCTCACTTCTTTATCCTCCCTTCCCAGTAATAAACCATCACGAAAAGGCTTGGTACTTGTGCCAAGATTTAAGCTGGCAGCACGGCGTGACTTATACCGTTGCTTTATCAATGAGGTAGGCTTTGATGTGACTTCATGTTCCTGCTAAACAACAAAAAAATATGGCTTCTTAAAACTTAATTAACCCTTTCTCAAAACCCTGAGTAAAAAGCTCTGTCCATTTTAATGGGTTCACACAGTTTAAAAGTCATGATGTAGTAGCTTACTTGGCAATAAGGCCCATGTTGTTATTGACAGTCAATATGTAATTTGTGATTTTGGAAACAAGGGAATGCACATTAGTCTTAGCCAGGGAATCCAGAATATCAAAATGGGACATTTTATATTTCACATCGTGAAAATTAACTTTGAAATAATACCTAGTTGAAAACTGGCAACAAAAAAATAATAACGCAAATATTATTTGATTATTTGACCTGTATCTGATTGGAATAGGATTAAATTAATCCATTCCGAAGCTAAAATTAACAGAAAAAAACAAGAATTTTTTTTGCATGCTATGCAGGATGGGCATAGAGTAATTGAACACTAACTCACAATACAATCATCTAAGTTAGCATTGATAAAGGTGGATAGGAACTGAAAATTATTCTTTTTGTGAAAAATCATGTAGTGCTAGATTTAAGTATTTTGGAATCAACCTTGCCCTTCTGGCAAAAACACCAATTTTTATTCTCCTTTGATGGAGACTTACGGTTAAATTCAACCCCATTTAACCTTGATGAAGTAAGTCTCTATCAGAAGAGAAGAAACACATGTTTTACCCAGGTAACAAGGGAATAATTCCAAAAAACCTGCATATCTTTGATGAAGTTAAGTTAATTTTCCTTTCATATTATTTTGGAATTCATTTTAAATTTTAGCTTGCAATACATGTGGAAGCAAGAAAGAAGATTTACAAAGTGAGAAAGAAGATACCAGTGTGGTTACAAATTTTAGAGAAAATCCTAATGTTCCTGAGGAATCTGACATTTCCTTTCTATTACCAAACACTTGAATCTTAGCTTTCTGATGCAAAAAAATGCTTCAATAAGATGGAATCAGAGCAAAACAATTCCAAAATGGGGTTTATTTAAAAAAAATTAATCCAGAGAAATGCTAAATATGTGAGGGGGACTCCATGTAATATTTCAGAGAGAAGAGACTCCAGGATTAACATTTTAAGGGAATGCTCCAGTGGCAACAAATACAACAAAAGACGAGGACAATGTAAAGGAGTTAGGCTCTTTATTTCAAATTCAAAACTTTGTTCCTCAGTAAACCCTAAATATCATAGATTCTTGATATAAACCCTAAATATCATAGATCCCTACAATTAAAAACAATCATATTGCCTTGCAATCTATTAAAGTTTAGCATTGTGAGTTGTAAGAATTCTGGTGAACTATTTACAGTGAGAAGAAACTGAAGATAAAAATATAGCAAGCTTTCAGTCATGAGAGAGCAAATGGTCCAGGGAATAGGATTATCGCATTGGCAGTTACCTCAAGCCTCCTCTCCGAAGGTTGTATTGAGTATGTGCTCTTCATCAAAAGCTGCTGCCACTTGGGTGTGGCCGATGAGAAGGAGTGACACTCTGAATCCGAAAGTGCTCCAGTCCTTCCATCTTCAGACGAGAGAGTTCTCTGCCGCAGACGTCTCAGTAGCTTGCGGGCCTCTTTCCCAGTGGATGCTTCAGGTGAAGCCATACTGCCACCCACAAGGGCCTCTCCATTGGTTGGGGAAACGTCCACACAGTTCAGCTCCCGCACTTTCTGCTGCATTGATTCTGGATCTTGAACCTTGAGGAACATTTAGAATAATCAGACCATTACTCATTAGACCACGAAATTATTCCATCAATTCCAAAGGTTGTAGGAATTAACAGCTGGCATAATGAGTTAGACTTTTTTGCGTTCAATTTACTTTGTCAGGATTTTCAGGCATCTTTTTCAGGGATATGAATCACACTTGCTTATACAAGCTCTACATATTCCTCTGAGAGAGAGAAGATACTTTACTCCTACATTTACCAAGTGTATATAAGTGGGAATAAATGCAAATATCAAGTGCCTCCTTATTTTTCATATCATTTTGAGTAAAAGACAATGTGCAGTCTATCTCCATTGGCTGTACATCCAAATTTATACTTCATATTTGAAAGCCAGCCACATTGGTTTACACAAACATATTAGAATTGACCATGCTCCACAAAAAGATTTGCTAAAAAAATAGACAAATCTCCATGCATATAAATAACTGACCCTGCAAATTTTTTATAAAGTCGGAATAAGCACAGTAGACAAGTGGAAAAAGTATCAAATTTGCCAAAAAAACATTAAATAGCTGTATAACTGACAAGCAAATGAAATACATGAGAAGGTAAGATGATATTAACATTCCATTGAATTGAGCATACTTTTAACCTAACAGAGAAGTTCAATAAATAGCTGATGCAGTATTGAAGCAAAATCCAATGATATTTTCAACACATAAGTACACATTACACATCAAGCTAAAATACAATATCAAATTAAATTATGATAAATCATAAGAATAAAAAAAATATGATCACTCTGTATCGAACAACTCTTATGCATGGAAGAGGATCATGACTTACCATGGGACCACTGATGAAATCCACCCCTCCATCTTCCGATCCCATACCCCTCCTTTTCCTGCGCCTCCAGCCTCCACTGCCCCCTCCGCCAACACCCACCCCACCTTTAAAGCTCTCCATGCGCCTCAGCAAAGCCCTAGCCCCCTCCTTGATTCTCTCACTCCCGGAGCGATGGAAAGTATTTGGAGCAGAGGATGGAGCAGCCTTGACTGCACTCTCTGCACTAGGCTCCTGCTTCCATAAAGAGTTCGACTTTAAAAATTTTGTAAATGACTAAAAAGTAAAATGGTTCTAGCAAAAAAGTGCAGAGAAATTTTCATTGTAATTTGAACTTTCTAAAAATTTTTATTCTTTCCAGAATGACTGAACAATTTTACTTTCTTCTCCTTATAGGGATGATTGAAGCTTAGAATTCCAATGTCATGTGATTTAATTACTAAGCAGTATGCAGTTTTTTTAAACAAACACACTAAAATAAGCAAATTTCACTTTGATTTTTCTACATTTCCTATATAAAAAATGTTACACTTTGCTTTTAAAAATCAATTTAAATGTCATCCCAAGATATGCATCAAAGAACTCAAAGGTGAAGTATAGGGAAATGCATTCATTAATTAAAATCTAATTATTCGGAAAATTGTGAGAACAGAGGAAAATTTCATGCCAATTTTGAACTTTCATAAAGCCTTCATATTTTACATTGCTATACTCAAAATGAGCGTATGAATGCTGCATTGTAATAAAAACAACTCATTTATTCACTAATTTAATGAAAATCTTCAATAAGCCACTCAAAAATGATAAAAGGTATTACTTAAACTAATGCTAACAAATGCAAAGGCAAAAATGTAGCATTATTAATTACTTCATTCAGGCTTTCCCTGCTGACAACTGAAGCAACACTCAAATCAGCAGATTCCACACCCTCCCTGGATCTATTTTCTTCCGTCTCTTCTGTTGCTTCAGCACCTGAATCTGCACCCCAAGGTTCATCCAAAGAGTCCTCACTCCCTGAATTAAAGAATGATTCAATTATACACATGAACAATTACAAATATAATGGAAGATATAACTTACAAATTTAGTATTAGTAAATTCTAAGCGCTAATAAATTTAAGGCTAATCCAATAAATATGTTGAATCTGATAGCATCAAAGGGGGAAATACATGATACTGTCATTGCATCATGTGAATGAGATCATAAAATGTGGGCTTTATATTGTTTCTTGCAGCTATTAAAGAAAAAGAATGGCTTGCATATTGCTACATGCAGGAAACCCTGAAAGCTACCACAAATTAAACTGATGCTGAATGTACCTGGGTAAAATAAAAAAAACCAGGTGGTCACCAACGAAACTTTGTGATTAATATGTTCATATTACAAAGTCTTTCATTTTTGTCAAATTTTGTAAACCACGTCCTTTGACTTGAGAATAAAATCAGCGTTAGAGAGAAATGAGACAGCAATGGACGCTGAATCAGTATATGTCTTCCCGAAAGAAGTTTCTCCAAACCAACCCGGCTCGGATGGATTTAAACACTCTTCCCTTACTAAATTCGTGATCACAACGATACTAAGACGACAAGGCACATAAACGATTGCAATTGAAAAAACCGCAATGACAACCGAAATCCTTTTTATGAATACTTCATGTCCCCAATTCCCAAAATTCATGTTCGGTCCCCACTTTCTTCACTTCAAATAATATCTTCACTTTCCCGAAACCTACTGTAAAAACGTTAGTGGAAACTTAGCCTCTTATCCATTGGGCAACAATCAATTTACAGGAAACTTAATGCACATTTTTACAGGAAGCATCATGAAACATATACATACAAAATTATATTCTACCATGACGTGAACATCGGGGGGCATTCGAATGGTCTGGGATCAAGTCTCCCGCCGCTTCACTCGCTCGCTCACTGATTCACTCACCCCTAGCCTCGCTGCTCTCCACCCTCGACCACCTCCGCGGGCCCGGCTCGAACGCCCAGTTGTCGCTGAGGGCACACTGTACCTCTTCCTCCTCCTCCTCGTCCTCTTCCTCGTCGTCCACACCCACCCCCTTGCCCGAGAGCACCCTCCTCCGTGGGTGCGGCGCCGGGGGCGGCGCGGAAAGGGTGTGCACGTTCCGCAGTACGTCCACAACTTCGTCATCCTCCTCCCCGAGGTCCCTGCTGGGCACGCGGCTCGATAGGCCGCACCGCTGGGCCGGAAAAGGAGACGAAAAACTCACGTTAGAGCGCAATAAAGGTGCATAAGAAGATAGATTATGGAAGGGGGAATCGGCCCTTCCGTTTGACGAAAGAAGCCCATGGGGGTGTGGAGGGAGGTGGCAAGGGGCTCGTTTACTCCGATTTCACAGTTTTGTTTTCTTGCGTATAAATTGGGAACTAAATAAAATGTTAATTTCCGGTTTTTCTTAAATCTACTCTTTTAACTTCATGCAGTTATTATATCAATCAGGGTTTTGGAATATGTTGGAATTTTCCCAATGTCGTTTCTTGTACCTCTACAACTTTCAAGCGAATAGAGTAATCCAAAAAGCTTTAAATTAAAAGTTACTATTCAATTGAAATATTTTGCTAATCACTCTTACTGTGAACCAAATACATCTAAAGAGGCAGTACCATTATATTTTTTTACTAAGTCACTCAGCGGGCATCTAAAAGGTAAGAAAATTCGTGCGATGCGTTCGTTAATACGCTCAGAAATGGAACCGTAATTGTCAGCTTATAGTATATAGAGTCAAAAATTCATTTTTTAAAGACACATTAAAAATGATGACTTCCAATATTAAACTAGAAACTTTTCTAAGGACAGCTTTTGAAAATAACTATCATTTTCTTTTTGTGTTGATTTGAACATTTTCTTTGGAAAGAGAGTTTCAATTTTAAATCTCTAATGGCTACTTCAGTATGATTCTTTTCAATATAAGAACACAGGAATTATAATGTACACCCCCCCCCCCCCGTTACAGGTGATAAAATTACCATTCTCTCTGACAAATATAATTGAATACTATTCCATTCCTTGGCCACTTTTGCAGATTTTATAAAATTAATCGTATTGCAAATGTTATCAATCTTAAAATACATTGTGTGGAATAATTTCGGTAATCAAATTGGACTTGGCACACACTAGAACTTAGCGCATGCGAGCACACTGATGAACCTTGACGAATTAAACTACCTAAATCAGGTTAGGTAAATACGCGGTTAGTTCAATGGTACTGATGAATCAAATGAAATTGAAACAGTCCCTCTTAGGAATGGTAGCAACCTTAATTAAAAATGAAAAATATTGAAATTTTACTGTGGGGTTTGTAATTAATAGTAATAAGTAATTTTTCACAGTAAGAATTACATGAAACTTAAAAAATAGATACTCCATTACTCCTGATAAAAAAGTCAATTCAATTTACACGTGTACGGGACAAAATACTTTTTAAAAATTAGGATTCACTTTCATAATATTTTTGATGAATTACGCAGCGAAGTTACATATCAGACAGGATGTGCATGAAGCAAAAAATAATATTATGGGAGTAAGAGTTAGAATCGATAAGAAACGGTGGCCGACGGACGTCATTAAATAATAAGACACTGCACATCGCGGGTATTTACACAGATGCGGATAATGCACACATCTCGTGGGAGTGTCAAAACCTGAAAAAGCTCAATATTTCGGGAGCGGAGGGATGATGACCAGTGTTACTCAACTCACCGATTCTTTCCTCGCGGGAGTGAGGATATCAGGGGTGTCGGAGCATTCAACGATGGGTAGGGTGCCGTCCGTGCCTCTCAGGGCCAGCTGCGGGTGCACGACGGCCCCACCTCCGGTAACGGCGTTGCATCCGATGCGGGAGCAGTGGTTGAGCGTGTGGAGGCGCCGGAAGAGCGCCTGAAGGGAGTCTCGGTCCAGGAAGGGATGGTCCCTGCCGACGCAGCTCAGGTCCAACGGGAATTGCATGTCTGGGGGAGAAAACGTGCAGGCTCTAGAGCGCCAATCTCGAAATCAATGCTCTCTCTCTAAGGCGACCTCCGGAGTTGGCTCGCTCATAAAAAATTGAACGTGCAACGTGGCAGACTGAAGTTTAGGCTTTGGTTCAATAAATTTGCCAAAAAAAAGCGGGGAATAAAGAATAATATCGGCGGAATCACCCGTAGATGTGCAAGGAAATTCGAGAAATTACAAGGTGAGAAAGTAATCATTCATTTGGACCAGGATTATAACCTGGAACCCTTGATTTCACCGAGTAAGCAGACACTTCGTCGGAAGATTTAATTGGCTGAAGCAGTCAACCGGTTATCAAGGGATCGGGGGTCATATCCCGGACAAGAATAATGATTTTTCCACTTTTAAATTCCTCGAGTTCTAATATGATGGATTCATACTGCGAGAAGCAAGCGTTTGAACATACACATTTCGTGCAAACTCGCGGAGCTAGAAATTAATTCCTAAGTCATGCTTCGCAATCACCTTTTAGCTATATAATTATGTTGAGAGATAGTATCGTTCATCATTTCAATGGATGGGGGTCTGCGCAGTGGTCTAATGAGCACACGACTCGATTACAAGAGTAGGGTCGCGGAGCCAAATCTGGAGGCTTCCTCTGAAAACCCCCTCCACCGTATGGTTCCGTTCGTTTTCATCACCATAAGATTTCTTCGACACCGCTAGTGGCGGAGGAAAATGAACTAACTCCCCTGCACGGAATATGTGTTTTACCCTCAAATGGCCTAGGTAAGGCTTAAATCAACGAATGACCTCTACACTCGCCAACCAACAGTATTTTGAGCTGAAGACTGTGAATCCGCTCCATTCTAAAAAAACTTCAATCGAAATATCTGTGATATACATGGAATATATTATCCTCGGTGAAGGTTTCCATGTCATCTATAAATGTCTCTGAATAGTATTAAATACGTAATTATATTTCCAAAGTGCCAAACCAAGAAAGAGACACAATTAAGTACCAACAGAAAGTAGGTTTATTAGAAAACGTTTTTAAAGAAAAAATGTTTTAAAATATTCGACAATTTTACAAATATTTCTGATAAAAACACCAATAATGTGTCTTATTTTCTTTTTAAGGTCCAACTTCTCATCTCCGAAATACTTTTCCCACTTTCCGATCAACTTTCTTGGAACGACAAGAAGATGTTGAAGAGTTTTACAAGGCTAAACCTGATCAAAGTTTCCTTTAATTTGGCATGTAAAGTTAACTTTGCATTAAATCCAATAAAACGGCCTCATTCAAGAGCTTACAAGTATATCCAATGATAAATATGTGAACTGCTTCTCTTAAGTTTTGGAATCGACGGCCGTGATTAATCATGGAGACGTTTTGAGGAAGGAACGCTTATGGCATTTTGGGATTAGTCAACATTATTTACATAACGATTACAGTATATTACACATTATATACACTTTACAATGAGTTTATCTTTTTGAATTCAATATTTGGCCGTCAAGTCACTAATGAGATGAAGTTATATTAGTCAATCTGAATTAATAGGAAAAATGGCATGATATAAGGTTCATTTTATGTTAATTTGAAAAAAATATATTTACATTTAACACTTTCCCCACTCTTTACCACATTTTTCATTAAAGAGTTTCAAATACATTTATTAAAGAAGCGTCAGTACAAGTGAGTTCCCAAGGACTTATATCATTAACGTAAAAATAATACATTCTGAGTTAAAATATAAAAATTATTTCCATTGCAATGAAAGAAAATCTGCATGATTTGCTACCACAGTCCAATGCAGAAACTAAGCTGATACAAATTACCATATTTGAGTAAGCAATGAAACATTCAGGAACAAACCTGGCCGATGATGCTGTTGGAAAGTTAGTTGGGGGAGTATCAAGGCGAGGATTTGAAACTCGGGGAGTTTCAAAATAGTCGAGGCAGTCATTATATGTAATTTTGAAACACCATTGAAATATTTCGTAAAAACAGTCAAAATGTTTCAAGTACCATGCATATTAAATCCGAAGTATCAATAGCCACTTAAACTAAGTTTAAAATGTGGTATTTATTTATTGTAAACGGTCACGTTCGGAGATAATTAAAAAAAGAACGACTTATCTACGCCCCTTTCTGCTCGTCTACACGAATAGACAGGAAAAACGAGATTGCGCTGAGCTTTAGGATTCACTTCTTGACTACCACCGAACATCTAGGTCAGCGCTTCGCACAACAGATACAATGCTCATTAGCATAGCCCATTAGCTTAATCTGGGATTACTTTGAAACAATTGGGACTCTTTGACCCATTTTACATCGGTAGAAAAAGGAAATTTAGTTGAAAACTAACCAACAAAACCTAAGGGAACGAAGTTTACAGACTTTAATCAGACTAAGTAAAATGCTCCCCTTAATCATTTTGAGAAAAGATTTTTTTTGAGATTACTCTTGGCCGATTTGTTGATCTTTTTACTCGCTTCCAAATAGTTTAGTCAGTTGTTCAATAATATGTACAGTTAATTTACACCCATCTCGATAACAATTTACTAAATAATTGAATATTAGCTCAATTTTCAAGAAATTCGTTCTAATTTGGTTTATTTTAGGAAAGATCAAGATAAAAATGCTGGAATCAAATCATGGAAACCATCTTACTCTTCAAAAAGGCAAAACTTATTAAAAGAAACTCTAGTCACATGAATAATCAACAACCGAGTATCCGAGTTCAAGGTGCACGAACCTATGAGCTACAAAGGCATTTGGATGAACAGTTGTAGATTGGGTGTAACTAAATACAATTTTTAATAATTGTATTTAAAATAAAAGAAATAATGCATTTCAGCATTTTAAAAATTTTACGATGAAAAGAAAAAAAATCGTGTCAGATGAATGAAAAACAATGAGTAGATGTAGATGGGACGACTCTCAATTTTTTATATGACTTCACGTGCGCATATTAATTCTGAGCAAAATTTGCCCGTAGAACGAGGTTCAATAAATTCATCATCGTGGAGTAAAAATCACGACAAAAATGCGGGAAAGCCCATTTACGAAAGCTTAAAAAAAAGGTAGATTCTTTTACATGCGACTGATTTAGGACATTCTACGAGAACAAATTGGAATAAACAATTAAAAAGAGAGTACACGAATAATTCAAAATTTAATATTGTGAGGTATATAGTCTAGGTTTACTTAGGCATAGATAATTATTTTTCGGGGTCACGCGTGCTTTCATTAAAGTCAGATACGTAAGTTATGCACTCAATTGAACTTAACTCTGAAAACAGTCCACGATTATAATCTATTTTTTAAAACACATCCGACTTTTTCACTAGCAAAAAATGTTCAATAGTCTTCGCTTGGCGTGACCAGATGAGGTTACTCACAAACGCGTGAATAAGGCGATGAGGGGCCGTACGAACCGGGAATAATAAATTCGGCCATGTAGGCCGCCATCCCGTTGCACTGGGAAAATAATCTCGTGGAAGGCGAGCATAAACCCATCTTTCGTGCGACCTCGAAATGGAGGAAGTTCCCACGTTTAAAATTAGAGATTGTTACCTTTTTCTCAGGAAAAGGGACCAAACTCATCGGAAGCGGAACAGTGAAATTGTATTCCATGCGTTACAATAACGACATACATTCAAATAAAAACTTTTGCGACGGTTTTTTAGCCTAAAATACACATTAAAAATCCCCAAATTACCCGTAATAATGTGCATAAAAAACGTCACATTCACCCAAATACGTTACCTTTGAGAAGAAAAGTTCGAAATAATTTAAAAAATAGAATTAAATGGACGGAAAGTTATACTACCTTGATCAAAAAGTTCCCGGAATAACCACCGTGTGGCGCTCCCATCGTTCCGATTTGAGTTCTGTTTTTTTTGTTAAATTGGTACATCTGTTTTTGATATTCCCTTTAAATCTTAGTGCCATAACTTGACATTTGCAAAAGTTACGTAGCCAAGAGTACATCTATCTCTGTGTGTGTTGGCGATTTTTTACAATTGCAGAAATGGATTTAAATTTGCAACAACGAACTTGTATTAAATTTTGCGTAAAAAACGGATTTAGTGGCGCACGGACGTTGGAAATGTTGGAAAAGTGTTTCGGCAACGATTCTCTAAAAAAAAACGGTCGTTTACCAGTGGCACGAGCGGTTAAGAAGTGGTCGTGAGTCAATCGAAGATGATGAACGCAGTGGCAGACCATCGACATCGAAAGTCGGTGAAAAAATTGATAAAGTAAAAGAAATGTTGGTCAATAACCGCAAATTAACCATCAGAGAAATAGCGGAGGACTTGAACATTGCCTATGGATCCGCCCAAGACATTGTGGTTAATGATTTGGGTTTCCGTCGTGTAGCATGCCAAAAGACCTCAATTTCATGCAAAAAAGAGACCGTGTTGACGTCGCAAAAGACATGATTTGCGAGGCTGAATCCGATCCCACATTCATCAAAAGGATCATTACTGGAGACGAGACGTGGGTTTATGAGTACGACACGCAATCCAGACATCAGGCAAGTGAATGGCGTTCACCAAATGAGCCGAGACCAAAAAAACCACGTCGTTTTCAGTCAAAAAAGAAGGCAATGCTGACGGTTTTCATGGATTACAACGGTGTAGTGCATCATGAATTTTTGCCAGAAGGCCAGACAGTAAACAAAGAGTATTATTTGGGCGTTATGAGACGTTTGCGTGAAGCAATTCGCCGAAAGAGACCAGAAATGTGGGCAGAAAACTCGTGGATTTTGCACCATGATAACGCACCGTCGCACAGTGCTATCATTATTCGTAATTTTTTGACGAAAAATGCAACAAATACCATCCAACAGCCACCGAATTCACCTGATTTGGCTCCCTGTGACTTCTTTCTGTTCAATCGAGTTAAAAAACCATTACGGGGAACGCGTTTTAGCAGCCGAGAGGAAGTAATGGAAAAATCGCAGGAAGCACTGATGGACATACCGAAAACCGAATATAAAAAATGTTTCGAGGATTGGATCAAGCGCTGGCATAAGTGTGTTGCAGTCGATGGGGATTACTTTGAAGGGGACAATATAGATTTAGATGAATAAACTTGTATTTTTAATATTCTGAATAAATTCCGGGAAATTTTTGATCAAGGTAGTATTTCAATGCAGACCCTATTTCATCTGGTTATTAAGTAAAAATTCGTATTTCTGATAAAATAAAGTGAATCTTCAAACGGTAATTCGTGTCTATTAACTAAACTTATGCTCAGGGACATGTGAATTCGCCAAAATTTTGCACGCATACTCAACAAATGTGCTTTTGGATGAATCCTCTGGGTAGGATTAGCATCAATGGTTCCCTGAAATGTTATAAATACGTAATACTTTTCATGCTCATTGAAACCAACACTCCGATGATAACATTGCTAGGAGCGAATTTGGGAGAGTGGGACGGGTGAGTAGAGAATATGGGAATGGCCTCTTTTCATATATTAAATACTGCATTTTTCATAAGTACATGTTCTAAATACTGGCTGTTGGCATCAGAGTGGAATGAAAATATTATCCCAAAGTACAAAATACATGTGTTTTTGTGTCCAAACCTAGACATCAGATCGATTTACACCCATATGCAAATATTGCAATATAGAAGTTCCAATTAGTTACTGAGCAAACTCTTTGTCAGAGCCTTAGAGCACGCCAGTTTAAATTAGAAAATAGGTCCCTTTGTCGTGCCTAACGCACTGGCCCTAAAAGTTAAAAACCTGTGCTTCCGGCAGTGGTTCTATTACCTTAGAATATTTCTGTATGCAAAACCTACAAAGGGGAGACCACGGTTCTACTTTAAAAATGTACCACAACAGGCAAACAAGTCACCAAATCAGCAAACAAAGATCAACGCTGTATAGGTTCGACGGTAAACAGAGAGTTCAGAAAACCATATCATAAGATATACATCTTTAATTAAATAATTTGGCAATTAATAGTGTGATTTCAATAAAAGTATTTAATAATTTACTATATCTATCAATTATCAAATGCACAATTTTTTGTCACACATTTTGAAGGTTATTGGCGTTTTAATATAAGTTCTCTAATTTCACGAAACACATTGCACTGCAATTAGAAAAAGTTAAAAACGACTCCATTGGCACTTGAGATGGCGTCGCCAGCGCAGATGTCAATAGATTTCTCTGATGTCATCTGCTCAGCCATTTAATTAACATTACCATCCTTTAATGCTCCACCTTAAGTGAAACTACCACGGATAAAAATAGAAGATGCAATGGAAATTATCTAAATGTAAATACTGTGGTATTGTCCTAAAATTCGTACTGCCATACTAATTTAATAATAATAGGTAAAGCCACTCATGTAAAAGACCATTAAAAACGTAACTTAGGCCATTGTTTTCCTTTTTACTACGTCTCCCCCACCATTTGTAAGGATTTGCAAGATATGAGCCCTACCTCCCCCATCTTACGTCATTATCGACGCGATCATGAATACACAAAAAAGCACATTTTTCTAAAATCAGAAGAAGACGCATTTAGGTAAAACGAAACTCTTGTTTGCTTCGATTTTCCACTGTTCTCCTCAATTACGTTCATGCACTGAAAAGAGTGTATCAGCATGAATTACAACTTTTTTTTAAGCTACTGGCATCCGAATCATTGAAATGAATTGAAAAACTAACCAATGAAACTCTTTCAGCATGTTGACAAATGCTTGAACAATTCTGAAGAGACAATTCCATTGGTGAGCATTTGTGCCATGTGCTCCTCGGTGATCACGGAAAATTTTTTTTCATAAAAATTGACCGAAATAATGCAATAATAAGATTCCTCCTGAACGTACCCCCCTGCATATTCCACAAGGATATGAAACTCACCCTTCCCTCCACAACAAAAGCCTCAAGGGGCAGCCTCAGAAGGCAAAAATAGATTATGTTAATATCCTTCCGATGCGGCAACCCGCAACACTACACTCTCCAAGATCTTTGTTACACTCGTAATTCGCAGCGCACCCATGTTTTACGGTCGGAACATTCGCAATCTGAAAACAGTAATGAGGAGGGGGGGAGTACAATATTGCCGTAGCCAAAAAGTTTGGTCTGTACATTTCAAAAGTTTAACAACTGAAATATGTGAGTGCACAAAGGAAATCCTTTGAATTAGAATAATAACTAATTTTGATCACAACACATGGGCTACCGGAAATATTCATTGCGGGCTGAATAAATAAATCATTCTAATTTATAGCAGAAATTATTTGTCAAACGATAAAATTCATGGAGGAACACGAGCCAATACTAACAATTCACCAACATTTTCCGACCTAATCGATGACAAATATCTGCAAAGAGTTTTTTTTTATAATATCGCAATATTTCCCTATCAAAAGAGTAATGTCCCACAATGATAACGAAAAGTGTTGTCATAAACACCCTTTTCCTATTTTTTTCCAACACAGCAGACGTTTCTGAAATAAGGCTATTGTGGCACTCTGGAGAATTACTGAAGAAAATACTTCATGCGAAAGTTCGTTTTCAACCTAATGAATGATAATGGAACCTCATGAAAAAATGGCCAATTTAACTGGAGCTATGCACTACTGCTTCTCGACGAGGGCACAATAACGAATACTTTACTGCTAAGTTAGATATATGTGAACACTTGTCGCTACTATTATACTTCAGTAAGATGTGTCGATATTCAAGTATGAGCTAGATAAAATCTTCACTTAGAGGGAAAAATATCATTATGTCGGTAAGCATACCTTGCACTGCAAGGCATTTTGTCTCTTTGTATTACCGCAGGAAATTATCATGATTTATCAGCATATAGTGATATCTTAAATCATCAGCCGTCATATTATTGGAGTTAAATCTGCTTCGTGAAATGTAGCCTCTTTTAAAATACAAGTTAATTCCTAAAGGAATGGATCAGAAAGATCCGGAACTCTTATCAAGGTTGATTAAATATAATAAATAATATGACAAGAAATCAGTGAGAGAAAATGGCATCTTACCCTCGAACATCTGCGCATATTGGGGAAATCCAGCCGCTCTCAGCCATTTGCACGCTTCCGCAGCTTCAATTTCTGAAAAATAAAAAAGATAAAAAATGAATGGTTAATGAATCGTACGATTTGAAATGTCACTAAGCAATTCTGACAAGCTTAATGCATGAATTATTTCACAAGAGAGTGTAAATTTCATCAGATGAAGATTAATCTTGCAATTACCTAAGTTAAGAAAAAGTAAATAAAGAAAGCAGAAAATATAGTATAGTGCTCTTATGAAACATTGAGGTCGTACGACAAAAGTAAAGTAAAAAAAAATTATAATGGGAATCGACAGAGACGATTGAGTCTAAGTAACGCCTAAGCCAAGACCGAAGGCCTAAGGTCAACGCTGAACGTTATCAAGTATAACAATTGACATCCCGTAGATTTAATTTAAGTCGTTTGAATTGTAACCGGAGAACAGGGATCCCTCCGGCCTACACATGTAAAGTAAGCGACGTATGGAATTTTTTACCCAAGTACTAGATATTTTTATCCTCACCCACCACATCTCCATGGTAGACACTCCTCCCTCGCAATCTCCCCTTCCAAGTGCGGCATCCTTAAACCCTGGCAAACATGTCATATCTTCATTGTAACCGATCCTCTCATTTCGCTCACGTGGAGATAGTGTTCGTGCGCACCATGCATTATAAACAATGATAACATCAACAGTTGTCGAAGAACAATGCGCAAGTTGACTTTAAACACACTCAACGGCCTTTCTTCCGTTTGAGGCATCACTGAAACTGTGTTCCTTCGAGAGAGTGTAGCATAATTCTTAAATCCCGTGGATCGTTGGGATCACCGAAAACTCAAAATACAGAGAGCGTGGAATATTGAGCGAAGATATTTTTTATGACCTTTACAAAACTTGTAGCTCAGTTACAGGTCCTTACATTCAAGGTTAGATTCCCAAAAATTTAAATAAAAACCAAGTCGGCAATGAGAAAAGCACTACTCTCCATGAACGTAATATTAAATATTTCATGAATTTAGTCACTTCACTTTGGGGTAATAGACAGAAATACTTCCATTAAATATGATCGTAAACTTTCAAATTTTACCTTTAAACTATTATTGCTGTAAGCAAAACTGTGTAATGCACTATTATTAGCGATTAATGGTAATTACGTTGAGAAGAAATCCATTACTTTGCTTAAAAAGCGGTCATGAGAACGGAAGAATGTATATTACTTAACAGATTACGGACGAGTGGAACGACGAAATATTCATCAAGGCATAAAAGATATACTATTTCAAGAAAAGGCGCGGAATGAATTGTACCAAAATAATTGGGAAGCTAATATATCGCAGATGCATGGAGACATTGCAAGCCTTCCTTCAGTTAATTTGATGCAATATTTCAAAATTTAGAAAAATGGATCGAGATTGAACGGTAAAAGAACACCGAAGAGCACTAAAAAACTAATCTATGGAAATTTCGGCTTATGAAAAAGCTGCATACTTTGGACGAGAAGAAACGTTAAAAAATCTCTACCCAAGAAATTCTTAATTACAACCAAACATTTTTCCTAGGGATTCCCAAGGACGTTAAAAAACTTCGATTAAAATAAAAATTCTAAATTAAATTTCAATCAAGTAGTTTGGAGAGACCTCGCCTCTAAAACATGTGCTTTCGGATTTTTATTGGGCTTCTTACGATTAAAAAAAGCAGTGGCGGGTTTTTTAGAATTCTTTCATAAAAAACAATAAAAATTTTAATAGATTTTGATTGATTAAGAATTTTATTGATTGTGAAACATTTCTCGGATGGCATTCAGGTATTTATTAAGCAGATGTGTTTTATTTAGACAAGTATTAAGACTTATTTTATTATTTATGAAATTTATTTCCAGGCGGTCACTCTAATATTCGTTAGGCTATAATTCTAATTTGATTACAACACGGAAATGAGCTCCAAAAAATACCCACGAGCAGATATTTATGGGGAAAAAATTGTTCTCTTCAGGTGGAGAAACACCAGAAGAACTATAAGTTTAAGCTTGTGTGTGAACAGATGGCATTTTTCCAAGGAAAGAAAGCAATGCCTACGGTGAATCTCATTTTTTTCTCAAATTCTCCAATGAGTACTCACCATGACCACGATCAAATGAAATCACATAAGATAATTAGCGATATGATGCGAATTAACTACGTCTGATGCTCAAGGCATTAATATAAAACAAAAACAAAGTTTTTTACAACAGATTGTTCTTGCTGTAATTTAATGAAATATTGGAACAATTAAACCAATGTCTCGGAGTTGAAAAAAAGGGTCTTTCGATGGGATTATAGCTATATCCATTTTAATTTGTTTATAATGCTGAGTGAGTATTGATGAACAAATAATTCCCATCAAAGGGTGTTAATTTTTAAGTCTGCTCTTAGGAATGTAACCATCAGGACAAAATGCTCTCCTCCGGGATATTCTTGGCTGCATCTCGACTACCATCAACTGGACAAGTTTGAAACTACCTTCAAGCATGCTGAATAATGCCAAATTAGTAATACCAACGCTGAAGTAAATACGTTTCAACTTAAGATCACGTACTTGTTTTCCATGCAAAATGCAAACCTTGTCGGGAATTCTGTTTTATTTGATTTATTACACGTTGAAACTTATCTGTCGCTCCAGCAACGGAAAAACTACATACATAGGAAAATATTTCACTTCTAATTTATTGTGACTAGTTCAAATCGAATCGGAGCATGTTCAGCATCGACTAGCTTTATATATTTAATGATTTAAACAAGACGTTACTGATGTACAAACAAAATATACGCTTTTCCTACGACGATCATGAAAATTATTTTATTTCTGTCAACTTCGTGCAACTTTCATTGCTTACGAATTTATTTCCCATCATCCAATATATTTTCAGTCAAAAAATTAGATAGTAAGGCACGAATAAAATAAATACATGAAAAAACTGTGGTGTACATGTTGACGAGCCTTTACAGTACCAATGTCATGTGGAGAAGTTCTTGTAAACGGTCACGGATCTCAACCGGTCAGTTCTCGCACATTTTCCCTTGCATACGAAACCAAAGCCTAGTAACATCCCAAAACCCACTTTCTCTGTTCTGAACGAGCTAGTATCTATTCATATAGGGCCACTACGATGGGGTAATCGTTGCCCATTTTTCACCACCGGTAGCTACACGCAGTCTACGTACACTATCATACCGGAACTCCATATTCTTTCGAAATATTCGACGATAGAGGAAAGTTGTGGAAAATTTTCGAGAGATTATAAATTAGCTGTAAAGCGATGCGTAAGAATAGTTACGCATATTTAAAAGAGGGAACGGGACCTTGAGCGATCGGCGTGGAACAAAGAAGCGCATCAATTGTTTAGTTCGCAATATTAGAATCAGTTATTAGGCAACCGAGAGGTGTGGTCATTTGGCAGAGGTAGGATTCGAACCCGGGCTGCCGGGTTAGGTAGCCAGTATATTACCCCCGCACTCATGCATGCATGGACATGCAAGCGTAATGGTTGGCAATGAAGACGGATCTGTACTTTAATACGCCCACGATCAAGTACTGTTGGCTGAAAGCCCAAATGATCTGCAGTGACCCCAAGTAGTTTCAGTGGAGTAACAGTATGAAATAACGGACTTAAACCAAAGTGCGTGTGTTTTATACGGAGAATGGGACAAATATCGGATAGCAAGCGTAAATGGTGAAACAATCGAGCAAGCGGATGATGTTGCATACCTGGACAGAATGCTTGCAAAATTCGGTGTGTATGGTAAAAATAGTAAATTGGGGAGAATTTTCTGGCGAAAAAAAGCATTAGGCTAATCTAACTTTTCTTACCACGAAATGGATTGGTGTAAATGGGATGATGTCGAAAGGGAGATCGTAAAAGATAAAAGTTAACACAAAGCAACGTGTTATAATTTAGACTCAAAAAGGAAGGAAAAAACTGATAATTTCATGCCACGTCAAATGTTGCAATTTTAGATTTTTTTCAATTGATTCCTTTCATTTAACTACATTGAAGTAGGGAATAGAGGAAAACTGACCTTTCACAAAGCGGGCGCATTTTTTTCAATGCTATCTATAGCAATTTCACCAAATGCAATTTCAATAAATCGTAGTACGTCAAAGAATGGATGTGAATTGCATTTCACTCAATCATGTAGTAGGAAATACTCACGAAAAAGGAAAGGGGTGGAAAAACCTATTTTAATCGAATTCTGCTCTGATTTCCATGCCTCCGCGCCTCCAACTCCAAACGCAAAGTTGGTTCTGCATTTTTTTTCTTTCTTTTTTTTCCGCATCGGTATGAAATTTTACAAAAGTTACATATTAAAGTATACATTAGGGATATTTTTCTTCTATTACCACATGCCAGATTAAAATGATACCTCAAAAAAGGTATCTTTGGAGAGGAAGTTTACCTCACGCCTGCACATAGGCACTACTACTCTTATTAAAAGCAAAAAAATTGACACTCGAACGAAAAGTTTGTTAAAAGCAATACTCAGGTAGTGTCCAATACTTCCAACCACCGACGACTCTTGGGACGCATAAAAGGCATTCCTAGCGCATACGTGTATATGCGAGCTAACCTGGTCGAAATAAATCAATATAATAAACAAAATGATAGGAAATACGTCAATCGTTATTGACTGGTCGACCGCAGCTTTTATGGCATCCATTCCCGATGCAATTCATTTCCCGATGAATTCCCAAGCAAAATTTATGTTTACTATTAATTAAATTAGTGAAATTCATATTTGATTTGTTATTTGCTTTTAAGTTCGATAACTTCAGTTAACTGAAGTAGATATCAGCTTGCATTAATTGGAATAACAAGGAAAAATACAGAAACTGGACAATATACACTTTAAGGCAGAATAGACGCACCTTGGTGGATGTATTTTTACCCGCTATAAAAACATTTGGTACTTCTTTCCATAATTACGGTAGTTCGTGTATTGATATCAAACAGAATATTCAATTGACAAAATTAAATACTACTTAGTAGTAAAACGCTTTATTTCGTCGTTACTCAATTTGTAGAAAACATAATGCTGAGCTTTACGCTATGGATAAAATTACATAAAAAATAATTTGGCCAATCATAGTCAATTAAGTCTGAACAAGCGCGTAATAGGTAGTGGCTATCTCTTCCACAAATATTTCTTAATTTTTAAAGGAGAAAATGGGTGCAGCGAAATATCAAGCCAATTAGGACGGGAAAGAGTTTACTCCCAACTTAACCGCATTCAAAAACGCCATTTTTTTGGCGGGTGGCCCGTCGAACGAAAAGTAAGTAGAGCTTCCGAGGAAAAGCCCAACAATTTTGGTCCCTATAACAGCTTAAGTGAATCATTAAAGGCATCCGAAACACACTTGGCGTATACATGCTCTTATGGCAAAAAAATTACAATAGATACAGATATGGGCGCAGATCATTCAGGGACTACGACGCCGAAACACGTGATCTGAGTGACCGCGCCAAACGAGGGTCAACCAAGAAAATAAAACAGCAACCCCTTGCTTCCCCACCCCAATCCTTCCCACCACGAGACTAACCAGCAATCTTCCTCTCGCGCAATTTGGTCCACAGCCTCTCCGCCTTGCGACGAGACCAGCCACCCACGCGGGCGCTGAAGCTCCGGAAGAACTTGTACTCCTTAAGGTGAGACATAGTGAGCGGTCCGCGGGTCCGCGGCGGCGGATCAAGGGGTGAGTACTGCCGTCGTCGCGGGGGGCGGCGGGGGGAGAAGGCGTTGGTGGTGGTCGTCGGACGGATGGCGGCGCGGCGGCGGCGCCACCACCTGCGGCGGCCCGAGGGACGCGGGGGGGAGGAGGCCGGGAAATTGACGTGAGTAGGGCGCCGCCACGAAGGCGAACGACGGGGAGTCGAGGAGCATCTCCTGGAGCTCATGAAAGGAGAGGAGTCGCCTGCCCTCCCGAGAGAAAGGGACCCGGGCGAGTCGCAGGCGGGGTCCAGCAGAATCCAGGGGGGGAGGGAGGGAGTGGGCGGGCGATACCACTGGGGAGAGAAGGTGGATCGAGGGACACGCGTGGACACGACGCAGGTCACTCCCTTCGTGAGAGAGAGGGAGACTCTTCTCCAACTTTGTGAGGACGACGTCTCCGGAAAAAATATTCCTAGTGGAGAGGGGAGAATAGAAAAATAATATATAGGTCCTTCCGAATTGTTGAGGGGCGTGTTGATGGGGGAAGGGGGAATTCTTCAAATCTTTAATCGTCCGTTGTTAGTCCAGTTCCTTCCTCCCTTCCGTCAGAGCGGAGGTTGAGGTAAACGAGGCACTTCGGAACAAATGGAGTTCTTCTCTCCTCTGCCCTTGACTTCTCAACGAAAATTCCAAAACTTCGCACCCTCTGATTTTTCCTGAAGCTTGTTACAACACGATGCGAACGTCACGCCTAGCCTCTTTCGAGGATAGGTGGTCCATTACGCGGGCACGAGGGAGGGCGAAGGACGACACCAGCCTGGTGGCCTGAAAAGTTTTCAGGGGAAGTTTCACTCCTCGCCCAACATGGCCAAGTCCAGAGGTGGAGATAACACGTATGTATGCGATCACGAAGAAAAACTTGGATGACTGTCCAGCATAATCATAATTTGTTCTCAATCCTCTATTGAGGCACTCACGTTTAAAGTATTTTATTTATTTCAACACTGTAGTAGAACACGATCGATAGAGACAGAAACATTTTCACACGAAGTAGAGTGATGAACAATTCTTAACATTTTCAAGTTACTTAATGAGAAATCAACTTCCAACAAAGTAATAGACCACTGTTTCAATCTTCTCATTCACCTCCCATGCAGTTAAAAAATTCCCCTGCAAGGATTTTAGGTGGATATTCAGAACAAGTTTTTGGAAAGCGTAATACAGATACTCGAGTCAGAGAAAGAGAGAGAGAGAGAATAGGAACGCTTCCGATTTGGTGAGCAGGGAACTGGAGCGAATGTAAAGCCAGCGATTATTTGATTAATGCTGTTACTGCGTAATATTGTATTGGATGGCTCGACTCAGGAACGGAATAATTATTCCGTTCCTCGCTTCCCTTGACCCCTGGAACGATCGCGCCCCTACAGCCCCACGTGAAATCACGCCCCGGCGATCTCCAAGGGCTCCACTCGCGCACTTGAGATCGGCGCATGAACACACGCCGCACGATTTGACCAGGATGGGACGATTTAGAATGCAGACGGAAGTTGAAAATTTCATTTGATAGTGAAAAACATTGAGGGTTAGAAAAAAAATTCGGTGGTTAGCCAAGTCGTAAAAGTCATTAGGGGAAGGGGTATGACTGCTCCTAGACCTCGCAACAACTGCGCTTAGTCATAGTCCAGTTAATACACTTATGAACGGATATTCACGACACTTTTAAAATAAAAGTTTCTTCAATAGATCACGTAAAAATGAATTTAAAACCAGGAGTGCAAACTATTACAAAAAATTCTTGATCAGCTAGTCAAATTACATAGGGAAATAAATCAACTGATAATTGATTTACACATACGTACGTACGGGAAAGTACAAGAATAACTATTTGGCTGACGACATAATATATTTTCAGAAATTCCTGTGGCCAGTTCTGTACGAAAGAAACAGGATAGATTTAATTTGCTTTAGGTAAATGCATTTGTGTTTTATGAGGCATCAATCAGTCTTCAGTGGGGGTTTAAAAAGTGCTGGTTTCGGCACCGATGCAAATATGAAAGCATTAGGTTGACACTTAAGTATTACGCACTATTCAAGCCTAGGGTACTTAAAATCTACCATAAAAATACTAATGTTATACGATTAATCTAGCGAAAAGAACTATTACTTATTACGGGCATCAAAACGTTTATTTTTAAAACTTATAAAACATTTGAAGTTTGACAGATTAAATAGTCTATGATTCAGGAGACGTCATTATTTACACATTGGTCTCTTGAAGGCCATATTGAAAATTAAAGCTCCGTTACCAAAAGGTAAAAATCACTTCAAAGAATCGGATTAATACCACAGAACGATAAAACTATAAATAATTCTAAGGAGAAATTCCCAAAATTTCTCCAGAAACAAAACCGACACACAAATATTCACACCCTACAGGTGGGGACGTTTAACAATGACATTCAACAGTTTACTGGGGGGAACTACTGACTTGATAAAAAGAGTGATGTAATCTCTTTCAAAAAATCTTGGACCCAAGAGATTGGTTCCAATTCATTTCCCAGCAAGGTAAGCAATACAATCGACGACCTCTCATCTAACGCACCGGGGATAAAGGAATCTCACTCACAAGGACGTCAAAGGAAGGGAGCCAAGGACCTACTATTCATTAAACACTAACAAGCAACGTCATGTACTCTCACGTAAGTTACACAGGCATACATATGCATATGTATTGATACAAAAGTGTATTCGTATATGTTCACTCAGTCACGCATACCGGGAATTCTACTCCGACTGCTACCGACAGTCATCAAATGGATTCGGAGGGACCTGAGGTCAGGCGCTTGAAAGAGATAAACGCTGGAAATAGGGAGGAGGCGAAGGAGAGCTCGTCGGAGTGGAGGGTCGAGATCCCGCCTTCCGCGGCCCTGGGCAGCGGCGAGCCGTGGAAGCGAGATGGGGCACTTAACGGTGTTCCGCCGAGTCTCACGCATCGCCGGCCGCTCGGTAGGGCGGGGTGAGGACCCGAATCGGCTCGGGCGAGCCAAGCACAGGATCTGGTGTCGCATACTCAATCGAGCGGGCTGGGAAAGGTGTTATTCGCGGGGCCCGGTGCAGCCGCACGCCCAATTGGGCCCTTGACGAAGGGGAGGGTGCGTGGCAGGGGGTGCAATCGGGTGCTGGGAGGAGGAACGCAATAGGAATTTTCTGCAGATAGAGGTGCGGGATGACTCCTCCCTCCCACCTCGACGCGGAGAGGAGGGGAGCGAGATGGCTTAGGTGGACCGGAGAGGGTGTCCTGAGGTCCCTGCGCCCACCCCACGCAAAACTAGTGATTCAACGGATACAGCACGAGGTGCACGGAGAGTCAGAGCGAATTCATGACGAACCCTCGGACTCGGAATGGGTTCTGAAGCATTCGGACGGTGGTTATCGCCGAGGGCCAGGTGGGCAACCCCCAAGAGGTCGAGTCACGACCTTCCAACGCTCACACCGAAGCTTCTTCCAACCGGAACACACTTCCACGGGGAGAGATGAAGTCTTTGAATTATTCTCCTGGCTACATCATCTCATCGAAAAGGAAAATAAACGTGCGTGAATATTTCGCGGGCGTCGACCAGGCACAAGAGGACACTCGAGCATGATCACATCCACGGGACACCGACGACGAATCGTAAAACATTAAACCAGATGGTATTTCGTCAAAGGGAGAGAGAGAGCAACAGATTCAAACTCCCGCCAGATCCAGGTTCAATGGTGTCAATCTTTCGCGCTGCGCCCGAGTCATGAACCACAGCTCCGTGGAGAACGGCAGGAAAAACACACACAAATGCATTTTTGAGGCAACCACACGGATATCTCCTCCTTCTTGACAAATAAAAAAAGCGGATTCGTGTCTTCTTCCGGTGGCGAAAGGACGCAAAGCCTTTAATTTATCTTCCGTTTCGTCGGCCGTCACCTGGGCCGCCACACCTGACAAGGCACTCGGAAACGCCTCGTGATGGCAGAGACGGAAGGGGAAGAAGAGAAGAGGAACGAGAGGGGTGAAATTACACCCGTCGATTGAGAGGAGGACTGGAGTGACAGTAGGGACGGGCCGAAGAAGTTCCTCAACAGCGGATGAGCAAGGGACGAGTGGATAGCGAACCGGAAGAATCGAGTCCACCTGATGATACCCCCGTCCCGAGATTCCGACACATCTCCCCAGGTTGAACGTCGGCGGGTAACTGAGAGGCGATTCCGTCGGACTGCTGTGCGGGATTCTGCGAAATACTCCCCTCTTTCCCACCCTCCCACCGTCCCTAAACTACGCGCGCGACCCCTACCCCTTTCCTCTGTCTCCACCCTCCCCCCTTAACCTCCTCTCTCCCTCTTGCGCACGCACGACCGACGGTCCCCACCACTCCCCGCCACCGCTCTCCCACCCATTCCTACATACGTACGAACATCCCAGCGCGAGATGACACTTGTGGAGCAAAACACTGCGACGACACGGGGAAAGGAAGAGAAAGAGAGAGAAATATTTGTGTGTGCGTGTGTGTGTATGTATGAGTATGTATACATGAATACATATTTCGGTGATTACAAGCACCTTCATCAGTATGAGAGGAGAAGTGACACACTCATGAAGGTGGCTGGCACCATCGAAATATGTATCTTAAAAGTGAGTCGTTCTCCCTTTTTCGTGCGTTGCTTCTCTGTTCGTGTTTCACGTAACTGTTTTTAGCACCACAACACATCCGATTATATACTATATACATATATATGTATATATATGTGTATATACATATATATGTGTATATATATATATATATGTATATATTTATGTATATATATATATACATATATAACGATTAACACAGTAATCAACCCAAAGGTCGGTTGGGTAGGTGATGGTAGAGTTTCACCCAGTGCTAAGCCCTATACGGCGTGTGAAATTCACACATCACGGTTCGGGGGCCAGCTCTTTTCCTTGTTCCGCATATGGCTTCCCAGGAAGATCTGGTACCCAAAAATCACATAGCTTGAGTAGAGCTGCTACTGTATATACCAAGAGAGGCTTGCCTGGGCATCGAATCCGGGCCATCCGGTCAGTAGTCCAACGCTCTACCCCTGGACTGCCGCGACTCACATATTTTTACACATAATTGTATTATTATATTTTACAGAAAGCTCACTTATGTTTGATGCGAACGCAGTTTACATTATAGTCAAAAGAAAAAAGATTAGGCAAAACAATACCACCATCAGGGTATAGGGAGCCACTGGCTCCTGGCTGGGATCACCGAAATATAGAAGCGAATTGGTTTTTGTTTAGTTTAATCTTTTTATTTTTCTGTTAACCCAAAATGAAAAGCAAGTGCATCAAGCATAAATATGTAGATATATATGTATATATATATATATATATATATATATATATATATATATATATATATATATATATATACACAAACACATACGCACGCATGTGTGCTAGATTGTGTGTGTGTGGGTGCGTATGTATGCCACTTTTCCGGAGGGCACCTTATCACACCAATGTCGACTTCACCACCGCCCATTCTTGACATCTCAATTCGTCGAATCCACCCCTTTCTCGTCATGCGGAGGATAAAATTCCAAGGAGAGCCGCGGTGGGCGCGGGAGTCGGGCCGCACCCTCCTTCGGTTACACCGAAGAGGAAGAGAAAACACGAAGCCTAAGAGCCACATATCTCGAATATATCGGGAGAGGGAAAAAAGGACGCACTTTCGTCCGTCGCTCGTCGACGACTCGGGGCACGTGCCGCGCACACGTTTTGGGAATCAAAGCCACCCAATCAACCATGCAGGTAGTCATGTTGACAAGTGCTGGTTTCAGCGACTGTTTAAAAAATAGCAAACAGAGTATTTCCATTTCAGGAGTCCCTCCGCCTTTCTGAAATTTATTGTTTCCGCTTGAACTCGTTAAATAACTTCCGTAACGGCATTTTGTCTTCGGCTCATAACAAATTGAGCAATCGACAATGTGACATACATATTTTGGCAAACCTGGACATACATATTTTGGCAAACCTGGACATAGCGTGCGTCACCAAAAAAAAGTTAAACTTCCACCGGTGAAAGTTAAATTTTTTTTAGTCAAAAATCACGTATTTTGCAAATATTATACTGCGTTATTCCAGCTTGGGGACGCTACAAAATTAGGACCGCTCTATCCCGCATATACCGCGTTCTTTCTCCAGAGGGACATTCGCATGATCCGAGAGGACACACTTCGACCCCCCAGTTCCTCTTTCTTGTCGGCTTTGAGAGCGAACGAGCCACGAGGAAACACGGTCGGGAAGGGTTACAGTAAGAAACGAGCGAGGTTAAGAAAGACGAGAACCTATCACGGAAGCTCCTCCGGAGGGGGATTGCGAAATTGGTGCCGAAGGCGGACCAACCAACCATTCCACACTACGGCGCGGAAAGCCGACGAGAGAGAGAGGGAGGGAGAGTGGGGGAGAGGGAGGCATGAGGGTGAAGGTGAAAAAATGGAATAAATAAAGACCTTCTGGAAACAAACAAGAGGGGGCGAGAGAGAAGTCGACGGAGGGACGTGGTCGGGGGAGGGAGGGAGGGGGCGGAAGGTGATGAAGGGGCGTGGGACGGAGCCGCAAAGGGATTCCGCGAGTTGGAAAAGAAAGGGATTTCGGATGAGGAGGGGACGGAGATGGGCGAAGGCACGCGGCACAAACATACGCACGCGACATCTCTCTCACTCTCCCTCAACTTCCTCATCTTCCCCAAATGACTGGTTCCATTCTCACTCTCCCCAACGAACCAGGACTCGGCGAGCCCCTCTCATCCCTCTTCACTCCCCACGGACTACCCTAAACCCTTCCGCCTCCTACTCTCTCCCCCATCACCCGCCTCGCCTCAACCTCCAAAATCCACGAACGCACACGGAGCTGGCACGCGTCCACGTGAGAGAGAGAGAGAGAGAGAGAGAGAGAGAGAGAGAGAGAGAGAGAGAGAGAGAGAGAGAGAGAGAGAGAGAGAGAGAGAGAGAGAGAGAGAAAGAGGAAAGGAATGGAGGCCCCACATCCGACATAGTACTATCCATATCGCATCTCTCACCCTCCTTCCTAGGAGGTAGCGTGACGGGCGAGTGTGTGTGTGTGTGGAGAGGGGAGGGAGAGATAGAAGGGGCGTACTTTAAATGTGTGAAGTGTGTTTGTGCCGAGGAATGGGAGGCTCCTCGCGCGCCCTCTTCCCCACCCCCCCGCTTTACGGTCCGCCACGCTCCGCCGACGGTGCCCTCCAAAGCTCTCTCTCTAAGAAGCAAAACCGCCGGGAAGAATACAAAAAAATGAGGCGCCTTCCTCTATCCCAACACACACGTTCTCACACGACCACCACTTCTCTCTCACCACCTTATTATTTTAATGCCCCCCCACCCTCGCACGCCCTCACCCCCTTTCTCCACCTGCAACTGGGCAGTGACTCGTGGCGGCGTCACGCGCGCAGGGGCCGCGGGAATCCGCGGGCGGCCTCCCACTGGGAGGAGGGGGGGAACACGAAGAACAGCAAGGGGAGGACGGGGGGTTAGGAGGACGGGAACGTCGGTGGAGACACGAAAGAGAGGTGCGTGCACGTATTTGACTGTCCGTCTCCCATCCATATCCACCTTCCAACACCCACCCTCCCCACCCAACACCTAGCGACCTCGGTCTCAAACTCCCTCCGCCGCCTACTTCTTCCCTCTTCACGGCGTGCGAACGGGCGGCTGGCTCCTTCGAAGCTTTGACGCGCGGTGTCGACGCAGGGGCTGTGGCGGAGCGAAACGTCACAATTTCGCCCCTCCAACATGTTGAGCGAAGGCACAGAATGAAAGGTGAAAGGAGGCATATCGCGAGAAGTCGTAATGATGTCCTCCGAACGGAGGTCATTTCTTACGTAAGGAGACACGAAATATTTTCACTGTATATTTCGCAACATTTTGAATCGGCACTTCTTTCAATAATCTTTCCCTCTCAAACAAAATGATCGTTTTTCTTTCAAATCCTCCATTTCATCCACGCGCATTATATAACTACAATGCTCTTAAGAGTCCTTATTAATCCACTGTTTTCGCGCCAGAAATCTACAAACGTTGAAACAGCAATATCGCTGAGAGACATGATAAGTAATATATTTAAAATTTATTCGTAATATCGAATTCAGTAAATATAAAATATACTAAATGATGATGAAACAGGAATATAATTGAATGTTTAGTCCAGAAAGGCCATTCATTCATTTGACGAGACAGTTTTTCATTGCATATATACTCGTATTTATGGTAGGACAGCACTTTTAGTGACACGTACATACTCCTTGATCAAAAAGTTCCCGGAATAACCACCGTGTGGCGCTCCCATCGTTCCGATTTGAGTTCTGTTTTTTTTGTTAAATTGATACATCTGTTGTTGATATTCCCTTTAAATCTTAGTGTCATAACTTGACATTTGCAAAAGTTACGGTCGGTTTTCGGTATGTCCATCAGTGCTTCCTGCGATTTTTCCATTACTTCCTCTCGGCTGCTAAAACGCGTTCCCCGTAATGGTTTTTTAACTCGATTGAACAGAAAGAAGTCACAGGGAGCCAAATCAGGTGAATTCGGTGGCTGTTGGATGGTATTTGTTGCATTTTTCGTCAAAAAATTACGAATAATGATAGCACTGTGCGACGGTGCGTTATCATGGTGCAAAATCCACGAGTTTTCTGCCCACATTTCTGGTCTCTTTCGGCGAATTGCTTCACGCAAACGTCTCATAACGCCCAAATAATACTCTTTGTTTACTGTCTGGCCTTCTGGCAAAAATTCATGATGCACTACACCGTTGTAATCCATGAAAACCGTCAGCATTGCCTTCTTTTTTGACTGAAAACGACGTGGTTTTTTTGGTCTCGGCTCATTTGGTGAACGCCATTCACTTGCCTGATGTCTGGATTGCGTGTCGTACTCATAAACCCACGTTTCGTCTCCAGTAATGATCCTTTTGATGAATGTGGGATCGGATTCAGCCTCGCAAATCATGTCTTTTGCGACGTCAACACGGTCTCTTTTTTGCATGAAATTGAGGTCTTTTGGAACCAACTTTGCTGCTACACGACGGAAACCCAAATCATTAACCACAATGTCTTGGGCGGATCCATAGGCAATGTTCAAGTCCTCCGCTATTTCTCTGATGGTTAATTTGCGGTTATTGACCAACATTTCTTTTACTTTATCAATTTTTTCACCGACTTTCGATGTCGATGGTCTGCCACTGCGTTCATCATCTTCGATTGACTCACGACCACTTCTGAACCGCTCGTGCCACTGGTAAACGACCGTTTTTTTTAGAGAATCGTTGCCGAAACACTTTTCCAACATTTCCAACGTCCGTGCGCCACTAAATCCGTTTTTTACGCAAAATTTAATACAAGTTCGTTGTTGCAAATTTAAATCCATTTCTGAAATTGTAAAAAATCGCCAACACACACAGAGATAGATGTACTCTTGGCTACGTAACTTTTGCAAATGTCAAGTTATGACACTAAGATTTAAAGGGAATATCAACAACAGATGTACCAATTTAACAAAAAAAAACAGAACTCAAATCGGAACGATGGGAGCGCCACACGGTGGTTATTCCGGGAACTTTTTGATCAAGGTAGTATTCATTTATTTAAAATGCACAGACTTCAATACAGATTAGAGAGACCAAAATAACTGTATATCCACAATGTAACGGTAAAATTAATCTGAATAGACTTTTAGCAGGTTAGACATTTCATTTTACTAATTTCTGGTGTTTTAATTCGTGTTAAGCTCCTTCCTTGCACCGAAACAAGCGATATTGACTGCATTGTGATCACTTTGGCTTAAATACAATCTGCTGATTATTTCCTACTAGGCCTACCTCATACCCTGATCACATTTGCTGCTATGAGAGATTCCTTTCTAAGATCTCTGATAAGTATAGTTGAATTTTATTTCTATTTTATTTTACATGATTCGAGATCGAACCGGGATATCCATAGTAGGACTTTAGAGGATTTTTTTAAAAATCCAGGCTTATTCCTGCGTCAATGCAAAAAGAGAAATTAATATCGGACCATCTCATGACATGGAATGATCTCTGGACGTGGAATGAATTCCCGTGCGTATGTGTGTGTGTGTAGCAACATATGGGACGGAAAAATGGAACAAAAATTGTGGAGCGGAGGGCAGGATGAGGGAAAACGATGGAAGGCGAGTGGGAAAAAATATTCAGGGGATCTGGATGAGGAGGGGTGAGGAGAGGTGCTTGGGGAGTAAAATTGCGAAAAAAAATGAATCCGAACAGAGGATCCGAGAAGCAGAAAGCGATCCCGTAAAAAAAGAAACAAAATTCGGAAAGAGATGCGTTCCTGCGTAGTGTGCATTTGAGTGCATGGGGGAGCAGAGTCAAGAAAAATAAATGGAAGAGAAAAATGCGGAGGAAGGAAGAGGAAATATTACGAAAAACAATTATAGAATCCCTCTTCGCACTAGAATGCAAAAAAAATATCGACTGCAATGCGGATCGAGGGGAAGATAAAAGAGAGAGATTCCGAAGAAGACAGAGAAAAAAATATTGTCAAACGGCTTTGTGCAGTGGGCCCGGAGAAAAATAATCACGGAAGCACGGGTCGAAGGAAAGGGCGGAGGGAAATGATCGCGGAAATTGATCAAAGGAAGAAAGCAAGTGAACGCGGAAAAACGAAGTGCGAGAAAAGAGAAAAATGAATATTCCTACTTTAAGTTACTCACAAGGGAGAGGTAGAAAAAGGGGAGGGAAGGAAGGAGCTACGCACGTGTACTTACATATGTATATACGGGAGGCGTGGCAAGTAAAATCGAGGGCTTGTTAAACGGGCTGAGAATGGAAGACATCGATGGGAGGAGGCATGGTGGGTGGGAGGGAAGAAGAGAGAGTGAGGCGAGGAAGAGGATGAGGGGAGAAGAATGCGAGGAGGGCCACGCGGATATGTATACAAATTCCGGTAATCGGCACTATTTTACGATAGAATTATTTTTATTTTAGCTGTGGAACCTAATACTTAAAGCCAATAAGGGATTAAGGAGATTGTCCCTCCCACCTATCGTACTTCTGAATTGGTTGCAACGTACCAGTAATTAATGTATGTTTTAGTTTCCACATTCAAGTATTGAAGTTTACCGAGCCAAGAAGAACCGTAGTCTTCTTGCAAACATATTTCGGAGAAAAAGTGAAATGCATATCTTTACTGCAGCATGTTGTAATGCGCAAAAGCATACCAATACTTACCAGCGCAATTTTCCATAATTTTCGAGGATATATATATCGTATATGTATCACTTTCACTATTGAGTCACTAGACGTGTATTCCTCAATGTTTTATAAAATTGATGACACAAAATTTTCATATTTCTTGCAATTCAGTATTTTAGTATCAGCTTACTTTTTAAGAACCAAAATTAATCGCGAACATTTTCTCCGCCGCACTGAACTCTGGTGGATCACATTGTTAGGAATGTACTCAGACTGGGGCCACCGAAATTGGCAATGGCACAAGTCCCCAAGGGTCTAAAAATATATCTCTTGTCTCATTTAAAAGTATACAAGTGCTGTCTATAAAAATATGAAAGATTAATCTCCCCGTTAAAGATAAAAAAATGATGGCTACGTGAACAAAAAAGAAACGGAATTGCTTTTTAATGAAATTGACATTCCTCACCTGCATCAGACTGGTGTTTACTAGGATTTTAATTAACTACACTACTTTTTCCCTAGAATGTCATGACTACAGATCATTCCTTTTACATGAGTAAATCCAAGTCAAAGGTGGCCGAGTAGGGGAATCAACCGTTTTCATGGTACAAATAAACGACATCCGGTACAGACAGGTTTTTTTATTTTCATATGTCCGAATATGGTATTGCTTATGTGCCAAAGTTCAGGGGGATGAAAAATAATGCAGCTCTCTCTCTCTGCCCTCAGACGATTTTACATAGAACGACTCTTATCCGTAGAAGAAAACAGCCTTATTTTTTAAAATAAAAACCGCTGAACCGTAGTGGATACAACACGGAAAATGCTCGCGTAACACGCACAAGCGCGAATAGGGGTGGGAAGGGAAGTAAAATACTTTTCCCAACGGTCCGGGACGCGCGAATCTATGGGGATGAATATGACGATAACATCGAGTGAGAGGGAAAAATCTCCGTGCGTTTGCGGTTCAGACCAGGGTAAGGTAGGAAGGCGGGACGGGGAGCGGGGAAACGGAAGGGGCGAGAGAGCACGGGGGTAGGCGAATGATTAGTTGGACTCGAGCAGAGAAATGAGCCGGGGGTTGTAGGGAGGACGAATATGAGGATGAGGGGGCGAATTTCAGCCGAGCAAGCGAGGCGACTGGGACGGGAAGTGGGGAGGGGAGGCGGAGGAGAGAGCAGAAAGGACGACCGCGGATGAGGGAGGGAAAGGAGGGCAGGCTTCGAAATGTCCATCTCTCTCTCCCTCCCCGTCCCCTCCTTATCCCTTGCAATCTCCGGTCGCCGGTAAAGGAGTGAGCACGTGGGGAGAAGAGAATGTGGAGTGGACGTGGAGGAGGAGGAAGAGGAGTGAGGGAGTGGAGAGAGACAGAAGTGTGTTTGTGCGCGAAAAATGAACTATTGAATCCGGAGAATGAGGATTCGAATCGCGACCCGCGAAATTTTCCCTCGAAAGAATGATAACCTATGACAATGTTCCGATTATTAATTGAATCTAAACTGATTATGGATGTTATGCAACCAGTCTCAAAAGTAAAAAATACTTGGGGATAGACTTAAATTATTACGGAAACTGATACGAGGAGACACGAGAACATGCAAGGAAACAGCATTGCAAGTTGCCTGAACGATATAACATGCAGAAAAGATGCATAGGAACTGACGTCAGAAGACGAATATACAAAGTTATAACAAGAACAATGATATTTGCAGCAGAAACAAGACTGAACACAGATACCACACAATTCCTTCTAGAGGCAACTAAAATAAAACCACCACAACTATAGAATGCAAAAAAATAACTGAGAGGCGGAGGTAGAAGAAATAAAATTTGGGGCCTGCAAAATTAAAGATAAAAGGGTGAAATCCAAAGGAAGAAATGATCATATAATCATATAATATTAGATACAAGGTCAAACTAAACGTAGGGAGGAGGAAACGTAGAAAGAGGAGGAAGAAAAGGAGGAGTGAAAGGAGAAGAAGATAAAATATTTTTTATTTGGCCGATGAAAATAAGATACGGGACACCAGTTAAGTTCTAGCGCTGAGGTGGTTCTTTTACACTTTCCTCTTTATGAACTTTGCGATACTCCATTACCACCTATTTTTGGCACATTTTCAGATAACAGAATAAATTGAGTCCGACCCGGATTCCAATACGTTAGAATCGCCGAAGTGAACCATAATCGTGATGAAGATGTGAGAGCATGGAAGAGGGTCTTTCACAGTTTATACTATACACGGTAAAACCTTGAAGGTAAAAGTGTATATTTCAACCTCTCGTCAGACATGCACCCGCTTAAATATGTTGCAGGTTTAATGTTGGCTCCCTAAAAACCCATGAGACAATTACGCGCTTAATACTAAACATAATTCGTTCCTGGAAATTACGTATTTACGTGTACCTTCTTAACAAGTCGACTTAGAGAAATCCCACCTCCCCGACATGACACAAAGGCACTATCTTCAGAGATACTCGAATAAAAGACGCGTAATACCACTGAGAAGTAATCAGATCTAAATTTTTATCAGTAACGTCGGGAATGTAGGAGTTCGGATAAAAAATCAAAATTCGTTTGACCACCAAGAAACACGGTCGGTGACTGACTTGAGTACGTTTCATTTCATCACAAAGAACACAGTCTAATTATCCGGAGTCAATAGCATTTTCTTCAACGTCATTCTATTTATTTCCATGAACTCCCCCGATTATTGCCTTCAATCTCGAGTCATATCTATAACAGACAGAATAGTAATCAATATTTTGGAAATGGGGTTTTAATTAAGCCATTGATCGCGCCGTGTTCTCTTCTAAGTACACTCGGTGTGAGCCATGGGGGAATGCATCCAACTTGATAAGGCCGAAGGACGTATTATTCGCCAACTGGCCCTCTAGGATTTTATACTCAAATTCTCACTTAAACAGAATTATGTCGTTTGGTTAAGCTGCTTTAATCTGGCAAATCATGACAGGATTTGCCTCCGCCGTCGAGACTAGCAAACTAAAAAATTATGACTGCGGAATTTAGTGTGCGACATTAAAAGGCTCAGAACTAATAGAACGCCAAAATTCCTCCTCGTAACGGACATTTACCCCTTTTCAGACGACATGAACTACTGTGGTAGTGAAAAGAGAGATGCTATATTTTCGGTAAAATATTGCCAACCTACTCGAGGCAAGCAGTGCAAAGGCTCATTCATCAATTATGCATAATGAAAATCGATCACAAAGGAATGCTTGTTTTTCGATTGTTGACTAATCTTGCTATCGCGCTGAATTTTAATCTACGCGAAAATATCGATTAAAACGTATCGCGAAATTAGTCTGTACTCAGGAATCGAAATCATTCAGCTATACGCATCGACTGGGGGGTGAAGATGAGAGAGGTACAGGTGGGGGGAGGTTAGGAGAGGTGCGTGTGGGATTAGTGGTTATTATTCCACGCGATAAAGGACTCTCACGGAGCGACACGTATGCCTACATAAACATTTTGAAAGCACGAAATACTTCAGAAGTGTGACGACCAGAACAATATAAAACGAACAATGGAAATGAGAGGTATAAAGAAAGTTGTGGCAACAGTGGAAGTGAGATAAGCGAGTGAAATTAATGAGAGATTCCACGGCCGCTTTAATGTAAGAGAATTCATTGTTGGGCACTTCAATTTAACTGCGTTTTTAACCTACCCGAGTGCATTTATATTGCGTGATAAATGTATTTACACCTGAACAACAAAACAATCCGAGACGAGCTCACACATGCCCCCATCTTACAGCTAACAAGAGTCTCGAAAACGTCAATTGACGAACGCCTCGAAGGCATTTCCCAACTCCGGCAGGCATTTCTCACTCTGCGTTTGGATTCATGATTCATTCATTGTGCTTACGTGAGATCTGGGCCACGATGATGAGCCTCTTCTCGAACACCAATCCCCTGCAGAATAATTATTAGGGCCCAATTGCGAGATAACGGCAGAATGAAGAGCACGCGGGCATACAAATGTACCGTTAATTCTGGGAAAGACTTCATATCACTCGGCAATTAATCTTTATTTGGAGGAAATCAAAGGCAGATTTCACGAAAGAGGGACACGGAAAACTACCGGATCAGTTGCACCATACAATAAGCATAAACACAAAAGGAGGATGAAGAGTGTGAAAACGTTATGGAGCAAATTTTTATTTCATCAGAAAAATGTATCCAGACCTGGACGAAGCGCCATTTTTCTTTGGTCCATGAGCGAGTGCATTCAAGGACCAGATAAAGAATGATGAAAGGCTGGAGGGCGAGCGGTTTGATCAGCTAATGTTTGCAACTGGTCGTAGTAGTCACCAAGACATTTTAAATCCATAAAATATTCTATTGAATAGTGCTAAAATTATTCAAATGACATTAAATCCATCATATATTCCATTATGCAGTGCTAAAATGATTTGGTTAATGATAATCATCATCATAGAAATAAGTTCAGCTCCCGATACCAATATATTCTCTCCAACTATTACTATTCCTCCAAAACGTTCATATTCCATGTTCTCTTCTTGCCACAGTATTCAGTATACTATTGTACCCTGGGCTCGTAAGTCTTGCCGAAGCCTCTTAACTCAATCGGTCATATTTATGAGTCTAACTACAGGACCTGTATATCTCTTATATTTTTTATATTTAGCGTAAATAATACGCTATCATAACATATGTATTTAATATTTTAACACCATATTTATACAGCCGTTATTTATTATGTTAATTTTTAGGACAACTCATCCTTCATTCAATTTAATTGTATTTTTTTAATTAATGACTCTAGATTCATACAATCTCACCTCGGATTTCACAAACCAGATCATGTTGGAATGGGAATGAGGAAGCGTAAAGCCAAGAAGAGAGAGAGAGGGATAGAAAGGAAGATGAGATAATAATGAATTTGTTCAGCTCTGAGACGGATCAGGACATACAAAAATCATTAAAATATAGTGAAACATGATAGTACAAGGATAAAATATTTTTTAAAAAGAGAAAAACCATCGAACGTTTTAATTGATGTAGCAACTGGAGTTTCATTTGTAACGCACATATGAAATACTTGTATACAATAGCATTGCAACGTGACCTAGGGGATATTTCACAGAGATTTAAGAAAAGAATAAGCACGTTTTACATAATACGCAAGTTTTAAACTAATAAGTACCGCATTTGTGATACAAAAACCTCGTACACGCACGCTCGGGTTTCAGAGAATGTAAAAAATAAAACATAAATCCTAGCGACAGTAGAATCAAGTACAGTATATATGTATGTCTTTGGAAAAGATTTTTTTTCCAAAGTAACTTACAGTAAAACCAATACAATATTCTAGAGCACTGGAATGAGGAGAGGGCCTGAGAATGGTTTCTCGAGTGACGAAGAGGGAAGAGGAGAGTGCGGGAGCGGCGGCATTGGAGGGGGAGAAGATGGGGAGGAAGAAATCGGAATCAAGGAGGCGAGGGATATTAAAGAGTGCGTGAAGGAAGGAAGGGCGGGCACTGGAGGGAAAGAATCGCACCCTCACTTCATCTCGAGAAAATTCAACGCACTGCACACACACACACGCACATGCTTGGAGGAGGAGGGGTGAGCGGTGGAGGGTGGAGTGGAGTAGTTTAAGGAGTTGGAGGCAAGAGGAAGGAATGAAGGTGGACGGAGGGGCGGGCGAGGGTGGCAGCGAGAGGGAGGATGTGGGGGGGAAGTTGGGGGGAGGGAGGGGATAGGACGCGTGTGGTGGATTCCGGCGAGAACTCAAAATGTTTGGTGAGCGGGGGGTGGGAGCGCGAGGGGGCGGGAGAAGGATAGAGGGTGGCGAGAGAGGGAAATGGTTTGGGCGAGTGAAGTGGGCAAAATTGGCGAGGCGATAAGGGAAGCAGAGGGGGAGAAACATTTATCGCACAAGGACAAGGTTCCGTAAGCCAACCGGTCGGACCTGGTTTATCCCGGCGGTGCTGTGGCGCGTGCGCTAAGGTCACGGGTTCGAATCTATTCAAAGGTCGGGGGCGCTCCGTCGCTGTTATTGATAATCCATTCGAAAAGGATATACGTGACGATGCAAAATAATCTGTGCGGTTCAAGTGTTCTAAAACAGGACATTTGCCCATGTATCTAGAATTAATGGTAGCTCACTATCTCTCCTGAACTAACTAGCTGCATTTACCTATGTTTGCTCGTCCCTGAGATTTTAATAGTCTAAATTGACACTAATTTTTATTTTTTGATTTCAGTAATGGTGATTGTTAAAAAACTTGAGCTTTAGACCACAGCTCTTGGCGGTAATCTTATTTTTGTCGTCGAAGAGAGAACACGGTAACCTTATTCATAGCAAGGAAAATAATTATCCTGTTGAACCGAATAATTAATAAAAAAATAAGATGAAACGTAATAGGCGAACAACATTATGTCAGTAAAAACTGAACGATGTTTAATTAAATAATAATTTACCCGAATTCTTTCGAACCATATGGTTTCAGACTTCAGTTTACATCCAATTCCAACAGAAAAAATTATTTTGAAAGTAAGCAGTTCAAAGAAATTTGAAAACTGAACGATTTTTCATTGAATAATAATTTACCCGAATTCTTTTGAACATACGGTATCATAATTCAGTTTACATCCAATTCCAACAGAAAAAATTATTTTGAAAGTAAGCCATTCAAAGAAATTTGGCAGACGGGTAGTTGCAAATTAATGTGCGCGGACAAGAATGAGCAAGGAAAATCGAATAGTAAAACTGAAAGACACAGAGTCCGACATCTCCATATTAGACAATTTTAAAATTGCTTGCTTGGTAAGTACGGCTTATAAAATAACAATTTTGAAACGTTACAGCGAAGTTCCAGAAACTAGGAAGGCTTAAGCTAAGTACCGATTCAATCATTTTCACCGTTAAATTATTATTTTAACTGATGAGGAATTTCAAATACGCTTTCATGGTTACTTAGATATAAGAAGCGACAGAGAGATAATGATAATATGAAGCAAATTGAAAAAATGCAAGTAATTTATTTAATCCGCTCTTTCCATTCCACTCTTTTTAGCATATTATCACTAAGCGTAAGGAGAAAATGAAATAAAACGAGACATTTCAACATCCGAAGGAGAGGATAAAAATTAAAGGAGAACGCTTTCCGTACTTGGTGAACGCAGCATGGAAGCAGAAACAACACGAAACACCAACCAAGGAGAAGAAACTTGAGAAATTCTGAAACCAACTACATCAAGGACACACAATCCGGTTGATGATGGAAGTACTTCGTTCCCTTTAATTGAGACTCAATTCATTTGCCAATCACTAATCATGATCATTTACTGGCTGAATAACAATTCTAATAATGTAAGGCAGTTATATTAACTGTATACTAGCGACATATATGAAAACTTATGGGAAAGATGTAGTCCAAGGGTAGAGCGTCTGATTGATGACCGGAGGGTACGGGTTCGTCCCCGGAACGCCTCTTTCACCACCACCCTCAGCTCCACCCAAGCTGTGTTATTTTTTTCGAGTATCAAATTTTCCTGGGAAACCATAGCTGGCAAAGGAAAAAGAACTGGCCCCCCTACACACACGCTTAGTATTGGGTGAACTGTACCATCATCTACCAAACCGACCTTCGGGTTGATTACTGTGTTTATGGGTCGTTATCTAAAAACTCATACAATTTAGAGATATAAGAAATATGAGATTCGAGATAGGTTAATTTCTACTCATATACAGCTTACAACTCCGGGTTGTAACGACAACAAAAAAACTGAAAATTGGTCAATAAAGAGTATTTTGTGATGTGAGGTTTCTTGTGTAATTATTTCAAATTTTAATGCTAATTATGTACTAGTGTCAAATATTTTCTAATTGATTTTTTAAATAGTAGCCCGTATTCTTAACTCCTCGTGGCTTCATATCGTTCTCACACCCAAGAGAAATCAAAATAAATTAAATAAAAAAAATTTTAAAATGCATTATTGAAGCACACAGTATTGATCAAATTAGCAATTCAATTTTTACTGTAATTCTGCGAGACATCAAAATTATGAAAACGAGGCATCGCACCAAGAAATACTTTAAATTATAATTTACAATGCAGGCCATTCCATTTTGGTGTTATCAACACTTTTTCGACTACTGCTAGTAATTTCAAATTGGCAAAATTATTCTCCTAGACTGGAGTTCGAACCTAAAACCCTCCTCGATTCTGTCAATTTCCGGCAGATTAACTGAGTCTGCTACGCTATCGAGACGTTTCCTTTAACTGGCTAAAGACTTGGTCAGGAAATCGATCAATTCGGATTCGATTCCCAGTCTAGGCGAGTTTCACTGCGAAATATCACGTACATATCTTTGTTAACTGCGGGTGACTAAGCAGAAGTTACTTATACAGCATTACCCGGTAACTTTTAATTTAGCGACAAATTTTCCAAACCAACAATCCTTATTATTAATGTTTTATTATATAAATCATTATTTAGTTGACAAAGTTATCCCTGGAGTTATGGTAGTTTCCGGAATGACAAAGTATGCTCAGATGCGAAATGAGGTAGACTCACGACACAGAAAACAGTCGGTTTAACCCGATTTACGAGATAACCAGATCCACCACTAGACCTGGGTATCCTAACAATTACATCATCTGCAAGCTAACTCTTCCATTGACGTGATATCTCATATTGAAGTTAAAAGAGATCCGCGTTTGACTCCTGGAAATATCACGATGTTTTCATGGATATTCCCTCCTAATTTATCAGTAAACATACTTGGACTCCCATGTACGCGAAAACAAAATATCTACCGTAGAATTTGCCCCTAACTTCGTTCATAGCTATCTTCTTATTATACGCATGACGAAAATATACTTAAATAACATATTGCGTCCCAGCGCTGTCAACAAGTCCATTGAAACCACGCACTCAATAATTTGAAATTCAATATTTTAAAAATATAACAAAGTACTTATTTCAAATAATATCCAATAAGGTGATATTACAGATAAATTTCTCAATAGTACTCTAAGGGACTTCATAACCACCGCTGATATTCTAGCAAATTTCTAGGCACTTCCTGAGAAATGGGAATCCTACTTTCCGCTTGGGGAACGCAGTAAACAAATTTCATCCGACAAAAATTGTTTTTGCCTTAACAGACACCAAAGGTGACCCTTTTTCCTCTACAATCCCTTTAAGCCTCCGCTTTTCCATCGGATAATTTGGAAACTGAACCACCGGTGCTTACGTAACACCTCTCCTCTAAGTTCGACTCCAACTCATGACACCTTTCTGCCAGCGGGAGATTGGTGAGAGACGAATCGGAAATAAATTCTGTTTCATCTCAAACGTGGAGGCAAACGATAGAATTCGTTTGAAAATGACGCCGCAAAACATTTTCCAATCTCTGTATCGCTAATATGCAATTTATTCAAAGAAAACAAATATGCGAGTGTCCATGTGACGGCCACTTTGAAAAAGATTAGGGGAATTTTTGAGTGCGTGCGCTTGAATAGGAATAAATGTCGCACATTTCCCCGAGCACGATTGCGAAGAATTTATCCGCAGTCCGGGGAATGCGGCGGGATGAAGTGGGAGAGGTGTGGGAGGGGAGGAAGGGATGAGAGGAATGGGGGAACGGGAAGATGGAAAGAGGTAAGCGTGGAGGAGGAAAAGGGGATGGGCGGCGAGCGTGGACCAGTGGAGTGTGAAGGGTATGGGCTGTCGGGAACGCGGTGGGGGCGGGAGGCAAAGGAGTGAGGGGGCAGAAGTGGTATTGTGGGAAAGAGAAGGAAACACGAGAGGTGCCGAAGGATGGGCGGGTGAGAATGGGGGGTGGGGGGAGAAGGGAGGGGTTTGGAGTTGGGTGCGTGGGTGGGAAAAGGTATGGCGGTCTCACGAATGAGAGAGAGAGAGAGAGAGTGAAGCGGGGAGGCGGCGGGGGAGGGTGACGGGGGATGAGGGAAACGGAGGCATGGGCGTCGCCGAGCACTTGTTGGCAGGGGGAAGGCACAGTGTATAAGAGGAAGGCAGACACACCGACATGTGTGTCTACGACGCACAGTTCTGTTATCCCACGGAAAAATTGGGAACGCTGAAGCTTACCTGACCTATATACCAAACATTGAAACATGACTCGTGGTACCGAACATTCTCCATGATTACAGCTTATGCTTTGAGTCGTATGATTAAAAATAAAGCTACGATTTGCTATAAGGGACGTCTGAATGACAAGGAGAAGAAAAAAGTACAAAAACGTCTGATTTTCGGTTTCATCCAACACTCACTTCCTTTTTCCTTCATACTTTCACCTCCTTGCGTACTTCATCGGCGTTCGTCGCATTCATAGCTTCACTCGATACACGCCCTTTTTCCCCTGGGATCCGAAGTATCCCTTGCCCTTGGGTGACTCTTCGACTACACTCACTCGTAACTTCTCTCCTTCCTCTCAAAGTATTCACTGTTCTCTCATACGTATACCTGCCTGGTAATTGGACTCTCACGCATTCTCTCAACGTGACCAAACCGGCGCAGCACATTATTTTTCATACTTGTCCAATGCCTTCGCATCCAAACCACATTCTATGGTCACACACTCATCCCTCACCTCTTCTATTTTTACCTCAAACAATCCTCAGGTCCACCATACCCGCAGCATCAATCGTAATTATGCCAATCCCTGGAATATTTCCAAGTTTACCTCTCATGGAATAATGTGGGGAGGAGTTAGCACATTTTATAAGTAATTTTTTTTAAATAGTTTTTTTCTCATTTTAAAGAGTAATCCTCTTCTCCTTGCACAACTTGTGATGAGAACATCAGAAAACGCAAAATTATTCGAACTAGTAGTCGGCGTAAAAACACCGCCCTCTGCTATCATTACTTGCCTTGCACCAGTTGATCAGTATCGAGAATTCGAATTAGTCGTCTGTCCTACAGAAAATATCTCAACGAACGAAAATTTTTACATTTTCAACCTTACAGTAATGGATGCGTAACGATAAATACACGTAGTGAAAACATAAAAACCTAAAAGACACGACGGGGCAGAAAAAGTCCGATGAAATACTATATTTCCAAACATTTATAGCTACACTTGAGCAAAAGGAACTCAAAATACACGAGATTTTGGAATTTGAGTAATACCTCCGATTGGACAGTACGGAAAATTTTAATAAACTCCGAGAGTTATAATCCGAGGTTAATGACTCTTCTTAAACGAGAGTTGACTATTGTTGTAAATCGGAGGAGAATCGATGAGAAATACAATGAAAGAAGATTTTTAAGATCATGAATTTTCAAGAAGTAGATCCTCAAACCATCAAATTAAGATTTTTAATAGTTTGGTATACACACAAAATACTCTTCCGGTAAGTGTAATTTGAGGATAGAGAATTATAAAAGGTTCAATCACCTAATGGAAAATAACATTCATCTTCAAAAAATGGTATTCCATTCAATTGGACTCCTATAAATTTGGAGCGACTTCTAAGAACGCCGACTCGGCTATAAAGACAGTCACAATTACTTGTTCGGACAAAAATAATTGAGTTTTCATTAGATGAATTTTGCAAATATACCGTTGCGAAATGATCAAATTGCACTGCTTAATGCCGACCTCTCCTGGAAGGGAGACGAGAGTAGTAGGGGTAGGGCAGTAGGGGCTGTGCGTGGAAGGAGGCGTTTTGCTGGGGGGATAAGTCAGTAAGTGAACGGAGACGAATGGGAAGAAAGGATAAGGTGGGTGAAGGCTCATGGGATGGAATGGAATGAACTCCTGGAGAATATCGCGAGCGGCGTTTTCGTCTTTCTCCGACATCGATCCGGCTTCCTCGAGAGGCATTTCGATTCCTTCAATGGGAATCCGCAGAGTTTATTCAGCCATTCGTCCCGTAGAAGGCGACGCTCACACGGATTCTTCGCCACGGGCTTTAAAGCGACGAGAGAAATGAGAATAGTGAACGCGTATACGTTTAATCGCATTTCTTCAGAGGAACGATGACGAAGATTTCAGAACCTCCGTTCACTCTAACCAAAACAAAATGAGCACATCACCTGTTCCATTTCATCCAGAACACTATCAGCAGAGAATTGTAATGGTAACAAAAAACTATCGGTTAAAATACAGACAAAAGTCACCCATTTTGCGAAAAATTTTTGTTAATGAAAAAAAGAGCATCACAATATGATTGGAAATACTGGAGCAAATGAACTCATTAAGAATACGTGCAAGATTCGAAGTATTAGATAAATACAAATCGTGCGTTTAATTCTCCCATGGATGAAATCAATCAACTCCCGCAGAGACGGAATGGGCAATTTTAGGAATCCTATACCCATCGCACAATTGGTGATCACAGCATTTTAGATGAATATTCAAGGTAATCGAGAAACTATCCGAAAAAAATCTAAATTCCAATAATCACCGATTATGGCTGGTTATCTTTTAGCCCCTTCAAAACCTCCTCGTGCTGACATGCAGGATAAAATTCAGATGTGGATCAAAATAACTTAAAACAGATACGCATGAAACGTAGCTGTCCAAATTTGAGCGGAATTCCATTTATTAAATTAATAGGAATCATAAAGTTGGGGCGGCAGTATGACTCCCAGATTTACCTTTAAAATTTCCAATTCGTTACATTGTTTGTTGTCCTTAAGATGCGTTCAATTCGACAGCGAGTTTTTGAAATAATTATTAGAATAAATTTCGATAAATTTTAATTTGTAATGGAAAGCTTCTGAATTTAGGAAGGCCTCTGATCATATCAACTCAGAAAGATGATCGAAGTTGAAGGAGAAAATTCGGGAGATTTATTATAAATTAAAGACATTCAGATACATTTTAATATGTGGGCATGACACGATGATTTATCCGAAGAACTTGATAAAAAGCGGAACCCTTTCCAAATGAAATAGAACAGTTAATCTCATACGTCTTACAGTCAACCAACCCTCTAAAGTACAGCCGTCACGGGTAGCAAGTCTGTCGCATGACACGGCTTTTAGGGATATATCACTAATGGTTCGACAAAGAGGCATACTTAGCTAACTAAAATGCTTCAATCTAATTCAGGTTTCAATCTAAAAGGGTTCCTTTGTCTCATAAAGAAGAGCTAATTTGACCTGGAAAAGACGAGCCAAGACTAAAAAGGTATAAAAGTCAATAAAGGCGTGAGAGGACGGAAAGGGTGAAGTATTCAATGGGGGAACATGTTTCAACTTTCCTTACCGTGGTTCGAACCCAAATATGGAAAATTTATTCGTAATCAGTTCAGCATTATTCCATCAAACACGATTATATTATTATATTATACTTAATTCCCATTTATCTTATCCCACTACCTATAAACTGGACAGCATTTTTAGACCAGGTGTTAGAGCGTTTTAACAATGGGTCTTATGAGTGAACTCCCTCGAATCTCATTGGAAAGGAAATATGTCACACCTAAAGGACGTTCATCGAGGAAAATAATCACAGTTTCGTACCGACATACAATAAAAACAATTTACGCCCTATCTCTCTTATTACAAAAAAAATTAAATTTAAGAGATGGGGCTAGCGCGCTAAGTGCTTTAGTACAGGCAACATTGAATAAGGTGGTAAAAGAGAATCAATCCATTACTATTATTATATATTAAGCGATAAAACACCCGCAAAGCTCAATGGGAGCCTCTCCCTCACAAAAAATCAATGGGAGTTCAAAAGCTTACTTTTTGTCTGGTCTGTGGTTTCTGTACAACCGGATGCAATTAGATAGCCCACGCAGCTTACGGTTTTCGGAGGTGTATTGATACTTAAAGAACCAATATATGATCTCAGAAACCATAAATAATGATATTAACTAGTCATGCTAGTGATTTTAAAAAAGTCCGAAGGGCCAATAAAGCCATATGACAACTGAATATGCAAGCAACAAGCATGACTAATAAATGAAAACTTTTCCATACATATGAAATATATCTTCCAGTCTATTAACAAAAATATCACAAGCAAAATGAAGTTTAAAAACTAGATTTAAATTCAATTTGTTAGAAATTAATGCACTCGTCTGAATGACTACGTAGCTTCAGACGCATCCCCGATGCACTTAGAAAACGCAGAAAAATATAAAAGAGCTTCAGTTCAGACGCCTGCAGAATTCCGATAAATCCTATAAATATGAGAAATAATAGATTGAAAATAAAACAAAGTATTAATTAAAAACCACTCGTTTAATGGGTTTCGTCGGTGGAGAAGAGCGAGGGAGTGGAAAAAACATTTTATCTCAGTGATTTTATCATGCTAAGTACCACGGATTAGCAAAAATATTGTTTACGAGTAGGTCGCATTAAGTAGGCTTAAATATTGGTCTTGAACTAAAGCCGATTAAATGCGCAAATCAATTAAAAATACTAGGCTGATTTCCAATAATACGCAAAAAAAAGGACACCACCTCCCGACACGTTGGTTTTTGAAGCGATTTGTGTTATTCTAATGAGATGCACATATACGTAAAAATATACCACGCTATTAGGGCGTGTTGGCCATAAGAGTTCTAAAATCGCTTGGAAAAAAAACTGACTAAAAATAAACATTTTTACCCATATTGACACCACTCAATACCAAAAGGAAAACCCAGAATATCCAACTATCTCAACTTTGATGACAAAGCAGAATTAAGTTCGAGGGAAGAGCGTCAAGTATTATATAAAATTAGTAGATAATTAATTGACAATAGCTTGATGTAACCTACCACTGAAGAAGCCTTAAAGAGAAGGCTAAAGCTCATTTTATATTCTCCACGACTTAGAATCACGTTCACGCCTTTAATGGTCTCACATTAAAACTTTGCCGTACGTATTCTGCTCATTCACAGGTGTACTATCAAACAACAAAGCAATTACGGTAGGAGACTTTAAGTGGAAACATAATTATAAAGTCAATCCTCCTTCTCACCCTACAGTTACAGATTTAGTAATTGCTCGCTTCCAACTTGTTAGCTATCTAAATTTCTCCCCCTATGCGCCAGCCAATAACTTATTCGGGGATCCAACTTCTACCAAGGGATGCCGTCTTCATCGTCACGCCTAATTAAAATTAAATCCGCATAAAATGGACGCTGTTCCGGGTCAGGTTGGGTCAGGTTCATCCTGCAGTGGTTCTCGATGACTGAATACAACAACGGGGCACAAGACAGAGAAAAACCAAAAAAGGGGGACAGAGGACAAGGGATAAAGTGAATGGGAGAAGAGAGGGGAGAGAGAGAGAGACGAACTAAATCGAAGGAGAAGGCAGAGAGGGAATTACATAGTCCGCCCATGAAGGAGGGAAATTTAATTTTGATCGAAGCAAGTTTTTTAGGCAACTTTATACTTTCCGGTACGAAAAGGTGATGCTTTTCAGGAATCACCCAAGTCGGTAGGAGACTCTTCGCTCCGGATGTGACAAAAAATGTGTTCCATAACTAGCGCAAGTGCTAAGGGGCCCAAACTTAGAAACTACAAACTTAGGGATCAACTTCAAGCTCAAAATTAGCTACCATCTATCCTCACACTTTACAAAACTCCCTTGTTACACAATTTATGGAAAAGAGAAATTTTTAACCTTTTCCTTCAGAAGAGCAAACGCATTCATAAAGATGATTTATGCGTGAGATTAATAACTGAGTTTAATTTTGTTGACCAATTAAACCTTGAATGGAAACAACCAGAAAATGCAGTATTGCAAAAAAGGTGATATTTTCTTCAAATAAAAATAGCGAAATAGGGACAAACTGAAATGAAAAATGGTATCAGTAAGATGACATGTATAAATTACTTTGTGTAAGGTTTTGCCTCACAAAAAGTGATTTGTAATAAATTATTTCTCATGAGTTATTCTTCATTTATTTAAGATAATATTCACTACTTCATAAAATGTATTTTACAAAATTTTACAAAAAGTTTTTACTGAAAACCGAACCTCTTGCCTCATAAACCATCAAGTGCATTCTTTGAGACGATGCTGTGTGTTTCTACGAATGTTTCGTAACCCATACTTTCTCCTGTTTTATTAAATTTAAATGAAAAATCCGAAAATATAAAATTACGTTGTTGATATTGGCCTTTGATAAAATGGAATAACGGCAGACTTAAAACTTTGAAGCATGCTGTAACCTCATGTAGTCTAGGTGGTCACATTATGAATGGAATTAGACACTTTTCTTGAATCCTTGATCATACGTACATTAAATCGAGCGGAAAAATCGATAGTAAAAATGGCAAAAAGTAATAAATAGGGGATTCTGCGGAGGATAGGTAGCACATAAGTACCGAGCGTGAAACAAATAAACACATTGTCTGGCGTACGAAAACAAATTTTGACTTAAGCATTGAGTTCAATAGCATGATCAATAAATTTCCATAAAATTAAATCTAACAATGACGCCATTTCAAAAGAAAGAAAAAAACAGGAAACGAGACGTCGTATGTTCCACCATGACTGGCTCTCTGCTGAAAAAAATCGGAAGGGCGTAAAATTTATCAAAAAAGAAGAGTCACGCCTTATATTCGTAACTTAAATTACTTTTAAAAGTTTGTCCAGTTTTTGAATCATGATAGCCTGTTTAGTTTGTTCATCGAGTACTCTCGCGAAGGAGTACCATGCCATTAAAAATACCCGTAGAACCCCACGCCCTACGCCTCCATAATGAAGAGAAACCAAGGCAAAGACTTCAGAGGAAGAGAAGCGAAGCGAAGAAGGATATACGAGTTTCTTCATCGAATGCACCCAAAACTACGAGGGTCATCCGGAAAGTAGTACCCGTTCGTGAAATAAAGACACAAAAGTAAATATTAACAAACATAAAAAATTTTATTTGAAAGAGGATACTTTAAACTACTTCTCAACATAATCTCCAAGCAAATTAAGGCATTTGTCATAACGTGTGACAAGTTTCTGTATTCCTGCTGCATAGTCCTTCGCCGCCAGCTCATTGAGATACGCGAGGGACCCATCTTGCACAAATTTTTGCATAATGCAGATGGTGTTTAACAATTTCATGAACAATTGTTCGAGAAACATTGGGAAAATGCTCACAGATGTCATCAATTGTGACGCGCCGATCGTTCCTCACGAATTCGTCAACTGAGCTCACCAGTTGGTCTGTAATGACAGACGGTCTCCCCGAACGCTCATCGTCGTGTGTGTTCCCCCTCCCCATGTTGAAGTTGCGACACCACCGCCGAACAGACGACTCGTCCATTACATTGTCTCCATACACCTCCTTTAATTGGCGATGAATATCACATGGGCGAACGTTTCTTGCATTGAGGAATTTAATCACTGCCCTCACTTCACAACTGGCGGCGTTCTCAATTTTTTTAAACATTGTAAACAATCACAGAAACAACACAGGCAATGCTAGCGTCACGCAACTTGGCTCAGAGAAGGCAGACAAGCCACTGAAGCTATCTGACCTCGTCCAGCGGCTACTCGCGTCGTCAGCACTTCATGCGGCACGAACGGGTACTACTTTCCGGATGACCCTCGTATATAAAACAAACACCTGAGATGAATTCGTAAATGCAAAGGAATAGTTATGTCATGTATTTCACACCAGGTAGAACAACGATATATCACTAGAGGGCATATTAAGGCTTTTACATGAATAATGTATGGAAACCTCCGGCTAGGAGGAGTAGACGCAGTAGTTTAATAAAATTTCTTTGACAAGAACTCGAACAAAATATATTACGCCAGCCAAAGTTTAACGTACAGGAAGTGCGGCCGTGAAGGGCGGCGATGACCTCAATTCCTGCTCCCGGTGGGACGCCTGAAGAAGCTGCATTTTCGGACCACTGATCTCTTTCAATGCCACTCGGTTGAGTGCGCCGGTCTCTCTCGTCCATGGGACGATATTGTCCCTCTCTGACCTTCCAAGCCCCGGTTTTCCTTGCGATTCTTTCCCATTAAATTATCAACCCTTCCTTCTGTTTTAGTCTGTGAAATATGAAGATATTACCATCGTATGAATCAATATTTAAATAAAACTTCATATAAAATCTGGAGTATTTACCAGAGGTTCAGGGTTCGATTTCGGATGACGCCACACGGCATCCACCACCGATTCGACTACTATATCGCATTTCTAGTGCACAAGTTCTTTCTCGAATACCACTGACGGCACAGGAAAAATAACGGCCTTCCATGGCAATTATTTTCCCTGCACCCTTCATCCAATTCGTCGACGGAAACATGAACATAGGGGGGCAACGAACTCCTCAACGCTGAGTAAATTTCGCGCGCCATTGTAATCTTAGGGGTGGATTACTAAGTTTTGATCGGGTTATCAAATCTGGACTGCTTACGTTAAGTACGAGGGGAACTTAGTGAGGGATGGAAAATCAAGTGTGTGTGTGTATGAGTTCGGGGATGGGTGGGCAAGTGAATCAGTGGTGAAGAGGGACAGGGGGTCAAAAAAGGGAATAAAAGGGAGGCGAGGAAGTAACGGGATGAGGGCGCGCGGTTGGGGAAGATGAATGGGTTTTCATTGATTATAATATAAACATTTTGTATACAAAGTAATATTATAATTGAAAACATTTAGATGTGTTTTTAATTTATACACATACATTTAAAGTAATCTAAAAATTATCCGATAATCATTGTCGATACCACGTGGAGAAAAAGGACTGAATTAGTTCCATAAAGGGTATGGACGATATCGATAAAACTGTTTAGAGTTCCGCAGATATATGTCGTGAAACCTCCTCGACAGCTATCCGGAGGAAGCTAATTGCTCCCTCCAAGCAAGAGCAATTAGTTGAGTTCCCATGGTAAAACATGGAAGTTAGTAGATGCCCACATTATTACTTCTTAGGACGAGCACTGAATCGAAATACATAATTGAATTTCGACATTGAGAGGGGTTATCCCGTACAGTTGGGTGTTATCTTCGAACGCCGAAGAATCGATAATCGAATGGTTGAGATATCGTCATGTTAAGCCCAACATTTCATCATAAACATTCTATAAACATTCTGTCATTACGATAATATCTGATGCACGGATATCCCTGGCGTAACGAAGTGCCGGCGCTGGCCATGTATTCTGATCCCGAGGTTTGACATCAAAATTTCTTATAAGACTGGTTGCAACCAGAAGCTTCAATTTTCGATCCGTGCTACAACGGTTTCTCGATTTACCATTCCCTGCCTCCCACCCCATTTCTTCGCAGCTTTCTCTTCCCGTTCAATACCACCTCGACCAGGTAGGGAGGCCGTTTCCACCACTAGGGGCCCCTCTCTTTTTGCGATGACGACAACGAAATTTTCTTCGGCGGTATAATTTCTTCCCGAGCGTCCGCGACGTAGCCTTCCAACCTTCCTCCCATCCTCTCTCCCGACTTCCGCGCCCGAATCCCTTGGATGCCAGCAGAACCGCCTCAAACCCGATCCCAGGGAATCGCCTCACCCCCAGCGATGCTAAGCATAAACACAGCAGGCGAGGCTTACACGGCGAAGAAATTTCCGGGCCCGTACGGGCTCCTCGCTGCGAGGAAAGGGAAGCGATGAGGGGTGAAAAATTGAGTGTTTGTATGTGTGTGTGTGGGTGGGAATGTGAGTGAGGTGAGAAGAGGAAAAGGGGGGGGAAATGAAGGGAATAAAAGGGAGAAGGGGAAGGAACAGGAGGAGGGTTCGAGGTTGGGGAAAGCGGATGGTAAAGCCTTCGCGGAGAGCGTGCGGGAGAAATTTGATTTCATTAGAGACTACAGTGTGTGAGCGTGATATCGCTCAATGGGCTCGGGTGCGATAAAATGGTGCCCGGCGTCACTCTCGGCATTAAGCATTTCGGCATAGGAATACCTGTCAGAATGAGCGCGAATATTTTTTTTTCTTTTACCAGCGACCGGCGTCGTAAAAAGCTGCACCACGGAACACCCAGCGGAAGCTCTCGACCCATTCGAAAACGAAAGATTTTCCTCATAAAACAATACATATTTTTGAATGATGGTTCGCTCTCCAGCGGCGGTATGCTTGTCGGCGATGCGGGGATATCGATGGGGCTGCTACCGGCGCATTCTCAGGTTCCCCATCCGGAAAACCCGGGGTTCAGTTCCCGGAGGCGGTTGAATTGTTCCGGGGGAAATGATAGGTATGAACGAATTATACCTGTCCGCCAAGTGTATTCGATCTTAAGCAGAGCACGCCGTCCGTCGGAGGAGTCGTAAAAATGTGAACTTTCAGCTGTTGGGGATAGGGATGGAATTGTAATGCATTTCCAAGGAGAGGGCCCGAATTCGAATCCTGGGGACGCCACATATTTTTTAGTGGTATCCCAATCTCTACTTGAGGTGCTTTGTGGAGAAAACTTTGTGTACGCCATCCGTCGGATGGGAAGTTAAACTGCAGACCCCTTGGCGCCTTCAGTTAAGAGTAGGTTTATGCCGACACCGGGTTTCTCTCCACCCTTCCTCCGTTCTTATCCATCCCTAATGGAGCAAATTACCTTAACTGTCGGTCGACTTACCTAAATACTACTACTGCTACTTTATGCTGTTTTTCATTAAGATGTAATCTGATATGGACACCGGATTCTTTTCTATTCATACTTGATCAGTGATCCTCATATTCATAATGCGCAAATGATATCAACCACCATTGCCACCTGCAATCACCGCTGAAACTACCATGCAAGATAACATGCTACAAAGTTGAGTTCAATTTGATTACACTTAAATGGGTGATATTTACTTGCAGAATCAGGAAATCAAATACATACTAAGAAAAGACAGGAAATTATGTCTATATCCTAGGGACGACGTCAAAGAACCCCTCAACTACGTAAAACACAAGCAGTGCGACACTAGCCAAAAATTGCCCTTTTTAATTTAAACGGGGAAATGTTGTTTTAAAAAAAATCTTCTTCAGTTTGGACGACTTTCGCAAGTAAAAGGTCTGTAGCAGCTGGTAGACTGTAGTTAGGTCACTCTGTTCTCACGATCTAGAAATAGGATCAATGATTTTAAAGAAGGCCACGCATTATCCGCATCTTTTTCAAATAAGATGGATATTTTCCATTATTTTACCGAAAATCATAATATATGTATGTATTAACCACGTCCTCTGAAGATTATGTTGATAACTATTATACAGCGTATATAGAATGGAGTGGGTGACTATTTCACCTTCCCCACCATTCCTGAGTTTGTCTTTTATGTGTTCCTATCCCTTTTCCTGTTATCTAGTTACCATGTGAATGAATATGTTTTCGCCATTTGGCGCGTGTTCGTGTTCCGCCGTTTGGCGGGATTTCGTGTTTGTATATATATATATATATATATATATATATATATATATATAAAATGTATGTACACTCACTCACACAAACACATATATTATACACATACATACATTATATACATATATATACATATATATATATATATATATATATACATATATATATATATATACATATATATATATATATATATATATATATATATATATATATATATATATATATATATATATATATAATGTATGTATACTCACTCACACACACACGTGTGTGTGTGTGCGCGCGCAAAAGCGAGAGGGTTTCAATGGTATCGGGCTTAGCCTTGTGAACATTCATCTTGAGGAATAAGACAAACTTTGTAAATTCATAAATATCTTTTGAGAATCTACAAAGTTTGTCTTATTCTTCAAAGCAAGAGGGATTAATAAGAGAAAAAAAGAGAAGCTTTTTAATACAGAAGAAAATATCTAGGATGCATAACTAATCTAAAAGCAAAGTAACCGTTCGGATAATTCGAGTCTCCCGTAAAAACGAAATTCATCTGCCACAAGACTAGACACGAGGAAATATATATTGATCATTGAATGGAATAACAACGACCCGATCTTGTTCCTCTAGCCAAAATGTTCAAAAATAAGTTTCATGCATCAAAGGAATTCATCCGCAAACATTACAGAGTAACTTGGCTGAAACTTTACCTTAGCAAACTCTTTTCACATCCCCATTCATGTGAAAGACAAATGCTTAGCCTCCTTATTATGCTCGCTTTTTGCTTTGATCATTAGATTTAGGGAGGGCCCGTTTGTATCCCCCACGCCACTCAACCTTCGCGAATGCTAATACGCACGCCTGGATGTAAATGAGCAATTCCTTGCGAATTCATGCGGCAAAAAATATTGACCGCGGTCGGAGCCGAGCTTTCACTTTTTTGCCCCTACGCCAACGGTAGCCTTTGGGGCGAATGAGTCTTTTGCTCCGAAGTTTATAGAGGGCTTTGTTTACAGGTCGCTTACTGATACAGCTTTAAGATAAATTATTATTGCGCATATCACGTGGTATTGCTTACTCGTCTGCGCAAAATAATTTAAGATTAGAGATGGCAACTTAGAGTGAATATATATCCCTCAGATTGGAGAGGATGGGAGATAAAGGCCTATCAACGAATGCCCAAAGGCGGATAGGAAAACAAACTTAGCTCTTAATCTTTCCAATAAACACTAGAGCTGAAACAGAAATAGCCCAAGAGACTGTAGCGCAGTAAACCCCTGGTCAGGTAAGAAATAATTAGCGACCATACCTTAATGGGGAATATTCACTGTCAAAAATAACTAATCGATATTGGCGCATTTAAAATAAATCGAGGGCGTTTAAATGCAACTGATATAAAAACTTTGCAGCTAAAAACTACTTTTATAAATAGCTCACATGCATTTCATTCCCTGTGTCATCATATACTATGTATTCTCCATTTCGAAATGATCAATTTCCAATTGCTAGGCAGAATGAGGATACAGTATAAGCAACTTACATGCAGGCAGTTTTATAATCAGTAGTCCTTAAAACTCACACAAAGACTTCGCTTCAAAGGAAGTCGGAAGAGGATGAAGATACAACTGCCACATCCAGGAAACACCACAAACGTCATCGAATTAGAGATATTCATTCGCCATTTTAACGACTCTTGGCAGATTTACGCTCCTAATTTTTGAGTAGGAAGATAATTAATTAAATAAATGCGATTCTTAATGAATATCGGGTGTCTTTGAAAAAAATGACCGAGGTTCTTTTTATGCGTATCGAACTAACTATCGAAGCGAATAAATTGAGCGAAGAGAAAAATAAAGAGATGCCAAATAAGAGCCTCGGGCATGAAATGAATGGAGGGAATACGCCAGATCTTATTTTTTTCTCATGAAGATGAAACCGCCCTATTTTTTTTAGAGAGCTTGCCATTATTTTTTCAATCCCCTGGCATTAGATTGGTTATGTAAATTTCTCAGATCGGACAATTTAGAAAAAGCCCGAAGAGTAATATTCACATAACGAAGAGAAAACATTTAACTCCGTCGTATTATAAAACGAGTATAAAATTTGCATAACACTTCGAGACAATTGTAATTTTCTGCGAGAATGTATTGGAAATGTCATCCGCATGTAGTTATTATACCCGTAGAGACAATTTTAAATAAATATTACCATTTATAAGTTGGAAAATCACGCAGGTGAAAGTTCAGTTGTGTGCAGATGACGAGGGGTGGGTTATGAAAAAGGAGTGATTGCGGAAAATGGACGATGAATGAAATCAAGTATCTTCATGTCCCTTCTCTGAGGGGCTTATTGTAATGTTGGATGCCAGGTTTTGTTTTGTAGAGAGAAGCAAGGGTATTGTCGCTACAACGTTTTAATAGCTTGTTTCAAACCTACCTTAACCGGTAGAGTACCGATAATAACAACCTCCTCAAAAGTACGCAAAACAGGAATGATTGGATTAATAATGACCAAGGAAAGATTTATAATGTCAATATTCTGGCGGAATTAATTTAGTGACGCATGAGCCAAATAAAAGGACGAAAGCTACAAATGTGTCTCGCAGCTTTTCATTTCAATTTTCCGAATGTATTTGTCATATCAATTTTTGAAATTTATTTATTCCCAATTATCAAATAAAACGACGCTGGTTTATTATTTTATTTCTGACGATTTAATTCGAGCGCGGTGCGGCGCCTATGCTCAAAGTGGTCATCAGCACCTAACAATGGTAGTCACTACTTCAACTACGCCTTCGAAAATTATAAGAAATACACGAATAGAATTACACATCTGCACAGTTGAAACTTTAAAATTGACACGGCTTATGATTTTGAAAGTTTATTTTTTTGTAAGAGAGATGTAGAAAGAATAGTGATCATAAATCTATTATTCGCATACCTTATTTTGTAAACACTTATTTTATGCTTATTTACTAGGTAAAGACTGTAGTAGAGGAGAGAATGTTAGGTAAGTAAGGACGAGGAAGGAATAGTATAAGCATGCTGGATGGAATGAAGGGAGAAATGATGCATGTGCAATTGAATAAGGACCAACTGAGGTGTCTAATTTTAGGTTGGGTTTTTTTATTAGGAGGCAGGTAAATGCATTTTTGTACAATTCCACAGGCTGTGTCCATATCAAACCTAGCTTAATCAGTAACATACCAATAAAAATAAGAAGGCATATGTTTAAAACATATTGTGGTACAAGTTTATTGATTTTACTCCTGTACTGCTTAGTCGACGACGCTGAAAGTTGAAAGGTTCAGTTTGGCTTCGGTGACGATGAAAGTAATACGCCACGAGCAGTATGCATTGAAATTTTACTTTCCCCTGAGAAAATCGTCCTCTGATTCTTATGTAACACTACTGGAGGCTTATGAAGAGTATTTTCTTCACTATATCGCAGCTAGATATTCACAAATGTTTAAAGAGGGGAGGCAATCAATTTCAAAGTAAGATGGACCCGGAGCTCCAGTTCCTGCTATAAATAAAGTAAACATTAACAATACTAGAGCTATTTTGGAAGTAGATCGTAGAATATCATTAAGAGCGCAATATCAGAAATTTCGAAAATGTCATTGGGTGTCATCCACTCGTTCGCAACAGAAAACCCACACTAAAGAAGTGTTTCCACAATACCAACCGACAAATCGCGATCACCATGCTTAAGTCAATGTAAAGTGTGTTCTCCATCCTCCCTATAGTCCAGATCTAACCCCACATGACACTTTCCAGTTCACCAATCAGAAGATACACGTTCGTGGAGAGCGTTTCTCGTAATCTGAAACAGTGGTGGAAGCTGACAAGACGATTTTGATTTCTTTTTTTTGTAGGTGGCGCTCGAAGTAAGAAAAGTAGGAGTCTTGGAGTCTTAGTTTCAGAAATCTGTAACTATAGAAATCTATGATTTTTCAAGGGTGACAACTATTATTTAAAAGAAAGCAAAAGGTAGTTGGAAGAGAAATTCATCGCACTCAGGCGGGTGAATGAATGCAAGTTAAAACAAAATTAGAGGAAAAGCCACTTTCAAAATCATCAGTTGGGGGAAATAGGGCCTTGGGTTGTCCCACGGAGAGGAAGGGTTATAGTTTCGAGTCACAAGAGAGCGATTCTTTCCGGTGATTACGATACAATTCCATAGGAAGAGGACTGATTAACTGCGACCTTTTATTTCCTCTAATCTATTAATCCTATTTGTCTCCGATTGCGATTCCGTCACGAATTGGTACATAATCAACTCGGATCGCATGGAGGGGAATAAAGTGGTTAGGTGCTTTTACCCATTTTCAGCAAACATAAAAACTAAATTTAAAAACTTCAAAGCTTACAATATTCAACAGAGGCGAACTGTGTAGAAACATATGGTCAGGGTGCATAAAACGGATATTATTTAACGGGGCATTAAATATCCACTACGCGTTAAAGAGTCTTGAGTGTCATAATATTTCTAAGCACCAAAGATGACAGCTCCGGGTTTGAAATTCGTAGCATAATAAATTAAGAAAGTGGCGAGTGAAATGGAAACATCCGTTCTTACGCGCACGTGTTACCATGGAAGCAAGCCAGTGTTAACCGTGAGTCAGTTAACCTCTCCACTTTAGCTTCAATAAGGGTGCCTGCTAACATCACGGCTACAACCAGGACCGATATGGTAATGATCAACTTAAAAGTCTGACGACTCACGTTATTTACTGCAGTACCAAAAGGGAAACACAATTTTTCAAACGTATTGCACGACAGCAATCACTTAGCCCCTCCCAACCTCGTCCGCGTAACTAAAGAATCAAAAGAGAAAATAGAAAGCTACGAAACAAGCCATTCCGACGGTTAATTAAAAGAAGAGAAGTTAATCCCGACACTAACTTACAAAGTATTTCTTTACCATTTGTCACATTCATGAAATGATGAACACCAATCAGGATTTATAGCTTTTGAAAAACTATTCGAAAGGCATGGATGAAGAAATAAGATCAATAGAACTGGACATAGTGAGACATGACAGAACTGAAGAATACCCGAGCGGAATTCAACTAGAAACAAAATAAGTCAGTTCAGCATGTAGTTTTGGTTATGGTAACACAGAGTAATTCAGACAAGTTAGACAAGTCTCGACGCAAAGGCGTTGAAACACGCAAGCATCAGCAAAGAAGAATGATACAACCAACTTTCTTGCTAATCGAGAAATCCCGCAATTTATACGATGACGCTGCATCGATGCTTTGAAACTTAAGATCCCTGCCTCTGGACTGGGAAGAGATAATGGATGGAGAGGGGCACGGCAAAGGAGGATGACATATAAATGGCGATGGAATCCTGAGACCGGCGAAATCCGGAAAGAAAGGCTGATAGAGGGAGAGAGGGTGAGAGGGCAAAGGAAGGAAGAGCGGCGAAAGTACGGGTGTGGGGGATCGACGGCTCAGACGGGCGGAGACGGGGTTTTTTGAGGAAGCCTTGCGGGAGAATTACTTGCGTGCGGGCGGGGTCCAGAGGAGAAAGGCAAGACAAACACTCCTCGGCCGCACGCTCACTCGGGTGCGTTTGCGGACTTCGGCGGACTCCACGGGTCCCGCGGGGGACGCAAGAGAAGGACGGAACCAAGATGTAACCTAATAGACGTGTTACTTTAGCCCTTATTCTCTCTTCTTCCCTCCATTTCCAACTATTCACTCCACCCCCTCAGATTTCAGGTATAACCAGAAGGGAGGGGGAGGAAAGTTGAGGGTATATTGGTCAAGAGATGGGGTTCAGATGTTCTTCCTGAGAAAAAAATAACGCCGTAAAAAAAACAACGTAAGCCTTCCTCTCGGACACTGATTATGGTGGGAAGGGGGGGTGGAGGATGGGTAGAGGTGCCAAAGGGAGAAAGAGCGAGAGGAAAGCCAGCCCCTCGAAGTATCGGATTTTCCGGAGGAGCATCCAGACTTTCCCTCCCCCTCACCACCTTAAAAACTATCTCTCTCTCTCCCCTCCCTCCATTCTCCTCGACGACGCCTTCCCTTTCGGAGTGGGAGGTCGGTCGAGAAAGGGGTGGCAGGGAAGTAAGGGGGAAGAGGTGGGGGTGTTGCGGGGGCCGGGAGGGAGGGGGGTCTCGGAGCTCGTGCCCTTTTGCCGACCGGGTGCGGGAGGAGGATCGAAAAACTGCGGAGTCAGTATCGGGGATAGTCCTGCGACTCTTCCCCAGCTATGGGTGGCAAGGGGAAATGGTTTTGTGTGCGTGGGTGAGATTTTTTTTCATGCTCGAGGTGAGGAGGAAAGCACAGCACGTTGGGGGGGGGAGAATTGGAGGAATAGCAGCGGTGCGGGGACGGGGAGATAAAAAGGGAGGGAGGCAATATTTTCCTTCACGCCATGAATCGAAATCCGTTTCGGTCGGAGTTTTTTCTCAACGCGACCCATATTAGCGTTGCCGGGGATCCATCGACCTATTCTCCCACGTTTCCCCATTAATTCTCTGCATATCCAAGTCCCATCGTAATGATGTCGTTTCCTTAAAGTTGCGTCAGCCGAGCCATTACCATGTAAAGTGGATAGGCTTCCAATTTTCGCATTTCATTTCAGAATAAGGGCTTAAGTTAAGGACACCTGATAAATAAAATTACGGATAAAGTCTTATTTTCACCCGAACCGGTTTCATAAATGCGTTTCCCAAACAAGCACCTCGAATATACTGTATTTATCAATCTCAGTAAAACAGCATTTATCCTAAATTGCTCCCTTCGACGCGGGAAAAGTGAAAGTAAAAAATGGTGGTTTTCCGAGGCTATTTCTATCGTTGGCAAAGAATATTAACTGATCTAATGCAACACAATAACGCTCATCGAAACATGAGCAATCTTTAGGAAATTCATGAAATGAAGAATGCTAATCAACAAGCCTCACAGCTTAGGCTGGAGGAATAGGTGGGAATAATTCTGATCGAGCATAATAATTTTGAGATTAGGAGGTGCATTTAACCTCATCCATAACAAAAGCAGGGAAGCTCACCCTTCATCGTAGCATGAGGCATACACCTTAAATGGGGATAATGTCTACATTTGAAGAGTTTTTCCACCGGAATCTTTAGTAACCTCGATTTCCATGCGAGATTTCCCGCAATTATTCCCTAAAAAAAGAAAGATAATCTGAACATGGACGATACTGATACCACCAGTGAGAACAAATTTGTGTTTTCACGGTGAAGCATTAAAATAATTCGTGAAACTCATTGATGTATTACCACATTCGAAAAAGTATATACCTTTCCATTTCCATGTTTCCGTGGGAGATATGTGTTTTGAGTCCTAATACCACACACATATACATGTATATAAACTTCCTTAGCAACGTTGAGTCATCTCGCACATTTCACAATAAACCATGAATGTGATCATATTTCGTAAATTATCTTTGTGCAATATGGTGCAATACTGTTACTCGATAATATTCTAAACATATGACTGACATTTTGAGTAATGATAAATCAATTTTTATTCGATATACATCAAGTCTATGAAAAGAGTATTTATATAGATAGACATCACTAACTCAAGCCAGAGCCAATCCAATGTAGTTCCAGTTATCATGAATAAGTTAACCCCATAAAAAACGTCAACTCAAATACTTAGTACATGAAAAAGATAGCAATGATGCCCAACGGTAGGAAAAATTGCGGTGACTTTGGATAAAATATCAAGGTCCTCGCCGCTCTAGTTACAGACTTGCGGTTTCGCGTTCACTTCCGACGAACTTCATTCCACCTTTCAATTTCTTTGTATTCCTACGACACCGAAGCGATTACGGCGTCATTGGAGATGAGGAAACCACGCGGTTAACATTAGTCACGAAGCATGTAACCACTTGGCAATGTCATTGGTGAGCAAGTCTCCGTGAATTGCACCTAGAATTTTCCTTTGATTGAACTTTGAAGAATGATCCAATCCAGAGAAAATCACTATCGCGCGTCGCGGTGTACCATTTCATTCGGGGAAGAAGACATGACCTAGGATAGCAAAGATTAGTCACTAGCTCTATCTAAGGAAGAGGAAAATGAATAATACATAATGATTATATCTGCAAAGACTGTGATAATGTTATGCCAATACCAGTCATAAACCAGAAGTCCGTTTTAATAAGTGAAAGTTGAACACACTAGTACTTGTCAAGTACTCTTGGAAAATTCACTCATTCAGTTATTTGACAGGTTCCTTTTTCAGGCGCCTGTGGGTTCCCTGAAAGTTCTGGTAACCCAAACATCAAATGACTTAGATTTCGTAAAGGGTGTCCATGAGATTGAATCGTGATCCCTCGTTGTTGGCCGGTTACTTGGACCACTGAGTTAAAATGTCGCCACTCGGGGATATGAGAATATTGAAATAAGAAACTGAAAATATTCACCAAAGTGACACAAGCACTCCCTCTAAAATACCTCTCTTCGATGATAATCGAATCTTGTTCACTTGAAAACCATTGTGATAATTGAATCTGTCGATGAAATTCACAACGAGAATATTCAATTTCATTTTTTTCCATTCAATGCTTTAACTTTAGAAAGTGGAAAACGATTAACAGGGAGAAATGGCCGCCGTCACTCGAAAAATGTCTGTTCGGCAGACCCACTACAGACTTCAATGGAGAAAATTGACAGCGATCGTGACGCATACGTCTGGCGATTGTAGGTTCTTCATTTTAAAGGTCTGCTATTGGCCAACGCGCATGACAACCACAGTCACTGAAAATGTGGTATGGCCAAGAATACGTAAATAATTGATTTTATAATGGGGAAAAAGGTATCAACAGACAAAACACTATGAAATGAAGACATTTTAAGAAAAAAATGCGTTGTTTTATTTAACTACCGGCGGAGATTTATCATGCGCAAGAGTTGGCGAGTTGTGACTATCATAACAGAAATACGTAGATAGGATAAAGTAAATACCAAATTTTACGTGTGATTGTAATTTACAAGAGAAATGGAAAACATGCCTCCCAAGAAATAATTTCTCTCATTTCAGCATTGACAAGTAAATCCACCGGAAATTTTATTTCAAGAAGAATGTTTTCCCATGATCCATGCTACACTATTTACGTCATATTTCAGGAAAACAAAGAGACCCCTAAAACATCCATCAATCTGTACTACTGGGGTTTGAAGAATGGTAGATTTTAGGATTCAGATACTCCAAAAACTAAGGTCGCATCGGACTATAAAATATAAATACATCAACTTAGGAAAACAGAGTATCCACGCTTTAAGCTGGGTTCAATTCCACAATCACTAATTGCAAGGTGGGAAAAATGCCAACTCTGCTAATATGACCAGATTACAGGGAATTGATTTGTTTGGGGGGAGTTTATACCAAGGGGGAAGCTCACACGTATGGCGGCGATAGGGGGGTACACAAACATGTATTTTATTTAATAACATATGTGGCCATTTAAAAACCTGCATACACAAAATTACAGACCATTTTACATCAAAGAGTAACCAAATACTACGGTTTTAAATACCCTTTGACTTGAAAATGAAAATCTACCGGGATTTATTCCCATTGGATCCATCAAACGACAGTTTCGTCGACGAATCCAGAAGTAAACCTCACCATTTCTGACCTGAAGACGCCAACTGCAACGCCAACGAAACTTTCGTCCTAGAAAATTGACCCACGTGGAAGAAATTCCGTAAGATTTTCATCTTCAATCGCTGATTTGATTCGACTTTCAATTAGATCTGTACCACAAACTTTCGTTGATCGAATTCAACTGACTCAATTAATGTAGATCGCATGCTGCATTTGTTTCAGCAACAAAATATTTTTGGACCATTCCTTATTATCGTTGGTGTGGGCGTGATAAACAATTAAATGAAATTGTCGATTCTCTCTACCGCCTTTGCTAACTGCATCCGGCATTTAGGCATTTGTTCTTAACTCTTACATTGTAATGGTAATGAAAGAATGGGTGATAAAAGATTGATTACCTCTGCTGGAACCTCTCCTCAAATATAAACAGAAAACTTTATAACCACATCTAAACAAATAGCAGTTATTTTGCGTAGAAATGCCAAAAAACATTTTCATGAAAGATTTACGTCGAACTAATACGACTCCGCAAACCCCCAATTTCTCGTTACCTATTTCCAAGGTTCAAGAATAAATTTTGCTGAAACCACCTCGAGCCGTGCGACAAAATTTTGACCAAAATTCTTCCAAACGGAAGAAACCAATGATCCGTGGACCAAAAGGCTGAAGTCAACTTGGAATTCCAGCGCTCGGCGAGGCCAGACCTCTGCGTCGGCCACTTGTAAGATAACGCCCCTCTTTGAAAGAACATCTCGTTCACGCGAAAAATAAATATAAGAGGAGAGATAGGCGCTCGAAAGTAAAAGACCTTGATTCTTTTCTTTCTTTTCATCCTCTCTCCCCCACCCTTCAACTTCCCCCCCCCCCCGTGACGTAAAACATGACCACCGCAGGGCGGGGGGAGGAGGAGAATAGAAAGTGGAGGGCGAGAAGACGGTCCTATTCCGTCCCCGCTACACATTCAGCAATCACTTGACCACCGCCTTTCCCCGCCCGCGAAGTTGTCCCCCCCCCCAGTTTCCCTTTCCTTGACCCTGCCAACCCTCGTACCCGGGACATATCGCCACTAATAAAAGGAAGGACACCGACGTCCACCGCTGCTATTATTCCTGCAGACTAAAGGGACGCGTGTGCTGAGGACGGCTCCACCAGTTCGTAACCATCCTTTGGGATGGTTGGGAGGGGGGGGGGAGGTTCGAGGGTGCACGGGGATAGTGGGGAAGGGTTGGTTGTGGGGTGGGGGAGAAGTGGAAAGGGATTAGGGAATAGGGGAGAGGATGGAATGGGTGGACGACGGGGAGTAATGAAAAAGATCAGGGAGCCGGGAAGTAGTCCAATCTCTTCCCCTTTCATCCCTCACGACGACCCACCCCTCCCATCCCCCACGTCCTTCTCTTCAACCCGATGGAGAAAGAACAAGGGGAAAAATAAATCGTCGCGAGGGACCCTACTAGGTCACCCGAATCGTGCGTCGCCCCTGGCAGGGGGGATGGGGCCTCCTCCCGCTCGCCCTTCTCCCACTGACGAATTGAAAATTCCGAGAGATGGACGAAAAGGGAAAGAAAAATTCAACATGGAATGGTGAAGGAAGAAGAGGGGTTAGAAATTATGGAGCGCTAAGTACGTTATGTATGGACATGCACGCCCAACTACAGCGTGCGCCCGAGTATAAGACTCTAACTACAGCAATCCTTGGGGGATTCCATGATAACAATATCCTGTGACAAAAATTCGGCTCACGATTATTTGACTCAGAAAGGACTATTTATTCATGAGCAATGTGACGCTACTGAATGAAGTAAGACTCGACGAAGTCACGTAAATGCTACGAGCTATGTAGATCACGTCACGACTCAAGTCACGTGCGTTTCCATGGCAACGCACTTAAACTTTTGGAAAAAAGGAGTTTCACGATAGAAGTTACAATCATCAATTGTTACGTGCAAGCACTTCTTGACAAACCTCTTAGGCAAAAAATGAATTTTAAGATGACTTGCCAGTAGCACGAACCTAAGTACAGGTTCGTGCTACTGGCAAGGTACATGGTTAACAAATTATATTCCCAAGGAAAAAACTGCCTGCCAGTAATTCCAATTTAAAGTCCATTTTTAAATATAATGGTGGAGGATTCACAGATTCCGGAAAAAATATAATTTTATTAATGTGTCAGAAAGAATTTTTCGAGTGCGGTGCCGTCACGGTTATCACGTTTTTCTTAAAATAAATACTTGCCTACCGAATGATTCCACTGAAACATTTTCGTTACACAAGTTGACGCATTCTTTTAGCCCACTTTTTACCATTCCTTGACACTTTGCATAGATAAAAGCAAAAAAGTGATCCAGATTTCTTCTTCTCTTTTCCGGAGTGAAAACACACACGTGTAATTATCGCGGCACCCAAGGGGACCTAGACCCGAGACCCTTTACGCGTGTTTGCGTCAAAAAGATGCAATCGATCCCTTCACTTGGGAGAGGGAATAATAAGGAAGGGCATTTGAAAAAACACGGAGCAATATGCAAGTTCCATCAAAAAGAATCGTACGCATGCATAATTAATTGACGTGAAAATTAAACAGGCGGACACAACTTTTTCTGTTCATCCTAAGGACAGGGGGATGTCCACTCATTACCTATGAGATATATTATACCATTCATCTGTTGCAAGCGGGCTTTGAATTTTTTCCCGGAGTTGTCGAACGTCCAGGATTTTTCAAATTTTCGTCGTTTACTAACGCACCCTCGGTGTTGGAAATCGAAAGAAATTGAGACGCGGCATGTCAAATCAAGGCCTCTGGAGCTCTATATTGTACATTTAATTGCAGTAAACACGTTTTATCCTCGTTAAAATCTTTGATACCATTCTAAACATCGATCCCACACAGCAATATCTCGCTTTCACTCTCTCTTTCTTTTGTGAAGAGTACGGAATCCACATCATCAGCATATTTTGCTTACTTAAAGACCACAATGTTTGATAATTCACGATGGAAAAATAAAAATATGGAAAAATTGAAGGAATATATTTAAAAATTTTCAAGTTTTATATCATAAATTGTGTCCGAAAGGACATTTTATTTCATAAAGCATCACTGTTCATCTACATATAGTTAGTAGATTTATCGCGAATACTTAGTTTTCCAGGACAAGGAATAGAGTTTCTTACATTGTGAATTTCAGGACATGCTTGTTATTCGCGAACAACAGGCTAACGAAGTATCATGCTGATGTTAGGAAGACATGCAATTATGACCTGAGTTTCGCGTCTGATGTCCATCCACTATTTTACTGTGGTGGCATACTAAGTGGTAATTTGCGTTGGTAGTTGCGTAAACCCCGTTTATTGTATTATATTTGAGGCACTTGCATATTTGATATAATACTTCAATCCGGAGGGTCGGTAAAATGGGGTTTTAAATTCAGGTAAATGACTTACATTCTCAAAATTATAATGATCAATTCCAAACCAAAATTGACGACGAAGTTAAAGCTGAGTAAGAATCAAAAGTGGAAACTTCCATGTCACAAATGAAAAATCATAAACCTACTTACCGGTATCCATAGCTAATAGAATCCTTTGCCGTTTTCTAAACTTGTGGAAAATACAAACTTTTTTTCAATTATGGGCATCCATAATTTGCACTAAGTCACGTAATATTCCTATAATTTTCATTTGTCGGGATTGATTGTATTTTAAGCCCTAAATAATTTTACCTACAGTCGCTATTTTTTTATATATATTAGTTCATTTTACACATGTCTTCAGCAAGTTTTCTCTTCGACTTTCGTTAACAGGTATTTGAAAAAAACATGCCAAAAATCATGCCAAAAAGGCATTTAAGAAGTTCCAAATAGGCCAATGAATGACCAACTGCGTTAGGATGAAACCTGAAAACCTTGTCTCTAAAAGACACCAAATTCATTGGATCATTTTTCACTGGACACAGAGATAATGTCACAATTCAACCCTCAAAAAAATTACCTAGAATAAAAAGGATCTAAATGGAGTAAATGTTAAAAACTAGTTTGGGCACGAAATACTCATGGCAACTTTATAATGATATTATTAAAATTTACATACGCAGATAGACTGAGTCAGGTGGCACACACGTCCCAAGCAATCACAAAAGATAATGAATAAAATCAGACATTAAAAAAAGCACGCTCAAAGTAAACTTCCAAACGCAAAAAAAGAAAATCCCCATCTCATTAACATCAATCAGCAAGAAGAAAAATATAAAATAAAAAATTTAGCTGTTACATATATTGTTGCATAGTATATTAGGGATGCTGTCACGCATTACTTTCCCACTAAATGACTTTTTGATTCGATAGTTTCTCTTGAAGAACTTCTCGATTATATTCTCCCATCTCTTCCATGAACGCTAAGGGATCGAAGTCCTTTCCGAGGGGCACATGCTCGACGACAGTATTGGCTGCCACAAAGAGAGGAATGAAGCACTGGTAGAAGGAGAGGGATATAAAGAGGAATGAAAGAAGCTTTACCCAAATGGAAAGGTATCCCCCGCCCGCCTCTCTCTTTCCTCCCCTTTCCCTCTTACCTCCTCCTTTCCACGACCGTGTCTCGCATGGAAAAAACTTACAGAGAGCGGAATTCCGTGGGAGCGGGCGAACCGGCGATGAGGGGAAAAATGGAGACGCTCTGAGGCTGGGATGAGAGAAGGGTGCAGGGGTGCGGGCGTAGAGGAACCTTAAAAGGTCCGCGGACACCCCAGAGAGAGATTTGGAAAGGGAGTGACGAGGATAGAGATAAAGAGAGAGAGAGAGGAGATAAGAAGCACGGAAGAGACGACCTTCTTCTCTCACTTGACGGCCTCCTGCTGGCTGAAGGAAGCGTTCATTTTTTTTACGTCAACTGAGTAAAAAAGGGTATTCCATAAACATTTTTTCCCTCTTTCTCTCTCCCTGCCCCTCGCCGCTCTTTGCTCTCGCGTCTTCTTGCTCGCCGTCTCGCTCATCAACCCCCTTCCGCAGAAAATATAGCTGGATGTCCACAATTGTTCACCCCACGTCAAAATACCCATCTAATTTAAAGTGAAAAACAAGACGGATGGGAGCAAGAGGCGTTCTGTGATCCATGCTTCTCCGTCTTTGGTGGACTGCGGAGGGCGATACAAATTAGCTGGAACAAATACAAACATAAAATAGACTACTAAACATAAACCGACAGTTTGATGTGATTTCTTTTCATATTTTACACGAGTATCATCAGCATGCGTGAGGAATTAATTACAAGATCTGCATTCAATATTCATTAATGATCAAATATCAAAAAATAATTAATAACGCACAGTCTAACATGTTTATTTGAACAACCTCTTTAATATTGGTCTCCAAACTTGGACAAAACTGACGTAGGAATAAATTATAATGATGGAGCGTGAGCTCGAATCAAGTAACAATTGAAAGGCAAGGGGAATGGCTAATGATTTTAAAGGATAAATTTAGGAGTGGCAAAGTTGGTGCTATCACGTATAAGTCTAGAAAAAAATGAGCTCAGAAATCGGTTGGTTCTGTCATCTACCTCTCAAAATTCTTTACCGTGGTCGGATGGTAAAATATAAATGGGATCACAAAAAATAAATGACACTTCAGATATGTCGCTCTCGATCTAAACTTTTATCCAAATACTCAATAAAATGTGAAACATATATTCTCTGATTAAACTAAAACGTCTGAAATCATTGTGGTCGCATTTTTCATCGTGCCACAACAAGCCGTAAAAAATCGAGTGGGTTCAACAGTGAACTACGTCATGAGTTTCTAGAGAGGCGATGTTTCTAAAAATCTCCAAAAATAATCAAGGATTACATCCATGACTTGCATACTGCGTTTCAGGGGCACCTTCGCTAAATAATAATGGGATCAAATGCAGAACCTATCTTAGGTCTTATATGAAGGTAGCTGAGACGGTATCTCGTGTGATAGAGTCCCGCGAAGGAACAGAAAAACAAGGGATGAAGCAAGAATCGAATAAAACACTTCGTTATTTTACACATAACTTTAAGTTTCTCACGATATATATCCTTCACGAAAAGTCATCCGTGAAGGTGAGGGTCTTTCCATGTGGGTAGGCGACGTTTCGCGTCGAAAATGGGGTCAGGAGGAGTTTAAATTTAATATTCAAGATCAAACAAATATTACGTTAACACGACAAATATCATGGTAGGCAAGTGAATCGATAGATTATTTCATTTTTGTGAGAATGATCTGTCAGCTACTGACAGCAGGATGATTACTTTTTCCGGTTGAATGCGTACGCCTGGGATCGTTAAGAGGCCACGCTGTTTGTCATCAGCCTCCCCAGTAACAGAAACAAGAGACAGTTTACACAGCATTCGTGCCTGTGGAGGGACAAAGAGTCGCAAAAAAATCTGGGGCTTTGAATTGAACGGGGATTAAGTCATATCATCACACACATCTCCATATTTTGTCAGCACAGCGGGCATGTCGTGCACTCAGTCCTGCGCGCTTACACTAATGCGCATATGCTGTTAGGTACGCGTCAGCAACTCCCTGCACTATATGCCTCAAGAGGATCTGGAAATGATGCCTATTCTCCACTTCATCCTCCCCGGTTTCCACATTATCCCTAAGTCCCAAAGATATTCCTCAAACATTCCGCGCTCAACCATAAGTATCCCTTTCTCGTCCTCATAATCTGCTCACTCCTCCCTTATCCCTCCTCTTCCCCCCGCCAATCCCGTCTCTCCCCACCTGTTCCCTTTAACTTGACCCGACCATTCCGTTCCTACCCCAGCCGGCCTTGCCTTCACCCCTCTCTCTTTCCTCCCACTCGAACCGGCGTTTCCCGAGGAGATCGACAAAGATTGACGCAATCATTCCATTCGATGGCAACTCAAATTGACGAGAAATGGGGGAAAATGTAAGCGTATGAGGAGAATACACCGATGATTCCAGGAGATGAGAAATAGGAGATTATTTTACTCAAGATTCAATAGACCATTTTTCTAATCAGCGCGGTACCAAGCTGCTGAATGGCTAAGAATCACTCAGCAACGGAAAAAGAAGATGGTCGACCCAAAATAAGAGATCAGAAACAGTTGCCATTCAGCAGATATTCCCTTCATTATTCAAGCTTAAATCAGAACTCGTGAGGTAGGTCATTAAAGTAGGAGCCAATGCGAGAGGATTTGCCGTGGTTATTAAACGAAATTGTCTATAAACGAAGCTATCTTTTTCTAACTAATCAACCATGTTGATTACATGTGAACATTATCATCATGAGCTTTCATGTTGAACTTTAAAATTTAAAATAATTCGAAAAAATATTTTTGAATCGTTTACTTTAATACTTCTCCGAGACGAACAAAATAAATCAAAAGAAACATTTATCATCGGGGCAGTAGCTTCACAAACACAGCCTGCTAACTATGCTACAAGTTGTACCACGATTTCTAAAAACTGTTCGCGTGAATCCCATCGAAAATTCGCTTCCCTTGCGGGACCAAGGTTATTTTGGTGTGGCTATTGGTTCACACCTGATCAGCTGCTTGGAGATCGACCCTCGCTAATTTTTAAGTCGAATAGTGGCTTTCCCATGGTTATGTTCCATACATTACGGCGCGGTAGCTCAATAATTAGAGCGCCTAAGGGCCATGATTCCAATCCCGGTGATGCTTCTGGACAGCTAAGCTTGTGGGATTTTTCAGCTATCAAATTTCTGATATTATTTTTCTATACTTTTCCAGAATTAATCATTCTTATGGTGTTTCAGTAATTTTGAAATATTTAAGGCTGATTAAATTGGAAAATTATCTTCTTGTTCATGTCAAAACACCAAATTTTGAGTTTTAACTGTCAATTTCTGGAATACCTATTTGCGATGATAACTACTCATAAACAATACTTAGAATCCACACAACTTGGTCTGCCCCCAAGAAAACGTCTCCGAATACATTAGAATATCAGGTAATTTATCGCTAACGTAACCCTAGGTACAAAGCGAACGGTAACTACAGCCGTATGAATATAATGGGAAGAGTCAACCCCAGCCGTACTCTTATGCGACTAACAAGGATCAATGCTGCATAGTACATCCAAGCTAGAGAGTGCGTGATTAATTTTCATTTATTATTATTCTCATTTTTATTTTATTACGTGCGTTTCAGTGCTTGAGACTAACAAGGATCAATGCTGTACAGTATATCCAAGCTAGAGAGTACGTGATTCATTTGCAGTCTTCCATTTCATTGTTCTAACCGTTTGCGGTATCTAATTATTTCAGTTATTTTTAGTATTCTATTATATTTATTATTGGTTTTATTTTCAGTTATTTATTTATTTTCATAATTTTAATTGATTTACTGCTAATATCTTCTCTAATTTCCCTCACCCATCCTTTGCCCATTTATAAGAGTACAGCTGGGGTTGACTCTTCCCATTATAACCCTAGGTACTTAGTTACGAGAGATACTGTATCTGCTCAAGTAATGAAAACAGACTCAAGATTTATTTTTTGTCTTACCAATGGTATCTCACCTGGATTATAATTTTAGAGTACCTTCCCGGTTGTCAGTGGAAACAACCGAAACGACGGATTTGATACAACATTATTACATTCACGATGGCGCAAAATGGAAGCGAAGCGAAGTATGATTGTCGCCAGACGCAACTCAACACATTTACCTCTCCCTCTCCTCATATAACTCCTTCCTCATACCCCACCATTCCTCTCCACTGAAAACCGTCTCAATCCTTTTCCCTTCTCCCCCGGTGCTGCCTACGTGAATTGATAAGAGACCGAGAAGGGACGATTCGCTCGCCTCCCAAACTGCCGGGTCCCACAGATTTTCAATTTGATGTCCCCGAACCCGTCTCTCTCTCTCTTTCTCCCCTTTCCATCGTGGGAGAAAAGAAACATGAATCGGAGAAACTCAGGACGAGAGGAAGGTGTGTTGATGGACAAGAGTGGAGGATAGAATGTGACAAAGGGGTGAGGGATTTGCTTCGCGGTTTGTGGACAGAAGAAAGGTACGAAGGCGAATGAGGGACGTTTTTCACTTGCATGGACTCAAACGAAAAGGCGATACGGCAGCATGAAAAAATATAAATGAGACGTTATGGGACGTATACATCCCTTCCTTTGATAAAATGCTTTCTCTTCGTGTTCACCATCTCTCATATTCGTAAGAGTTATGACAGCTGAATTTTACGAATTAAAATTAATTTATTGCCACAATTATATTCAAAAGTGTTATTTACTTAACGAAATTGATGTGAAATCTAGAAATATCCTCAATCCTCGAATTAGTGCATTGTACCATAATTATCCTTCACTTGCGTGCTCATGTATAATGTTTAACTTTACGCTCTATTTTACTAACGCGTGTTTGCAATAAACTAAGGAGTTTTATCAGAATCCCTCCACGTATATTAATGAGCATTATTGTTGAAACGGTTTATGAGTTAAAACATGAATGTTAGTGAATAAATTTGACTTAATTAATTTCCCAACTGATTTAACTCGAGGTCAACCTCTAGTTTTCAATTGAAAACCATCATGTAGTATCACCAACTCCTTACGGACTGCCAAACGTTCCTCTAATAATGCGGAGCGTCAAGTCAATTAAAATTGTTTAAAATAATTGTCTCATGACGATACCAAACGGTTGCAAATGTTCAACGGTGAACTGCAAGGAGCCAAATGTTCTCAAGTGGAAATTTTCTACCAACAGTACCTTGAACTTGAATTCTGTAGGTTCGCGAAGAAATTGGCTTTCCACTGATGTACTTAAAAATATACAACTTTCGCGAAATCACAGCTTGCTCATTGCCCCATCATAATAGTTAATGTAGGCACATACATTTTGTGGCTCATTGTAAAATGTTAATACTTTGACGCACGGATCACAACGATTTCGAAAAGTTAAGTTTTCTCTGCATAACAAGATTAACGTCGAACCACCATACTCAGTAATCAACCCGATGGCAGGTTTTTAGAGCTGGAGGTAAAGTTTAACTTTTATATAGCACGCCAAACGGATTGTGTAATCCAGAAAAGGAGATGAGAGCCAGTTGTTTTTCCTATGCCACTTAAGGTTTCCCCGGATTAACTGGAACACGAAAAATTACACGGTTTCGGTAACGCTGTGAGTGTCCGAAGTCATCGAGAATCTAAACCGGTCCCTGCGATCAGTATCCTATCGCTCGACGAACAATACCACGCCAGAAATATCTTGCTAAATGAATGATTAAATATAAATGAAGTGCGTCAATGCTGCACGATGAACAAGTTTATATGAACGAAAATAGATTGAAAAGACAATTGATAATCACACAGGAATGGCGAGAGACCCGCTGAACTACCGGGCAGATATTTGTAAGTTGTGGCTGAGGATTGATGGTTTGGAGGGGGGGGGGTTCGGTCAGACAACGAGGCTAACAGACGAAATTCAACTCTCAGCCGTCGCACGATTCGAAATCTCGTCCAAAAACGCATACGAAAAATTCGCTCAACTTTCAGAGCAGCGAAGACACACGATTGCGAACTTCGCAGGTTTTATATTACTACGAAAATCGAGTTTCACCATTTTTTTACGGCCGCTCTTTCCCTAATGTCATTGGGCTTCCACGAGCGGCTAATTGTCGTTGGCAGTCGAACGAGCGGAGGGGGGGGGGAGGAGGAGATGGAGACGATCTGGTAAATCGTAGTGCCTGAGGGGAAAAGGAAAATATACGAGGCGCTTTGCAGCGAGTTACCTGATTCATGCCCTACCCACTGGAAATGTTGGTAGGAGGAAACACGATTAAAGGGAAAAGCAGCTGAGTGTCTCTCTAGAAAAAAAGCCCACACCCGAAGACCACGATTGAATAAAAAGCCGTAGTATATTATATGTAGCACTAGTATAATACAACTCTCCATATAAGGAAAGGGACATATCCGGAAATTAAAAGCTGCTATCTAAACTATCTAATTCCCAACACTATTATAAGAATAACGTTAAATATGAATTATTTAGTTTTTTTACAAACCTTAATTTCATATAAACATTTGTGACCATTCTGAGAAAGAAGAGGTCATGAGAAGTTCATTCATTTTTCTAATCGTATACTTCGAATAGGTTAAGAATATATTTTCAATGTACTCCAAACTATGTAGACGCAAGAAGGTAAAGAGATAGGTTTCAAGAGACTTCAACGGGGAGAACTTCGAAACTGACAGACTAGAATACATTGGAAGACGGGCGCATCCTTTGATCTTTACTACAATGGAGATTTTCCTTCTTAAAAATTCGGACGCAAAGTGAATCTGAGTGAATCGCGCTTCGTTCATGCCCTTAGATCTAATTATAGAAGACTTTAACCGAAAACTACCTTCACCCGAGCATGGGTTTTTTCACTTTCAAACGTCATAATTTCACATAAAAGAAATAATTTATACCATTTTGAACAGGGTTTCCGATTTCAATCAAAATTGTAATTTACAGCAACGTGACTTGGAAATGAATGCACATGGGACAACAAAAATACTGCGATAACATAAGTACTGCGAATAAAAGCAGTATTCGGAAGATTTATGGTCTCACAAAAAGGGATTTTTTTATTTACTCATACATGGATTACTGATGATTTGCTCACCAAGCATATTTTCTAAAATCACTTTCCTTGATCGAGTGAATACGATGTACAGGTGTATATATACAAGTATATATATATATATATATATGGGTAGAGCGTTGGACTGCTGATCGGAGGGGCTCGGGTTCGATTCCCAGGGAAGGCACTTCTGGGCACCTGCAGCTGCACCCAAGCTATGTGATCGGGAACCAGGTCTTCCTGGTAAATCATTACCGGCACAAGGAAAGGAACTGGCCCCCCTACCCTGATGTGTGCATTTCACACGCCGTATAGGGCTTAGCACTGGGTGAACTCTGCCATCACCTATCAAACCGACCTTCGGGTTGATTACTGTGTTAATGGTTTACATATATATATAGCAAAGTAACGTCCAGTTTCAACCGACAGGTATTTTTCTTCCCTACAATACACCTGGTAATCTCTTGCGCATTGCAAATAAAATAGTTAAACACGTGCATTTATAGCCCTGGATATACACTTTCAACGTGCGGTAAGTCATGAAAGAAAAATGAATATTCAATTCTCTTTTTACGTACATTTTTATAGCCTCCCCGGGTCTGCGAGTTCCCTGATGACAGAAAGAGAGACGGCGAGTCTCCATTTGCTTCACTACTTCCCCCTTCCCCCACCCTCTCTCTCTCGTGCGACAATGGCAACTGGTGGGGTGGGAGTGAGGCGCTCAATGGACTCGTGATTGATTCGAGGCCGGGAGAACGGAGAGAGAGGGACTACACCAATACTCCACAACACACACAGAAAGAGGCGACGGGAAAAGCATCCGCCTCTTCCCACCCTTCACCATGTGGAGGTAGTTCCACGGGCGACGGCGCCAACAAAAGCTACCACCCCCTCCCTCTCTTCCACCCCCCCCCCCCACAACCCGGTCCTCCTCAACAAGGACAAAGGAATACCGCGGAAAAAGGGCAAACAAAACACGGTCGCCAAAACAAAATAATCGCCACGAAAAGAGGTGAGTGAAAAAAATTGGGGACGAGAAGAAAAAAAAATAACGGATAAGCGATGACCAGCCTATGAGTTGAGAGGAATATGATGGACGGGGGGGGGGGGGGAGCGCGTAAGAGTGAGAGAAGAGTATGGAGAGGAAAACTCCGGTTACCATGGATACCGAAACAGGTGAAGCGCGACGTTGGGAAATTTCAGAGCCTAATGGGTCGAGGATGCCCGAGAGATTGCTTTGGTGAGATCGCCTGGAGCTTTACACACACACATATACGTGTGTGGATAAGTGTGTTTGTGTACATACAAACACGCACACCTACGCATATGCACAATGCGTTTCTGTGTGTATATATAAATATATATTTATTTATACAAAAACACATTGTGCATAAATGTATGTGTGCGTGTTTCTATGGATACAAACACACTTATACGCGACAAACATAAAACAGAACACAAAATAAAACTCACAGCGGATATTTGAAATTTTTAGTAGCTCAGCGACCTTCAGCGGAAGGTAGAAGGATTATGAATTATACATACATACAAATATATATAAATGTATATATATATACATACGTATGTATATATATGCCTTTTTATACATATACCTGTATATGTATATATATATATATATATATATATATATATATATATATATATATATATATAGATATAATATGTATATATATGTATATATATACATATATATACATATATATACATATATATACATTCATATATGTAAATATATCTACATATATATTAATAATACACATTTCTAAGTGCAAATAAATTCCCTCTCATTTTTTTCCGTGTTGTTTCCTGCCCCCCCCTCCCCCGGATATTAAAAAAGTCACCTATTTCCCGATTACTGTCGGAGGGGTAAGGTGTAGGGGATAGGGAGGGTGAAGAGAGGGTGCCAATGAAGAGAGTGAAGAATGGAGGAGAAGGTGACCTAGGATGAACTAGGCGGGAGGAATATATTTGCGGGAAGGACAGATCGAACCCCAGCACTGAAACGCACAAATGCGTCCCATCGCAGAGCTTTGTCAAATGGCGCCCAAGCTTCCATCCTAGCCCTTCTCACCTCTCTTCCGTCCTAGACGTATGCAAACACACACACACACACAATTGCAAGCCCATACACCTTGCCACGAGTGCGGCATACGAGAATGATGATGCAATGGAAACAATCAGCGCGCCGGGTGTTTCCATTTTTTTGGAAATAAAAAAACACCTTTTTTGAATTTTGGGTCGCAACCCCCCTGATGGAGAGTAGGGAAAGGTCGCTTTTGAGCCGTGAAAACGGGTGCGAAGGGAATCTGAAGGATAAGGAGAGTTCGCCACATTTGTTTATGGCTCGCTCTCAATGGAAATAATTCGCTAGGGGGAGAAACACTACGCGTTCATCAACATAAGCGAGGAAATAAAATTTTTGCAGAGCACAAGCCGAGCTGTCATTGGGGAAGACGACGAGGGTATTTCGTTGCATAACTGGTACCTACAACACGGTACTTGGGTTGGTGTTAAGAACAGTTGAAGCGCTACTAATGTTCATTCGCTTACCTGGGGACACTCGATCAGGTGCACGCTTAAACCATGTTCTGCACGAGTGCGTATGCGCGGCCATTCCTGCTCACTTTCTTTCTCCCGTCTATAAATAACTTCAAAAGCTCTGCGCCTTGCCCCTACGGCTGTATATTTTACATTTGGACCCTTTCGGGGCACGGGCAAAACAGATAACCTTTAAACGCGGAAGTTCACAAAACGGATCAGAGCTCTAATTTATGCCAAATGAGACGCAACTACAAACACTTTATTTTATACCGACACAGGAGTCTGTAGGCCCGAGGAATTGGATTGGCCTACATGTTTAGATCGGCGGGAAATGCGATGCCCGGATAACCTTAGGGTAATGAAGCAGCTACGAGAGCATGTAGATTCTGTGCACGTGGCGTAGACCGAAATTTTCCCGTGGGGGAGAGGAATTCTCTCTTGGCCATTGTCTACAGAACGGTTTTTTTTAACGAGGCGTATCAAAATGAATGGATCACTAGACTAACTCATACTACTCTACTGGCCATTTTTATTGACCTACAGCATCCCGACAAACGGACGGGAATTGCAACTCAACGAAACGGAGTTGGGTTATTACAACGAACATCTTATGGCCATAAAGTAAGAAACTTATCACTTATAATTACATATGAAATTTTATAATCCAATAAAAAAATTTCGGTGGGAACTTTTCCCGATGCATTTGGATAGCTACAAACTTATCCAATGCGATATTATTGAGTGATGCACTAGACGGAGCGGAATTTGTAAGTATGAAAGAAACATGGTTTGCATTGGCGGTTAATTTTGAGAGTCTGGGTCAAGGCACCTGAGTACGCCACTACTCCAAGCCACATACCGACCGACTCAAGTCCACAATCGCGTCCTGAAACTACAACGGCGGGTGGATTTACTGAACGAGATCGCTATGAATTGGATGCGTGATGGATAAAAAGGTGGCCGGATGCACGATGCAAATGAACGACGTTTTAAAGTTTATGCGTTAATCGTAATGCAGATAACATTTGCTTTCAGTTCCCATGTCATAATGGAATTGCTTGCAGAATGGCAACCATAGGCAATTTTTCCGAACCTATGGAGCGGGTGAAGGCAGACCACGATTGCCCTGAGGTGAGAGTCAACAGGTGCGCCCTCTGGTGGTGTGCCGAAGGCCACTGCTACGATAATGAAGGCCCCGAGGGAGATGACGGGAAGGCGGGGAGAAGAGGAGAGACGGGAAAGGCGGATGGATTCAGATAACACCAATATTTCCTTTCGCTGCTGATCAACGACAAACACTAACAGGGCCATAGCAAACGTTACAAAATGAACTCTTCCGAAGGCATGGTTTCTACCTCCTATAACTACGAACTATAACGCTGCATATTTCCTAATTATCCTTTCGCCAAACTCTCCTTGTGCACAAGGGTAAATATTTGAATAACTGATTTGTAATTTACATACCTGAATATTCATTCATGATCATTACGAATATTCATGTATGAATAATCATGCACTAATTTACACATACGCAGTTCTCTCAGGTATTTTTTAATTTACATACAAGAATATTATTAGATACTGATATATTGTTTTATAGAATTTAAGAGTTACTACATATTTAATACAAACTGCGGATAAAAATCTCCATTTAAAAAACCCCACAACCATTTAACGTAAATAATGCATGGATAATGTAGAGTAGAGCAAAGTTTAACATTTACAAATTACCGACGAATTAAAAAGCAGCAAGAAAGCATCTCCTCGTGGGAAACCGCAGTGGATCTAGACATCCTCGGGATTCCTCACTCACTACTTGATGTAACGCGCGGTGAATGAGTGAATTGTTCTCAAGGAAACTGCTAAGGAGGGAAACTTTGTCCCGCATTGTTAATATCCAACCTCCGCGGGGAGGACCTACCTCGACGATAATGAAATGCACTTAATCGACCATTAGCAACAAAAAAAACAATACGAAAACGGAATGACAAATCATGTCTCTTGAAACATGACACGCGAGAGGGCGACCACACTTTTCCATTAGGGCACGAGGTCGACAAGGAAATTCACCGTGTCAAAGCTACGAACAGATCCTTTCACCCACCCAACCCCGAGAGACCCCACGGAAATGATAAGAAGGGGACTCCAAATTCAGGCCGGAGAACAAATTAACACTAACTGCACCGCCGTGAAAACCCTACTTAATTAATTTTCCCCCACCCAACCACCCGGTTGGAAGGGCCAAGAGATTTGGAATGTTTAGTAGGATGTGGGACAGTCGTGGGTGAGGAAGGGGCGGGAAAGGGTAAAGGGAAAAAGAGAGAGGTTAGGGAGTTGCAGAGGAAAGCAGATAAAATCGCTCCTCGGTTCATTTAAATGAAAATCGATTCAAGAACGAGGATTTTGGTGGCGATTCATAACCCAATTCCGTCTCACGAACTTGTGGTAACATTTCTTCAACTAAGAGCAGACGGGGGATGGAAAAGAAGTAAGAAAATAGAAGAAGAAGGAGCGGGAAGACATATTAATTCTTTTGAAAATGTGGGCTTCCAGACGAAAACGACGAGAAAACCTCTCTGACATGACTTTAAAAAGGAAGTGAAATACTATAAAGTATTCTTTCAATTGCAATTATTGAATTAAAGGTTTTGGCTAGAAAATAAATTAATATAAAGAAAAAGGCCTCATGACAATACATAGCAAAGGAGAAATTAAAAGAAAATTTAGTTCGCTAAACAGTGGCGTTGGGGAGAGAAAACAAGCGTAAAATGGAGAATTAAAGTCTTTAGATTAAGAAGAATTCGATTGAAAATTATTGTATGGATTGAAAGGAAAAAAAATGTGATGTAATACTAGGCATGCTAGAGAGAAATTTGTTGTCTCAGGCGTTACCTTTATGGAATTTGCATAACATATTGAAATTAAATGAAATAATTTACTTTGTAATTCCACATACTTTATTTTAAAAAAACACGACCCAGGTTTCGACGTTGAACGTCATCATCGTCACCTGATGATGACGTTCAACGTCGAAACCTGGGTCGTGTTTTTTTAAAATAAAGTATGTGGAATTACAAAGTAAATTATTTCATTTCAATGTGATAGAGATAACCTTTCTAGGTAAAATTCGGAGAAGGTGGGACAAGTGGATGAGGGAAATAATGAGAGGCAGTAAGATGTTGAAAAATTCAACAGGGGAGAGAATTTTGGAGACGCAGGTAGATGGAGGGGAATTATATATACTCGTATTTTGAGTATATTGGACGGAGCTAGAAATTATGAGGATATGAAGAATGTTTTAGCAAAGTGAACGGAAGGGTATTTACGTAGAACACTTTTAAGGAGAGCATATGGTCCAGTCTTTCTGGGCCATCATAAACCCAATGAAAAACGATCTGATCACTAGCAAAAAAATGGCAATAAAAATCTTTCTTCATCTCTACTTCTAGTCCTTGCAGCGTGAAGTGATTCCCCGAAGGTAAATCCTTTTGCGGAGGTAAATGATGAGCATATAACTTCACGCAAAAGTTGGGAGTGAGGGATATACAGGTTAGTGTAGATAGAGATGGAGGAGAAGAGGGAAAAAAATGAAAACGTGACGAGTAGAAGCGAAAAAACCAAACGGGAGGAGTGAGACTAGGCAAGGTTAGGATGAAAGGTACGACTAGTCTAGAGAGGTACCCCCATGAAAGGTACAAAGATTAGGGATGAGCAGAAGTGGGCAGAAGGGAAAATTGAGGGGAAGGGGAGTCAGAGACAAGAAAAGAGGGTTGATAAGACGGATTTGCCACCAATAGCATTGGAATAAAGTGCAATTACGTCTAGCGTAAAACTGAATGGTTCGGTACGGTTAACGTAACAGAGCAGAATTTATTAAACCCGCAGCTCTTCGTGAGTAGCAATAGTTTAAATACACATCGCCAAACATGAGCTACGGGCATAGGTTGCAACAAATTTGTTAGTGATTATTTTGGTAAACTCGGTAGCTTATCGCGGTTGAGCTACATTAACAGAAATTGCGCGTTATTAGGCATTACCCTCTAGAAAATCTCAGAACTCCAAAAGAGATAAAGGTTTCAGGTTTAACATATCCAATAATATCGATAACATTTTCAGAACTTGCCGCGTGTTTTTCACAAAACCTTTCGAAATAGTCGACAGGGCTGTTTTCAGACCTCCAGGGTTTCCACACATTTACCGTAAGCACAGATCTGCTCCTTGAGCGTAATAAAAAGTCGAAGAGGTGCCAAATATGACAAATCACATCATTTCATTATTTAATATATTGAAAACTCTCGTTATAGACTTACCTCAAATCAGAATAGGCTCGTCTGGGCACATTGTGCACACGAAAATAGGAAGTAGGAAGATAATAAATAAAAGTTCATGGATGGAAAAATGAATTTGAGCTGCTGTAAAAATAGAATTAATTATGATAACCGCAAAATGTAACAAACATTGCATTGATTGCGAAGTGATGGGTTAACATCGATTAAAAATCGCACCATATTCGGCATTCGAGTCCAAATCATCAAGACGGGAAGGAGGAGTCTCGCTCTGTAACGTATCAACCAAAATCCCGCGGCCAAAGTCGACGACGTGCCGATCCACCAAATGCCACTCTTACGCTCGTATCCAAAGGCCAATTAAAGCAAATAATAGACGTAGAAATGCAATTTCCCCCCCCCCCCCCCCGTATCAAATTTTGAAATTTGTGGAATAAAAACTTTTCTCCCCCTAAAAAATCTTATGGTCTTAATTGAAAATGGAGAGAGTCTAAAAATTAGTGTGATCGTGTTCGTAAATTGACTTTGCCTTTGAAAATTACCCTATTTTAAACCGCACTAATATTTTTCATTTAAAATCAAAGAATACCATCTCGTCACCGACGTTAAAGCTAATATCTTATTCTATTAATATTCCACTTACTTCGTAGTATGCAAATAATGAAAACATTTCTTATGTGGACATCTGTTGCAGGTTCCAAACAAGTTTAGCATTACTCTCAGATATTTGGTTTAAAAATGGAATAAATTCATAAAATGACATTGCCGACATCGTTCTCGGCACCACAAATGATACCTGAGGTTAAAGAAAGAAGTCGACTCCTATGTAGCGGTAGAGGAAATTTTTTAAGAATGATATGAAATCGGTATGATAATGAAATGGGGAAGAAGCTGTCTCTTTCAATGATATTTTAATGTACTGCACTGGTATTGCATAATTCAAGGGTAACTGTGCTCTGATAGAAAACTACGTTAAAGTAATAACATTAAATTACTGACTACGGCTAGTGGTTCGGTGGACAAATCAACTTACAGTAATTAGTTAAATGGATTCGGACATAACTCCTTTCCAATGTAGCACTAATGACATTTTGATCCAAAAATTTTCGTATACGACAAAAAAAAAGACGGACTGTGCAATTCTGTGACATTTTGCTATAAATTGTACATACTATATTTGTAGATAATACTACTTAGCATCATTTCTGTAGATATTTCTACTTATTCTCCAACAGATGTCTCGCATATGGTGAAAATTCTGGACAAATTGCTACACATGATTATAAAAAAAAACTACGATGTATAGAAAAATTAACCTAATTGACGTAGGCGATTCACCTCAGACGAAAATTATTTTATTTTAACAATTTCCAGAGAGATTTATCCGGGAGCATTACCGGTATCGGAAAGAGTCAACCTGCTGCCGATGCCTGGGCAAAAATCTGTCGGCGAGGTTTTAAAGGAATGCACAGGGTCCTAGTGAGGGTGGGGGAAAGAGAGGGAGGGAGAGAAGGTTGAACTTCTAAGAGGGGAAGGGAAAAGGATATAGGTGTCGGTAACGTAAAGTAGAGAGGGGAAGAAAGAATAAGGCGAGAGTTAGAGGGGGAAGCAAGAAAAATAGAGTACCAGTGAGATGGAGAGAGAGAGGGGAGGGGGAATGGGAGAAGGGAGGAAGAAATCGATACTTGAAGGTTAACAAGAGAGAAAGAGAAAGAGCGGTAAACGGACCCAGGGTGTGGGTGTGTGGATATGAGGCCGTGTGTTTGTGAGCTCACGCGAGCGTGTGCTATTATCATTAAATTGCAATCCGAATTGCGACGTGCACTACACGCGTCAGCCAACATGTTGGACGCGAAATGAAGGGGGAGAGACGCGGTGAGAGAGGATGAGAGATCCTCTGGTGGATGCCGGCTCCCGCTCCCGAACTCCCCGGTCGTCAGTGGACCGCCGCGTTAATTCGATACAACGAGTTAATTAAAAATGTCCTCGGGCAATGGGTTTCGTGGCCGAGGGGAGAGAAAATTTGCGACGGGATGGGGGAAGATTGCGTCGGGAAGAGGAAAAGGAGGGAAGAGGGGGATTAGGAGCAGAAAGTGAAGGGGGCAGTCGAGGTGGACTATGGAAAAACAGTTGAACTTTCGAACACTCTCACGGACTCAGGAAAAATATTCATAATTGGTAGACTAGAGGAAACTATACGTACTTAGGTGCGCATTGGAGACTCGGAATCGAAATATTTTAATATTTAGTCCACGTGAATGCACACACTTCACGTAGTTCTTTCCAGGGTAGACAAAATCGAAGAGCCCGATTTTAATCTATACCAGGAAACTTACTCATTATCAGCAATTTCCTCGATTCTCTGCAATTCTTGCGCACAGTTTTCACCTCTGAATCATTCATCGATTGTTTCATACAAACTCCTTAGACGTCTAATATTCCTGGCCTTGGCTCCTATATTCGACCAAATTCACCCACGACTAACTCGTACAACCATTTCGTCTCAAACCATCCCTCATGATTCTTAAAAAATAAAAAAGCAGTAGGTGCAAGTTTAATCTTTTAATTAACTATCACTTCTTATTAAGCAAACATTTTTATAGAATCCATATTTTTATAGAAAAGCCCAAACCGTTAATCTTATCCAACGAGAATCAACTAATCGAAAACATAAACCGGTTAATCGGCAGCTAATTCTTCAATATCTGAGTTTCAATGCTACACGTTTTGTGAAAGCAATTTGATAATACATAATAGAGATGGCAATGGAAGAAAAGGACCAGAGAAATTGGAATGGGGCGCTTCGCACTAATGATGGAGAGCAGATGGAGTAACTAATTCAAAATTCCCACGAAGAATAAGTGAAAAAGGTGGATGACGGGATAAACTCATTTTTCACAGCCCGAAGAAGGATAATTAGCTTACCAGTTACATATTTTAATGCTGTATCCTCTAATCAAAAAATTCGACTCACCGTTTCCTCAATGCGAGTAGGCAATTAAAATCTACATAACCTTGGGTAAGGCATCCGGTAGCACTATTTTCATTGAAAATCAGAACATTTAATCTAATATTAAACATCTTACACCACAAGTATAATTACTTTCGATACAAAAAAGGTCAAATGAAAGGGATATGTCCACTACACATTTACTTAGAGGGATGTCGTGGCAGCAGTTCATTCACGTGCCCATTTCGCAGCATAAGATCGAAATACTAATTTATTTTTCTTTCTTTCATGTATTGAAAAAGATTATTTACGAAAACAGATTTTTCCGTCAGAATTAAATTTTTATCGGCCCCAACAAAGGACGCCGTTTGAGCATATGAAGCAATAAAATGTTGCACCAGCCAACTTTGAAGGTTGACATTGAAAATTTTAAAACCTTTCCGACACAAATATTTCGGAAAATAAACATGAACTAAGGGCCAATACAATCTGTTCCCCGTCCGACTCTTTGAGATAGGTCTACATGGGTACTGACAGAAACGTCGTCTGCGCTTAGCGACAGGAAGAAAAGCAAATACGCCAAGAGCTAACTCATTTGCTCTATTTTTTAATTGAGCAAACAAGGTGACCTCAGGAACTCATTAACTTTAAACAAGAAAAATCTTGTTAAACGATGCGAAAATATGGATGCAATTCCGTTCGCCGCTGCGGATGATGGGAATTAAAACTTTAATGGCTTCAAACACAACGCCCCACCGTCTACACGGTACATATTTAATTCAAACTTAAACTTAGCTTGCAGACGATTAAAGCAAAAAAGGCTTCCCGCATACCCACAAACACTCCTCTACGTTACGCGGTCATCCTCCGATTTATTCTAATATTTCATTTTCTCAAGCGGGCACGAAACCACCATCTTCGGCTACCAGTTATTAGCATGGGACTGCACATAAACAAACCGCGGGAGGGTGAAATAGTAACGCATCCTCGTTTGCTGGAAAAGTCACAACGCTGGAAAGTGTTTCATTTCGAGCACATTAAAAGGGTCGGGGGAAAGAAAAGATCCACAGAGCGCTGGTTTTGGCGGATTCCCCACTATGAGCATAAATATCTCACTTTGCTGTCAGAAGCAGATGTGCAGCGGAAGAAAATTGCGAATGTTGGTCTCTTGGATTTCGTTCTTTCCGCTCGACATCATATGTCGACGAGCAAACAGCAATCCAATCGACCAACAAAAAAAACTAGGGACTCAACCGTACTGAAGGTAAAGGAATTCCACTCTTTGGCATGTTCACGACCAATCGAAATGACAAGAGCGCTCTCGCCATTGTTTAATCCCAACAGGTCGCCAGCAGTTTGATTTTGCCAAATGGGAATCAATTACTCCTTTGCACAAGTGGCATAGACAAATAAAGGTAGTTCAAAGACGAGTGTATCAAGGCAGGCGACAGGACAACACACAGGAACGTTATGGTCAATGATTAATGTAACTGAGCGGGCACCGTTTGCGAAAGCAAACGCATTTACGTGGAAACATGATCAGAAGTGCTTTGCAAAGCGGAAAAACGTGGTGAGACCAACCTTTCTTCTATATCCGCAGAGCCTTACCACACACTGTTTCGAGAATGATCACTTACACCACCCGAAAATATAAAAAAGCAGTAACTCAGAGAAAAATGTAGGGAGAGTACCATTAAGAATAAAGGAAAAAATCAACTCACCGGCACGATGTCTGTAGGTCCTGCTGGAATTCTGTGAAAATAAAGAGAAAAGATCGTTAGCAATATTAAGAAAAAGTGAGGATAACTTTGAGAAGTCGGCTTAAGCACAGTTAAAAAAATTCACCCGAAAATGCATGGGCGAGCTACGAAGAAATTTGTTACGCAGTCTCAAAGTACATACTTGATTAAATTCGTATTAATTGAAGTTTCAATCCGAAGCTGGAAAGATTAAATAGGGAATACAAATATGAGTTTTAAAATACAATAAATTCAACAGGAACTTACTGAAACATTAATCTCTCCAGAAGGATTAAGATTTTGACTAAAAAATATATGGATACACTGAATTCACTTTTAAAAAACTGCGCATTACGCAAACAACGCGCGGGTTTCATCCTCAGTTCAATACATTGTACAGTTAAAATTAAACAGAAACATAACCTTGAAGTTACATTTAAAACTACATTTATGGGTGTCATTGGCAGCCCCAGGTTTTTAAGGCAACTGTCAACAATTCTTCCATTTCCGATTCATAACTAGTCTTCAAGAATCCAAATATCTTCGACCTAAAATTCCTATGTCCAGCTAGAATTGGCTAAAATGTCTACTCAACTCTAGGTTTCCCCACGGCTAGGGTTTCTTTAATCTTCAAACTAATCAAAACTAACATCCTAGTATGATGAAACCTACGACCTTTGAATTAAGCCTACTTTGCTAGCAAGTCAAATACTCTCCTTTGAAAAAAATAACCTCTAAGAGAAGAAACAAGTCAAAGAAGATAATTTCAAAACCAGTAACACGAAAAATGTACAACGCGTTTTTCATCAACTTTTTGTCGAAGCCTTTCTTTATTTTTAGCCATCCACGTTCAAAAAACACATCATCCGTATTGCATGATGGGCCGATGACAAAGCGTTTGATTGCGTGGAGGAAAAAAACTACGCTCGGATCCAGCCTGAAGGCTCGGATTTGTGACGGAAACAGAAAACGCTGTAGATGAACCAAAGCCACACTGCATGTTTGTCGGACTTTTACACTAGCGTTGACATACATCTTTAGGCCTCAAGCGCCCGGCGAGAGAGACGGACGGAGGCGAGCTCTCGCCCTCTCGGGAGGACGACGGGCCGAGAGAAGGAAGGGATCGGGAGGGAAGGGGAGATGGGGACCGGCCGTCGCCACCTCTCTACGCGGGCCCCCCGCCTCCCCAACTCTCGCCCCTCATCCCCTCACCCTTTCACGCCCCGGAGACTCCTTCACGATCGAAAGGATTTCACACAGTCGACAACCCTTACACTCCACCGTCCCCAAACTCTCTCCACACACACAAACTCACCCACCCGCGCACCCTTATAACCTCCCTCCGGAGAAAGAAAACCGTCCCGGTCTCACGTCCACGGGGGAGGGGGTGGAGATGCACACTCCCCTGCGAGAGCAAGGACGGAGGAAAGAGAGGAGGGGTGGCCGCGGTCTGGGAGAGTGGGCCGCTCCTAAGGGCCGAGGATCCAGGGCCGGGCGCGAGCGCCACGAAGAGGAGACCGATACTCTCCCCCTAGATACCCACCGCTTCCACGACATCGGCCCCTCTCTCTCATTTATTTTTTTTTCGGATGTGGGTTGTTGGAAGCTCCGAGAGGCTGATAGGGGGTGTTTGGAGGAAGGCAAAAAGAGGGGTGTGGTATTGGGGGGTGGAAAGGGAGGGAGAGAGAGGAGAGCTGACGAGGAAAGAGGGGCGGGCAAGAGTTGGGGAACGGAACGCATCACGATTGACTACCCCCTTTGATGCCCCTCGATGGGGCCCTGACCCCACCGATCCCCTCTTCCCTCTAAGGTGAAATCCTTCCGCTCCTGTCAGGGGCACTACTTCGCCCTCTGACGACGTCCGCAGCGGGATGCCGAGGGAGAGAGGACGAAGAGAGAAAAGTATGGAGAGAGGAAGAAATATAAGAAGGGGCTTGGCCCAAGTGGGTGGAGGAGAGAAATGAGAGGTTGAAGGGAGGAAAAAAAATGACTCCAATCTTTGACGCGCGGTTCAATCCCCAGGAGGCCGAAGGGATTTGGGAAGGGGGACTGGGACGTCGGTCGTTGGGTCGAGGGGAGGAGCATCTGGGACGCGGGAAAGAAATTCGGTCTACCAACGTCGAGACTCCGTAGCCCTCCCCACGGAGCCAAGACCACCTCGCTCCCGCACACCCCCTCCACCCCTTTCACCCTATGGTCGGTGAAACGAACCCGTGCGTCTACGTAAGTTGGTTCCTCTCTCCCTCTCCTTCCTTTTTTTCCCTCCCAAGGTTAAACGGGAGGCCGTGGAGCCTGAAAGACACACCAGGCGACGTCGAAAAAACAAAAAAAAAGATTTACGCTTCATCTCTACACATCCTCCCTCTCCCTCCCTCACCTTCCCCCGTCCCTCTAACGCGCTCGAAAAAGTCACCGGGAGATCGATCCCTCACCCCACGTGGAATCGCCTCCACTCCCCGTCATTTTTAAACGTCCAGCTTAACCCGGGCCTCTTTGTTGATAATGAAGTATTTATCGCTGTCAAAGAGTAAAGCACGATGCCAAATTAATGATCTTTTGCTCATTTATTCGATGGATAACGCAGTTCCACCGCCCGATATCGAAAATCGTGAACCCATGGTTCCTGATGGCTTCGATGCCTGAACAAGGGACTCCACCTAAGCGGGGTCAAAGCGTACACATGCCCAAGAGCCACACTCTAAAAAGCCAAAGCGGATACTCGGAAGCCGAAGAACGGAAGACGAGTTTCGGAAAACATTAGCGGATTACATGAGCCAAGGAGAGCTCTCTCAAACTAAAGAGGTGTTATGGAGACCTGGAACGTTATGCAACCCCGCAAACATACGTGTATCTATAAGTTGCCTAACACCCTGTAGAAATTTCTGATACTGATGTATTAAAGGTACTAAGTGCATATAAATTCGTGCAGTTACCATGCATCGGCAAGCTTATTGGTTACAGTGCATCCCTAAATTGGTTTGATCCATGTAAATTAGTTTTTTAGACGGAGCGGAATTCAATTTAAAAAGCCGATAAATAAACCATACGTATTCCATTATTAACGATTGGATTTCAATTGCCTCTCAGCAACTACATACTGCTATTACACAAACCAGTTTATTTTTGACTGTTGCTAAAAAATAAAATTTTCACAGGTTTCAACTAGGATTTGAAAGTGGAAAAGAAAAGTGTACAGCGAAACATGGCGAAATACAAATTAATGTTCGCGCAAAGGCAGATTTCGTACAAAATTAGCATTTCCAGAAATTGCATACATGCATTTGCACGGAAAATACTCGATTAAGAATAACTATATTGTCAACAAACAAGATCCTTCAATGAATTACCAAGCAATTAGTTAAAATTTTCACCAAAAAATTATAAAACGAATGGCAATCGGACCCAAATCGACCGATTGATCCATTGAAAACAAATCTGATTATTGTCATACTTCGTCAGGGTTTTTCGCTAAATCCGAATCCAAACTCAAACCCTTAAAGCTAAAAATTTATATTTCGAGTTTAATAAAAAGCCTTTCCTGTCCTCGGATGTCGAAAGGGAAAAAGTGATTGCGAGAACGACGGACTTTGTGCAGAGTGGCCTTGGATCCCAAAGAAGCAGAGAATGGAAAGTGGCGCGATTGTGATCTCGACAGGTTAACCGTAAGGCATTGTCATTAAGTGTCACATCCAATTACCGGATGGTGCCCATAATCGTCCGCTCCCTTGCTAACGAACCCCGTCTGCCTACGAACCACCCATCTACCAACGTGACAAATAAACACCCCACAAACCTTCCAATCGTTGCACCGCGACCCTGTTCTTCCCTCCTCCTCCCCCTATCTGGCTATCCTTCGGAATCACATTTCATGTTTCACTCCGGTGACTTCCACCGCTAACCAAACGCAGCACGTGTCGTTTTGGCGATGAATACTCATGGCTTGGACAACCGCTCTACACGGGCTTCAAGCTGATTGCCCTATCACGACCGTGATTCCACCAAATCTTCCATTCTGATGCCTGCATTTCCGACGGGCTTAGTTGTTGGCCCGGTTTAACGAGAGACTCAAGAGAGGACGTAAATTTAACAATTGTTCCACAGAACAGTACGTAGATGCAATCTCTTGCATCACGCTCATATCTCATCGTTAGATGTTAAATGCTACGCTTCCTAGAGCAGCAGGAGAGTCTCTATATGGAAACATTAAGTGAAGGAAGGAGAATCGGCCGTAATGAAAGGTGACGGATTTATGGAGCACTAGGCTATCCGCTATGATACGCGAAACATTCAACTCGTGTGCGACCGCATATATCGCCATAAACATGCACACTATCTAATTTCAGCGTAATTCACGTGATGCAAGATAGGATCAAGATATGAACTTCCCTTTCATGGTATTTGAGCAAGTTTTCTCGCTTACTAACTCCACAGAAACAATAATAGAACCAGTTACAGGTTTTACAGTGATGCGGAAAAATGATAAGGATAATTAAATTATTATAAAATTATCAGATCGTTACTCACAAGTTACAGAACACCAAACACAATATGAATTATTAATATTAATCGTACTAATGTATGACTCCATTTCCTTAAAAATCTCAATTAAAAAAAAAACCCTCGTCCTTTTACACATCCATATTACTGATTTTGTAAAGCTTATAAACCAACTTGTAGCTTTGAGAATAGGGTAACAGAATATGACGAAATTTCAAATATAAGTTCAAATTACTAAAATTCCCTCACATGAACTCATTATGTGGGAGGGATACTCAAAATGGTATGAACCACGGGATTTAAGAGCTAAAGAGGAATCATGAGATAAATTTACGGAAGGCGAAATACCATCTTCCTATGATGGAAGATACTGAGAGAGAGAGAGCTCTGAGGAAACTGGCATTTAGCGATACTGGTACTACAACATTGTGGTGGTCCACCTTGTAAGACGATCAATTCCCAGAGATCTTCCTACGTACTGTTGACGGCGAGAAAAATAGAATATATAAGCTCCGAGAACATCCCGCAGCTGAATGCGTACCGGCTACTATGCCACAAGGGCCCTCGGCGTAAAATTGCATTTATTTCTTTCTTCCCCGGCGAAATTTGAACGCACAACGCACTGCGAATCCAGCACGCGATTGGGTGATGAAGGCCGATCGACCATTCGCACACCGTCTCGTCGAGAGAAAGAAAGAGGCTGGTGATGGGAAGAGGAATGAATGCGCAGTTTCCACCGGCTCCAGCCTTACCCCTCCCACTGCATTCCATCACCGACTTCTATTCCACCCCTCTCCGACCCCCCCCCTCAGTCACCCCACAAAAATATTCCCTCGCACCCTCCCCTTCCTGGTCGCTCTTCCACCGCCCGTCACGATATCTTTAAGAAGGAGGAGAGTTATCCTCTATTCTTTTCACTCCTTTCCCATTCCATCCTGAGGATCCTGCTTTTGCCCCTCAAGGATAACCCTCCTCATACCCTCGCCCTTACCTCTCCTCCGAGAATGCCCATCACCCTCTGGCCGAGTATGAGAAGGGTGAGGGGAGCAAACGGAGGACGGAAACAGTGGCGGTCCTCGCCTCAGCCAATGGGCACTCCCATCGGGCGGAGGTGCGCATCAATTGAAGGCGGACCATGTGACTTAAATACGGGAGTACCTTGCATCTCGGATATATATATATATATATATATATATATATATACATAATAATTATTATTTTTAAGTAATCTACCGTTTAAGGTAGGTTTTGGATGGACACAACAACAAAGTAAATATTTTGTGACTCTTAACAAAACACAATCCAGCAACCTAATCTACATCAGGTCTCTTTTCACCTCTATAAATATATTTTCACCTCCATATATATATATATATATATATATATATATATATATATATATATATATATATATATATATATATATATATATATATATTCATAATGGCGGCAATATTATGAGCAATTCATCCCTTCATGGCTGCCTTCATTGGAAACTCTAAACATATTCTCCCGAAGCTCATTTAAAAACCTGCGAAAAATTATAAAGGTTTTTGACCAATGTGATCAAGCGATTTTACTCGGCAAGTTATAACTGTATTGTACAGAATTCACAGTCATTTAGCAACTACTAGTATCATACGAAACCTTACTAGGACGATAGCAATTACCGAAAATGATCATTTCAAGGAAATCATGCCGCGCTACGCCGACTCAGAAAACAGGATGCTTTTAGCGGGCGGGATAGGTACTTTCAAAGGGGTGGAGGCCAACTTTCATGGCATCTACTGGCACTACTATACGAAATAATGCGTAATAAATAAATACTCGTAATTCTAAGACTGCTGCAAGCCCCGTTGTGTGTTTCTAGAGGGAAGAGGAGAAGAATCGAGGGAGACGGGTGACGTCATCGAAATTAGCTGTTAAACTGCAGTGGCTGTAGCCCATAATTAATAATAATGAGTGCATACCACCCGCTTGGTGTGCACAGGAGAAAAGGGGTGGGGAATGTTTTATGCAAATGATGAAAATCTAATGAAACAACACGGAATACTATTAAAAATATTTCAATTCGTTTGTCAAATACGAATGAGGTCCGCCACCCAACGTCCCAATAATGCCCTTGGCAAAGGGGTAGGCTAATAATTAAATTTAAATTTCTATGGTCCCTCATTCACGATTGACACGTCCAGCTGTTTCCTGAGTGTGTGGCGGAGGGTTCGGGAGAAGCGGGTGTGGGAACGTAGCTCTCTTCGTCAAAATGCTCTTCAACCTCCCAAAAAATCCTTTCCCTTCTGCTTCTTCGTTCTTCCAAACAACGCCCACGCAATTTAGGTTGTCGAGGCCCCTCCAAAAATATTTTGGAGTACCCTCCTTAAGATATTAGGGCGTCCACCAAGAGTGTCTAATTTCTATCGCAAATGTAAAAGCTGAGAAGTCGTTTTTTTGGAAGAGCTTTAAAATTACGATCTTCTTACATGGTTGTGATTTGCCACCAAATTAGGTTTCAATAAAGACTTGAATAAAATGTGTCAACAAATAAGAAAGTTTCCAGTCTCGGAGCCAATGCGGGTCGCTACGCCCCTAGCTACGTTTCTGACAACGCCGCAGGGGAAGAAGAACGGTGAGTGCGCACTTCAGGAGGCAAGCATATTTCAAACTGCCGAAAATGGTGCGGTCGAAAATAGCGAAATCTCACGCGCGCGCAAGCAGAGATAGGGAAACGCCTTTCAACGCAGAAAACGATATCAACGCTGTGGTAGATTTAGAACATTCCTCAAATTTTTCCGATCATTTGAGTTTTCGCCCTTTGCTGAAACTGGACTTGATGACAAAGTACGCAGCTGAAATTTTTTCCCGATGAAATAAAGCCTTCGTTTCAGGGGAGGCGGACAGCTGATATAATTTGCGCCATTAGAGATGGATGGGAAAGGAGGAAGTGTGGAGAGATCCCCGGCGTCGGCATCAGCCTACTCTTAAAGAAAGCCGCCAAGGTGTTCGCAGTTTACAATTCTGTCCGACGGACGACGAACTCACTTAAAATGCTCACCACAAAAAACCTTAAGCAGGGATCGGGATAATACTGAAGAATATCTGTCACCCCCAGGATTCGAACCATGTGGGATGCCAGTACGTTAGCCAACGCAACATCCGATCCTCCCGACGTAATTTATATGAATAAGATTGAAATAGCTACCCAAAATGCCAAAGATATTTGTCGTGATGTGAGCTAAGAATGGTACAATCTATCCATGCAAATGTGACATTATTATTTTGACCTGCCAGTACATCAGTCCATATCCAATCGAAGGCACCCCTTAAAACTCCCCAAAATGGAAATAATTGAAAAGGTTCACCATTATATTTAAGTAAATGATGATAGAGAAATAATAAAACATATTTGAAATACACAATTTAATAAAAACATTCATGAAGGTATATAAAGGTTTAATAATATTCACTACTGCAAAATTGAAATTAAACGATGTAATTAATTGGGAAACGAAGAGCTAAGAAGAGTGAAAAAACGGCTGTATTTTAAGTACCTAAGCAAACTACTATATTTCCTTCTGCTACTCGCAGTTATATTTGAGATAATAATTTTACGTATCTTATGTTGATGAAAGGTAACAGAAATATCTCTCGTTATCGTCACGTTATTCTGAAGTCATCAATTTACACATTACGCCCCTTCATCGATCTTTCAAGTAATGGAATCAAACTGACGAAGAAATTAGCGTCAGAAAGCAGCAACTGAATCATACTTGGAAGCCCTCACTTATCGATGTCACTGTCTTTCCTTGCAATATACAAACACATGAATCCCAATCCATCAGCAAACGATTGGGGGGAAAATAAAGTATTAGTAATAATTCACCAAATTTTCAGGTGAGATAATCCCATATATATCATATCTAAACACAGATCCATTAACGGGTTCTATCGGCGAATGAGAAATGGATTTCGTCTGCCTTCGAATACATTTTTGGAAACGTGCGTCTTGAACTAGAAATTTGGATTTATGTTTACGAGCAGAACTCTTTGTACGTGCTCGCTCTCACCGGGGAAGGATCGGGCGAGGAATAGGGAAAAGCTATTCCGCAGAACCCCTGTTTACCGCGGCGGGGGATGACGGAGATCCGCGGCACTCTTCCCAACGCGGAATGCTATCCCTCCTGCCAACCTCCCTCCCCAACTGCTCCCATTCATACAAGAAGCACACGTGCCGCCCATTCTATCTCACACACACCGTTTCCGTAACGTCAAAACGCTACAAGCCAAAGGTAGGCGGGTGACATATATGTGCTTGCTCGAACGGAATGCATCGCCACTGCCAGCGTCAAATTGATTCACACTATGATTGTCGTCTGAGGGATGTGACCAACTACCACACGGGGGTTGGGATTTGATACGTGAGGGGCAGAACTAATAGAATTTCATAAATTCAGGGATAGTGGAAGTGGTAGTCCTCCATCACCTGTTATACCACTGGTTTCCCAATTAGACCTGAACTTTGCGGGGAGGGGGGCAAAGATTTAACCAGGGTTTTAGCCTGGGTTTTAGCGGTCGAAAAGCCAAATCTAACCGCTAGACTACGATATCGCCTGAGAGATATTTCCACATATATCTTGGAAGTTTTAAAATAAAACCAATCACTAAACAAATTACTAATGAAACACTTGATTTTTATTTCATTTTAGTTCACCTGAACTACCGTGCTTCAGTGAACGTTCGTCCGAACTTCGTGGGTTAAATGGAAGAAGGGACCATTTGGTCTCAATTTCGCCCAAATAAAGACCACTATCTATCTATCTATCTATCATAACTTCCGAATAAATTCATAAAAACTCCGAATTGCAGTGAAGAAAAATTCATAGCTCGGAGTGGCAGAATGAGTTTGAAGGTGTAACTCTACAGTAGGATCTTGACCTCAAGAGTACAAATCCAGATCTGGTCAATATTTGTCAACTACAGAGATGTCAGATTTTCTGAATAATACTCTGATATGAAAAATCAAATCGGAAAAAGTGAGTTCCGTCCTCTCCAATCGATTCAGACCTTAATAGTTCCGACCTTACATAATAACAGAAAAGAAATTTTAATAATCCACACAAAATTGAAAGAAAGCTCGACTGGTTTCGACGTCTTCACGCCATTATCAAAAGCAAAGCAATTCAATCAGACTCTTTAGACGCATACAATCCAGGATGTAAGGTTCAAGAGTGAGAGAGTTGAGGCGTGAGTCGGTGGACAGTGATGGATGTTAAACTACACAGATCAAACGTAAGGAAAAATCTAATATTGAAGTTAAAACTTTAAAGACGGAAAAATTCCAAAGAAACTGCGGGAGATGCCGCAACAGTAACTTTTAACGGAGTCGTCCGCTAATGTGCATTTCGATACAAGAATTTCAGAGAGGCAAATGATTTATTAACTCTGAAATTGTTGCATTTAAAGAGGGAAAAGGAACCTATTAGATTTGAGAAAAAGGGACGGTATAAAGTGGTGAAATTTAAAATAGATATTAAATGGTTGAAATATTTTTAAAACACATCTTTATATGCGTCAAAACTTTTAAGAATTCTGAAATATATATTGTCTTTGTCAACAAAAGCAACGGAAGAGCAAAAAAAATAAATCGAAAGAGTCTCTGCGCGTTCATTTTAAGCAAAGAGAGACACCATCTCTGTGCATTTTAACAAATAAACACAAGTTTTGTCCACATTATTATATCTATTTTCCTTCACATACTGTCCACGCAAAGGATGTTTTGGGCTCTGAGCCTGTTGCTTTTCTCTTCAAAATGACCTGAAAATTTCAAATCCGTTCAAGGTTTTATTTAATTTTGTAGGGATTATTACAAAGTTGGTTCCATTTACAATTCAACAAATTATATTCGTACGCGATCAATATAGTCAGCTGAATTGGTGAATTTCGATTATGAAAACAATATTTGAAAGAATAAAACTGGCTCGTAGCTTGCGCGTAGTATCCTATTAAAAATAAACTTTAAGCTTTAACTCTTGAGATATTTTTAAATATATAGCTACCCCAGTTCTATTTATAATAATATAAAGACTATAATACAAAGAAAAAATTGGGCTTTAGAACACTTTCAATAAATGCTCGTGTATTATGCACGTTTCAAAGGGAGTTGATATGTTCAAAACACTTGAATTATTGTAAAACTCGCTATTATTTTCGACACCTATCCCTAGAATCCCGGTTCAAATCCTGCCCCCCGAAGATTTTACAGCGGTGAACTGTTTCCTATTTAGTTCTGATACTTAATGCGCAGGACCCCATCCAAAGGATTAAACTTAAAAATCTACGCCAATTGGCTTCTTTCTTCAAGAGGATTACGAAAGTCAACACCTAGTTACTCTCCACTCCTATCCACTACCATTAAATTGTATTAAACGCCGGATGTAGTCACTTATCTGTAATGAGGAAAAACAATAAAGGTTTAGGTCTACTCTCCAAATAATTACTGCTACGTACTAAAAACGCGTCGATGTCCACTACAACATCCAGTATGAGCACAAGGAGTTGCCAATAGTTGAAAACAAACGAGGGCACGCTTGTGCTTTTGGAGCTAAAGCAAATAAGGAACAAAAGCCCCAAATCGCAATCGTCGCTAAAATAGCACCAAGTGAACGGCGCAGTAAAAACACTCCATCGGCTGGCAACGAATTCAACGGGACATCCCCAACGGCAAGGATGCATCCGCAAACAAAGGAGGAGAAAGAATGCCCCGAACTGCGCCGAGGGAATCAACAATGTATAGACGGAGAGACTGGGGAGAACTCGCCCAAGATCGCTACCAGAGTCAATGAATGGCTTGACAGCTCTCGACCCGCGCGACAAACTGCTGGGGAATTGGAGCGTTAGGGCGACGGCGTTCCTATCAAGCCCAGCCTTCATATACACACACACACACGCACGCAAAAACAGAGAAGCCACGCATGAACAGACTCAAAAATCCACAGAGGAGCACTTTTTACCACGGAAAATTCCAACCCGTGAGTGCACCAAATGGTTGCCAAACACCGCCCACCCTTCTTGCAGAGCTTTGCAGTTTAAAAATGTGATAACGCGACGAGCGAGAACCGCGCCTTACACATTTCTCTCCACCTCGGGAGAGAAACGAATTTTGTTTTTCCCAAGGGAAAAAAGAAAGGTGATGGGGAAACAAAAAGGATTCCACTCCGTCGGCAGCAATCACCACGCGCGATGACGGGCGATGAAGTTAAAAAGAGAAGAACGATGAGCGGCAAATGGAAAAAAATGAACGGCGGCGCACGCAATATCATCCTCATGATTGGTGTCAACCATTCCCCGTCTTTTGTTTCACATTTTGAGTTCTCCTCCCACCAACATTCACTTGCGGAAGCTGACGAAGCGATAAAAATGAAATGGCGCCATCCCCAGTCCCAACCGATTGGAAGACCCACTTCTCGTTACCGGCGGGCCCGACCCTTCCGTGCAAGCATCTCTCCTTCTCTGGCCTACTTCTCTACTCCCCAATCTTTCTCCATTATTTTCACCAACTTATCTTCTTTCTTAATGTTCGCTCTTCTGCTTGTCTTTACTCGATTTAATCTATGCCATATTCCACCTTTCCCTATCCCATGTCTTCCTCTCGGTTCTATTCACTAGTTAGTTTTGCTCGAGGGGATCAAAGAAACCCTGCGCCATGTCATAAGTAAAGAACTTACTCAAGGGTTTAGTGTGTCAGGGGACCCAACACCTCAAAGCATTCGCCAAAATGGATGCCAAAGGGTGAGCGATAAGTAGTCTAAGGCTTCCCTGGGTTTCAGATGATAGGTAGGTTGGATTTTCCCCACACATTTGCATCCATTACGGCAATAGAGGCATTTACAAATATCCCCGTCAACTTACTTGCAATAATTCATCATAAGAAGCAAATTCAAATTATAAGCGCTCAACAAGGAAGTTCCTGTAAAATTCCTTATTGAGCGTTACAACATTCCTGTAAACTGGCATGCACACTTACACCTAAAACGATGTGTGTGTGTGTGTGTATATATCTATATATATAAAGGAGAGTGTTTGTTTGTATGTATGTAATTTGTTTACTTTTTTGCTGTCATAGAAACAGCATTTTTCCAACTATGCCAGCAGGATACTTTTGCAAGAACACTATTGTATTCAGAATTGCCGAGATATTATACGTGGAATACATCAAGGAAAGTCTTTTGTAGAAGAAAAATGGGCAACTTTGATCCTGAGAATAATATTTATTCATGTGACGCATTGGGCCGAGTCTACACAGTCCATCCTAACAACGCCGAATGTTATTTTTTAAGAATGCTTCTACATACCATTAGAGGACCTCGCTCATTTGCAGAATTAAGAACGGTTAACGGAGAAATATGTGAGACATTCAGAGAAGCTTGCCAGAATTTAGGGTTGCTAGAAGGAGACCAACACTGGGATGACTCATTGCGAGAGGCCAGTTTGATTTCTCTTCCAGGACAAATCCGAATTTTGTTTGCCATCATAATAACCTCCTGTAATCCATCTAACCCAAAAACATTATGGGAAAAATATAAAGAATCAATGAGTGAGGATATACTGGCTAAAGTTTGAAGTGAAAATCCTACATTGGATATTACGTTTAACTCCGACATTTTTAATAAAACTTTGATTATTTTGGAGGAAAAGGATATCACCATGGTTAACAAGACTTTAGTGGAACTCGGTCTTTTTGCACCTGTACAAGATCAACAGGGTGTATTTCATCCAGATTATATACGTGAAACTAGCTACAATGTCTTAGACTTAGAAGCATACGTCGCGGATAAAAAGCCACTTCTTAATGAAGATCAGAAATTCGCGTACGAAACAATAATGGATCAAGTAGATAAACAAGAAGGAGGTATCATTTTTCTTGATGCTGCTGGTGGCACGGGAAAAACATTTTTAATTAATTTAGTTCTCGCTGAAATCAGGGTTCATGGAGAAATTGCTCTAGCCGTTGCATCTTCAGGTATTGCAGCGACATTAATGGAAGGAGGAAGAACAGCCCACTCTGCCCTTAAGTTGCCACTTAATATTTCCCGACAAGAAAATCCCACATGTCATATAAATAAAACAAGCGGCCAGGCACAAGTTCTTATAGAATGTAAATTGATAGTATGGGATGAGTGTACGATGGCTCATAAAAAATCTCTTGAGGCCCTCAACGCAAGATCTTAGAGGAAACTGCAGTTTAATAAGAGGAGCTCTGGTACTCCTGTGTGGAGACTTCCGTCAAACTCTGCCTGTCGTTCCAAAATCGACTCCAGCCGATGAAATTTATGCCTGTTTAAAACATTCTGTTCTATGGAATCATGTCCAAGAAATTAGCCTTAAACAAAACATGCGAATCCTCTTAAGAGATGGGAATGCTCAAAATTTTGCAAATAAACTTGAGGAGATTGGAGAAGATAGATTAGTTATTGAAGCATCTGGTATGATAAAATTGTCATCAGATTTATGTGTATCGGTGAAAACTGTCCGCGATATGATACAAGCAGTCTATCCTAACGTTAATCAAAATTATAAACATTTAGAATGGTTGCGAGAAAGAGCCATTCTTGCTCCTAAGAACGATGATGTTAATGAAATTAACAAGGAGATAATAGCCATGCTGCCAGGAGACGTGATTGAATATAAATCGGTTGATACCGTAGTGGATGCTGACGAAGCCGTCAATTATCCAACGGAATTCCTAAATTCACTTGATCCAGCTGGATTGCCACAACATTGCCTTATACTTAAAGTAGGATCTCCAATCATTTTATTGCGAAATTTAGATCCACTAAAACTCTGCAATGGGACACGATTGTGAGCGACAAAATTAATGAAAAATATAATCCAGGCAGTCATTTTAACTGGAAAAGGAAAAGGTGAAATAATTTTTATTCCACGGATACCTCTAATCCCAACTGATCTTCCCTTCAACTTTAAAAGATTACAGTTTCCAGTCTGGCTAGCTTTTTCAATTACCGTTAATAAATTACAGGGACAGTCTTTAAAGTTTTGTGGTGTTGATCTAAGATCGCCATGTTTTAGCCACGGGCAACTTTATGTTGCTTGCTCCAGAGTAGGTTCGCCTAAAAATTTATTTATTCTTTCTCCTGGATATGAAACAAAAAATGTAGTTTATAAACAGGCGTTAAATAAAAAAGATTCTTAAATTGGTATGAAGTAGTGTATTATTGTACTTTATAATTTGTTGTTTTTATTTATGTAGTACATTTATATTATTGTTTCTCCCTAACCCGTGGAAAGCCGGGTATTCAGCTAGTATATATATATATATATATATATATATATATATATATATATATATATATATATATATATATATATATATAAATATATATATATATATATATATATATATATATATGCTTTCGTAGACGTAACACGGAAGTGCCGAATAGTACATTACACAGTAACAAACAATACAGAAACACAAAAAAAGGAACACTCACACGTTATTTCTTGATAATTTCGACGGAATTCTACTCAGTCTTCATCGGAAGATAGAGATAGGTCGTTACTTCTCCATCTTCCGATGAAGACGGAGTAGAATTCCGTCGAAATTAGCAAGAAATAATGTAGGAGTGTTCCTTTTTTTGTGTTTCTATATTGTTTGTTACTGTGCAATATATATATATATATATATATATATATATATATATATATATATATATATATATATATATATGTATATATATACACACACACACACACATAAACACAGATGTAGACTTTTAAAGCATAGAAATACAAAGAAAGAACACTCAAATATGTAGCTTTGACCTTTCGACTATGGAATCGGGCCACTAATTGTTTTTTCTTCCAAATTACAGTCTAGCGATGAAGGAGACAAAATTTTTCGTCGTTAGAGTAAAATATTAGCAATACTCAGGGAAAAAAATCTTCAAAATTTTTAACGGCTCCCTAGCAATGCATTATAATGCGAAAGTGACAAAATAGCTAAGCGTTTTTCAAGAATCAGTATATTTTTACTTATTAAAATATGTATATTATTCTACTTTCTTCTGACCACCATATTCACGAGCGCCATTCATACCATCCAAAATCTACTCGCACTCAATGCATCGAGCTCAACCAATTTCGACAATTAATAAAGAATGACATCTCGTGAGGGCACAAAACATCGTCCATAAAATGTTCTTATCCCTACAACTTCCTATGTTTCATGCAATCACAAAAATATAAATATCGCGTCTTTGATTGCTCAATAATATCTTACAAGGATACTCTCTTTTATCCGGCGCAGTTATTCACTGCTGACGAAACTAAAATATTGATGAGTGTTTCAATGAACGTTTAAGCTATTAACGAGGAGTTTTAGGTCATCGGAGGGTTAAATGCTCATCGGTTAGTCATATTGTTACCCTTAAACGTGTCCTTTACAAAACACGTCCTGAATCATTATAAATTCATTCCTAACCTTTTCCTTTCCTTTTCTTTCGCCAAAATTATTTTCAACCTTCCCGTTTCTATTGTCCCAGTTAACATTCCATTTTTATTACTTTCAACTACAAGCGGCCCCCCCGGCTATCTTGACTCTCTGCCAACCCACCCACTTTCCTTACTTTCCCTTTTCTCCGATTGAGCACCTCTCTTTCTTCAGCGCAAGTCCTCTCATTCAAAATTGATCATTCATTTGATTTATTTCTTTTGTTGAAAAATTCACATCCGCAGAAGTACTATCGTCAAGTTTCATAAGAGATAACAGAGCATGCGATAAATCTATCAGCTTTACGCTCGTAACTCGATTCGATGATGGAATGAATTCCTTAATTCGATATTGCTAGTCAGGTAGACACGAGGTGATGCAGACCTCCATCTCGTTGAAATTCGGAAAAGAGGAAGCCGGGAACAATCTAGATTGAGCCATGTGTGAATTCCATCCTCGCGCGCGCGCACAGACGCACTCCGTCTCTCCTCCACCCTCT